>NC_053154.1:117912356-118221419 GCF_016835505.1 Polypterus senegalus | reverse complement strand
TACATTATTTAGATTGAATATGATTAACCATTGTGAAATGAGTGCCATGAGCTGCTGCATAAGTTCAAGAGCAGTCAATGTTGTGTTTTATAAAGATGTATGTAAATAAAGTGTAATTCTCAGAATTGTAATACAGTTTGGCAGATCATTTTTAAAACATTGAGTAGGACGACAGGCAGGTCCAGTTGTGTTTAGTGGGTCTGGACTGCAAAAATGATTAACGCCTTTTTCACACTTTACAGAAGTGGGTGCATCTACTATTGCTTCAGCTTTTCTGGGTCTCTCAATTTGTAGTATCATATCCTAAGAATGGCACAGAAAGCTTGTGAAATTCTCATTTTTTAATCTATCAATCAAAGTATTCTTACATAACTTTTAAAAGGAAAGCAATCAATATAAATCATTAATAAACCAATAACTTTTTGTAAAAGCTAAAATATAATAATATTTGTTAAAATATGATTTAAACAGTGTTAAGGCATTTGTTAATCCATAGGATGTACTGTACAATATATTGGTGGTTCCCAATGGAAGTACTAAAAACACTTTTTCTCTTGTAACCTTTTTAACAGAAATTAAGAGATAAATAACCCACAAGTCTGATTCCATGCATATTATTGACTGATGGACTTGGCTATGAAGAAATGAGACCAAAGGTAGAAGATACTTATTTTTAACAGTATTGCCCATCGAGATCTTTCCATTTTTGTCCAACAGGAGTAAGCAAATCAAATAACAGAGATGTTCTGGGACATTAGAGAAGGAAAAAACATGAAAATCTGCTAGACTAATTGACAGGTTCAAAGGTGTGAACGAGATTTGTAGTCGATGCCTAGGATTTCTCTACTAGAGAACTGCTAAAAGAAAGTTTTTTGCAGTGTTATTTCTCCATTTTCCAACAAAATGTGGATATTTGGAGCACTGCCATCTTATAACACATGTCTGGAATTATGTTCTTGGGTCATATGGCACAAACAGCATTTGCCTAGCAACTGCATAGCACCATTGCTACAAGATGACGAAAATGGTGACATATTTGAAAGCAAAAAACACATTAAGAACACAAACACAAAATGATGATGATGTGACATAGCAGAAATAATTGTAAAAATAATAAATATAATAGAATATAATTGGAATATTGTGTAATTTAGACAATATAAATCTTAATAGCCATATATAAAAGTGAGTAAAACATCCTTCCTTTCAGCAAAAAAAAGAACCCAGCACCAATTGGCTTACTTGGTAGATGACTTTTCCTTAGTATAGATTTCCATGACGTTTATCACGAAATCCAAAAGAATGTATAGACAGCTTTTAGGCTACAAGGTACAAGGTATTTGCTGCATGACATAATTATTTGTACTATGAGCAGGGAGAGAGAGTACATTCATTTTAATAAAAAAAATGTAACCACTATAACAGAAAGTAAGAACTGAATTAGGAGACGAAAGATATAAGATTTACTTTGTGCAGGTCTGTCATGTGGGATAACATCTCTTTCTTCAGGTAATAATGTCCCATCTAACCAAGTGTTACTATGAACAATTTTAGGTGCTTCAGAGTGTACCATCTGAAAACAAATTTACTTGGCATGCTGAGCACCCATTAATAACACAATGTTTACCAACTTCTATAAACTGCCAAAATTTTTAATCCACCCTCAGTAAGATTATCAAGCTTAAGCTGATCCAAAATCAATAAAGTAATATAATTCTCTGCAGCTCTTAAGAAAAAAATTACCTCCTTGATATTTTGCATGTTTTGTGTTTTTAGTATTTCTTGAATTTTAAAGCAGTTCTGTGCATGTGGAACCAAATACCGTCTCTGTGAACATGAACTCATCCAATTAGTGTGTGGCCCCATTTTCTTAGATTGACAAAAATGTTTTGTTAAATGACCATCAACCACCCAAAATAAAAAATATATGTGATTTGTCCTTCAAACCCTGATAGCAGATTTGCAAAACTACATAGGAGTCGAAAATAAAGGTGATTTTTTGTAGCATTTGTATTAATCTAAACAGGTCTCCAATATGCAGCTCAAAAGAATGACCTCTTTTAATGTTTCTCTCAGTTCATCACTAGTCATTTGTTAACCTTGAATATCCTCTCTAAAGAATGTGAAATTAAATGTTTTTCTAGTACACCTCTATTAACAAAGGTTTTTAAATCCACTATTATCCTTAACTAGTAGAATGAATACTAGTGGCCACTACTCTCCATTCAGAAATGTGAAATACTGAACTAACCTCCTTTTAGAATTCTTCAGCCCAGTGGGTGGACACTATTAAAAATGTTAGCAGCCCACATAAAGAGGTTTCGCCATCAGCACAGTGACAATAAAATCATTTTCAATCTAAGTGTCACGTAGGAGTTTTGCCTCAATTCAAAAACCTATATATAAACTACCAACAAATTATTGGCCTTTCATTAATCTGGGTAGAAGATATAGAGTTGATGTCATAAAAGATATTGTGAACTGCATCTGTGAAAGCATTACTGTTTATGAGTTGTTGTTCAGCTCTTGTAATGATACTGGCAATTTGCTGTCTGAGTTAAACATTCTCTCACACACGGCAATGTACACAGTTTAATAAAATTAGTGGAAAAAAAATTTTATATGCACCATGTGATGCAAAAATTCAGACATATCAGGGAATCCAGAAACACAATTAGCATTAGGCTCACACAACACATAATCATAACATTAGGAAGCACCAAAGCACTCAGACATACCTGATAGTGCACTTTAAAATGCACAGCCTGGAGTCTTTATAGATCACTGGCATGGAAACAAATCGATTTAGTAAAAAAAAAAAAACCTACTAAAATAATAAACATTTTATTATTTCACAGTATTAAATCAATTGAGCTTACTTGGATCTAAGATCAGTTAAAAGTTACTCTGCTCCCTCCATGTCAGCATGTTTCCTATATTGAGTAGTCACAAATAATTCCTGCTTTCCCCTGTTTATGCAAGATAATGCTAAAATAAAGAGATGGAAAATTATAAAAAAAAAATGGAAATATGAAGACTTCTAAATCTGGGTTCTTTTCAGATTGGCAAGTATATATACAGTAGTTATTTTTCTCCATCAAGGCTTATTTGTAAGCCATACGACAAAATATATACAGTACATTAATATTTTATATTTCATTGTATGCCATTAGATCACTGCCTGTAAGCTCCAGTAAAGCAGTGTTTTCTGGCTTTATCATTTATTTGTGACAGATGTTATTGCATATTTGATTCTAAAATGAAAAATCCATGTTTATCCTACAACTAACTGTCTGGGGTTATACAGTGTTTTTCTTTCTAACATCCAACTAACAGAGTTAAAGCCTATGGCACCCAGAAGTTTCACAGGCATAACTTCTGCTTCTAGCTGTGTTGGCCATCTGTTTCCCTTTTGATCCTTTCACAGTCTCTGAAACCATAACATGAGATCCACAGCTATCCTGTCATCTTCTTTTTCACCCTGCTCATTTCCCTCTAGCTGTGATTTGCATTTTTTAGCTTTAGTGTTGGTGTTCTGACAAATTGTATGTATTGTCTGTGACAAGGAATTAGGTAAAAGACGGCAATGTCTTGCAAATCTACATTTATTTCTTGTCTTACACATATTTTGTTCTTTGTTTTTAAAAGGTAGTTTGAGGTTAGCAACTCAGTTAAGTAACAGTTGGAAGGATTGATGCAGTGCTTACCATTTGGAAATGTGAGGTTTGTCATATGCTTTGACACTGTGAATTTGGGCCATGATTTTTTACTTTTGTAAGTTTCATGTTCTATTTGTTCATCTCCAGATGGTGTCTGTGAATTCTGGTATGCTTATATGGGCTCCAAAAGCAAGGGGATTACTGGGATATCACATTTCTCATCAGCTAGCGTGTTCTACAAAAACAATTTCTTTATTCATTAATTGAAATAATTGATGAAATAATCTGGGTCTCATGCAAAGATTAACATATGTACACATAAAGCGTGCTATCTGTGAAGGCAGATCTTATAAGGAATGAACCAGCCCCAATATGCCGATGCTTGGTAGCTCTCTTGAAAATTTTCATTGTTAATTTAATTTGTTTATATCAGGCTCTTCAGTCATTTAATTCCGAAATTTTAAATGTAGAACTGACACAACACCATAATTGGTAACATTGTTAAGAATATTAGTGTTTGTTTTCTATAAGAACTGTAAGTTTTTTATCTGACTTTTACTCAATGTATTTCTTTAAAGATCTTAGTCCATTTTCTTTTTAACTTTTGTGACCTCTAGCTTTGTGCTTGCATCTTTATCCTTAGCCTGTGAGTATGTGTTTTGTGTTGATAAATGCATAGCATGGTAGGCACACATTTATATCTGATAAAATGGAATTGGTGAATGAAGCAAACCCTTGCAGGCTTTACCTTATGATATTCACTTCATTTTTTTAAGCTAGCTGTAGGGGTTTTAGTTTCCCATTACATTTCTCCATTTTTTTATCACCTTATTGTTGCTAAAATTCACAGTCAGCAAAATTTTAAGTGTCTCAATATATTTTTTTGCTTATTTGTTTTTCAAGTCAGCCCCTATCATTAGTGAATATTTTAATTGTTCCTAAGTGATTGCTGTATTTAGCTGAATTTTAACCCTGGTCCAATGTGCACCCGGCATGTGTCTGAGTCTCATATCCTTCTGAGCTTATGCTTAAAGGTTGATGCTGTTATTTTATTATTCATTATAATAAATGCATTTTTATTTATTTTATATATAATGCTTAAAAGGAAAATGTTATATTTTAAGATATAATCATTTTTCCATTTTTATGTGCTAAAAGTTTCCTGTTGATGGGAAACTTAGGAAATATATGGTTCAAAACATAATGTGAATGTGCTTCCTTTGAGCGAACTGTACTTTTTTCTTTTGGTAAGTCACATACTCCCAATCAACCTAGTGGTTAATTGTGGTTTTTTAAGATATAAACATTTGTCATGTCCCGTTAGCAACTGGGTGTAACCAATCATGTTAAACATTTTCTGATTATGTAATGAATTCTTAGAAATAGTGATCTAATCCTGTGTTTTTCAACCAGTGTGCCATGGCACAGTGGTGCACCATGAGAACTACCCAGCTGCGCCATGGAAATAGGAATGTAATGCACCTGGGTCTAGAACCTGAGAGGGACAAGCTCCGCAGGTGGTTGACTCCTGTCGCAGGAGGATAGGACTGCCTGGAGAAGCTGGTATAAAAGCAGCTCCACGATCGCCATATAAGAGCACTTCGGACGTGGCTCCTGGCTGCAATAGTCCATCTGTCCTGGGTGTGTGGGCTCCAGCGAGCCTCACAGGTCTGGTGGATAGTAGGCATACAAGGGTCGAGCAAAGGGGTGAAGCAGCTTGGAGATGATCACTAAGTGCGTCGTGTACGAACGGTGATGTTGAAGCTCCTCTTTTTACCATTGTCTCTGGTAATCCTGCCTCTTTGGGCAGTTGAGCAAGGGTATCAGGGTAAGTGTTTGTGGTTAGTAAAATAGTGGTGTGCCTTCGGATGATTTTGGTTACAAAAAGTGCCACTACATAAAAAGAGGTTGGGAAGCACTGATCTAATCAAAGAATTGTATAAATATAGCGCAGAGGACGCTCTTTTCTTTACAACACTTGCTAATAACATATGCTGTTGCCTCTTGCAAGATTTAGATAAATGATAATGATTGACACTTTCTCCTGCCTGTGTTTTATTACTTAAACCTGAGCATTCCAGTGGGGGTGTCTGTTTAAAAATTTTCTTCCACAGTGGTAGTCTCAGTTTAAAGTTGACTCACAATCAGTAGAACTAATAAAGTAAACTCCTATATGTGCAGCAAATAATACATTTGCACAAACAGTAATCTCTACATTTTCATTCAGAAAATAAATGAAGAAAGACCTTTCACTGTCGCTTTACCAGTCTCAAAAAAGGAGTATCCTTCACCAAAATGTCATAAATATACGTTACATTTTAATCTACAGACACAATATTTGTTGTCAGGGAATTGTTTTAACCTTAAAATTATTTAATCTATGAATTTTAACCTCAGGGTTATGCAATGTATAATTTTTAACCTTAGAATTAAAAGGACTATAATTTTTAGCTTTAGTGTTCTATATTGTTTTTAATATTAAATCAAAAACAGAAAAAATAAAGATTTTTAAGGTTAGGATATGATTAGACTATAGATAATCTGTAGAAATATATAGAAAGCTTTAAACTATTGAATACATTGAGCATACTTTTCACTTAAAACATAATCTGCACTTTGTTACTAATGTACAATGCCTACAGCCAGTTGTGTTGAACATGGTAAAGGCTCCGTACTATCCAGTGCAATTTCATGTAATAATGTTTTCATTGAATCTAAACATTTCGGCTTGATCAGAAACGTCTTCTGACATGCTTTTAAGAAATCAAATTTTAGAACAATATATACTGCTCAAAAGAATTAAAGGAACACTTTTTAATCAGAGTATAGCATAAAGTCAATGAAACTTATGGGATATTAATCTGGTCAGTTAAGTAGCAGAGGGGGTTGTTAATCAGTTTCAGCTGCTGTGGTGTTAATGAAATTAACAACAGATGCACTAGAGGGGCAACAATGAGATGACCCCCAAAACAGGAATGGTTTAACAGGTGGAGGCCACTGACATTTTTCCCTCCTCATCTTTTCTGACTGTTTCTTCACTAGTTTTGCATTTGGCTACAGTCAGTGTCACTACTGGTAGCATGAGGCGATACCTGGACCCCACAGAGGTTGCACAGGTAGTCCAACTTCTCCAGGATGGCACATCAATCATGTGTCATTGCCAGAAGGTTTGCTGTGTCTCCCTGCACAGTCTCAAGGGCATGGAGGAGATTCTAGGAGACAAGCAGTTACTCTAGGAAAGCTGGAGAGGGCCATAGAAGGTCCATAACCCATCAGCAGGACCAGTATCTGCTCCTTTGGGCAAGAAGGAACAGGATGAGCACTGCCAGAGCCCTACAAAATGACCTCCAGCAGGCCACTGGTGTGAATGTCTCTGACCAAACAACCAGAAAGACTTCATGAGGGTGACCCAAGGGCCCCACGTCCTCTAATGGGCCCTGAGCTCACTGCCCAGCAGCATGCAGCTCGACTGGCATTCGCCATAGAATACCAGAATTGGCAGATGCACCACTGGTGCCCTGTGCTTTTTACAGATTAGAGCAGGTTCACCCTGAGCACGTGACAGAAGTGAAAGGGTCTGCAGAAGCCATGGAGAACATTATGCTGCCTGTAACATCATTCAGCATGAGCAGTTTGGTGGTGGGTTATAGATTGTCTGGGGAGGCATATCCATGGAGGGTCACACAGACTGCTACAGGCATGACAAAGGTACCTTGGCTGTCATTAGGTATCAGGATGAAATCCTTGGACCCATTGTCAGACCCCATGCTGGTACAGTGGCTCCTGGTGCACGACAATTCCTGGCCTCATGTGGTGAGAGTATGCAGGCAGTTCCTGGAGGATGAAGGAATTGATACCATTGACTAGCCACCACACTTTCCTGACCTAAATCCAATAGAACACCTCTGGGACATTATGTTTTGGTCCATCCAATGCCACCAGGTTGCACCTCAGACTGTCCAGGAGCTCAGTGATGCCCTGGTCCAGATCTGGGAGGAGATCCCCACAACACCATCTGTCATCTCATTAGAAGCATGCACCGATGTTGTCAGGCATGTATACAAGAACACAGGGGCCATACAAAGTGCTGCGTACAATTTTGAGTTGCTGCAATTAAATTTTGGCAAAATGGACTAGCCTGCCACATAATTTTTTCACTCTGATTTTTGGGGCGTCTTTGAATTCAGGGCTCTGTAGGTTGATCATTTTCATTTCCATCAAACGATGTGGCATCCTTTTGTTCCTAACGCATTACCCAGTCTATATCAGTATAGATATCCAGGAGGATTTCTTTTTCCCTTTGAGATCTGATGTGTTTTCAAAGTGTTCCTTTAATTTTTTTGAGCAGATATTTGGGCAATAGGAAAAGTTTGATGTGTAATTCTATCTAATGCTTCAAGATAATGTTACAGAATTACCATTCTTGTAACAATCCTGAAGACCTGGACTGAAATATTTTGTTTAAAATTTAATTGTGGTTTAATAGAATCTATAAGTAATGAAATGTCAAACAATTTTACATTTAAATATGTGATTATTTGTAATTTTGAAGTATCCTTTAGGTAAATTTTTATAATGTAATACTGTATAGTTTAATCAAACTAATATGCAATTAATATTTTTATTTCTTTTGGAAATTACATTTTAAAGTATTTGTCAAAAGCAGGTCACTCAGAAGTGCACATTCACTTTTAGGGCACATTTATCCTCTTTTTGTAAATTGTCTTTAAGTCCAAATGCTTAAGAAGAAAGTTACATTAGACATCCAATAATTTTGTAAGACCAAGAGGCCCCTAAATTAAATAAAGGTTATATCCAAGGACCCCATGAAGGTATGTTAGCCTCCACGTGTCTAGGTTATTCTTGGGACCAAGGTATATCAGCCTTTAGTGTCTAGGTTATATCTGGGGTCACCAATATGTTATTTAAAGTCAGTGAGTCCGTATGTGGAATACTAAAGAGACCCTGCAGAAATAATTCATAATCATTACTTATGTGGTTCATGTGTGAGTTAAGCTAAGGATTCTAGACTAGACGAATCCCCACCAACCCCATGATAACTGACATCAAAGGTAACCTGCAAAACCTAATTTAAGTTTTTAATTGACAGAAGACAAAGAGTACAAGTAAGAAGTGAATGCTTCCCATGGGGTAAAGTCATCACTGGAATCTCTCAGTGGTCTGTTCTTGAACCCTTTATTTTTCTGATTTATATTAATGACATAGATTTCAGCATGGTTAGTAAACTAAATAGTGATAGAGATACTAAAATTAGACAGAGAGCAGATACTGATGCAGTGGCAAAAATCATTTAGAAAGGCCTTGACTGTCTTCAGAACTGGTAAGACATTTGGAAAATGCAGTTAAATGCAGAAAAGTACAACATGCAACACATATGTAAAAGGAATTAGATTAATAAAAACAAAATGGGATGTCCTACAGGAACTGACTTCTAAATTCTCATTGTCCAAGCAATATTCAGAAGCAATTAAAAAGGTAAATGAAATGTTAGGTTATATTGTAAAATCTGTTGAATATACAGTAAATGAAGAGATGTTATACTTAGACTATATGACGTACTAGTGAGACTATATTTGGAATATTGTGTGCAGTATGCTGGTCACCACAATACAAAAAAGACTTGTATAAGTAGGGTAACCATGTTTATCCCAGATCTAAAGGGCATGTTCTCCTTTGACAGGCTCAGTGAGTTAAACCTCTGTAGTCTTGAGTAGAGAAGGCTGTGTGGGAGCCTAAATCAGGTTATCAGGTTTCTCAAAAGCATTGACAAAATGGATCAAGCAGAATTATTTCAAATAAATAAAAAATTAAGCCATGACAACCTTTAAAAAGGATCTACACATGACAATTACTGTAGGTAAAACTTAGCTAACTAAGCAGGTTTGATGGACTGATTGGGATACTGTAATTCAGGGGTCTCCAACTCCAGACCTGAAGAGCTACTATGGCTACAGGTTTTCATTCTAACCCTTTTCTTAATTAGTGACCAGCTTTTGTTGCTAATTAACTCTTTGCCTTAATTTTAATTGATGCACAACTTAAGACTTATTTCTTTTTTCCTTAAATAGCAACCAAACAATATTAAGACACAAAATGAACCAACACATAAACAACAACCTGCATCCATCATAAAATAACTGAAAATAAAGAAAGGGGAAGGCCTCAGTAATGTTGATCTGCTCAGATCCACAAAACATTTTGACAGCGCTCTTAAAAAAGAAAATCAAGTTTTGGAAATGTCTGCCATGGAAGTAAATAACGGGTTTAATTAGCAATTTGAATTAGCTTCAAATTAAGAAACTGAAGTTGGTTGGGGTTTGAGGCCCCAACTAAGTTGGTCCTCTGTTGGCTCACTTCACATCAGATTTATTTTTAGTTGCCGTTTAAGGAAAAAAGAATCAATTCAGTGGTCAGAGTCTCAAGAAAAGTCAATTAAAATAAAGGAAGTTAGTTAATTAGCAGCAAAAACTGGTCACTACTTAAGAAAAGAGTTTGAATGAAAACTTGCAGCCACAGTAGCTCTCTAGGTCTGGAGTTGGAGACCACTGATCTAATTTATCAGTTTTCTTATATTCTTAGAAACGTAACCCCATCTTACATTGTCATATTAAGTGAAACAGCAGTATTTTAGTTGAGGCTTTCTAATAAACATGTAGTAGACAGCATGTATGTTTTACAAAAGTATTAATTTCAGTAATGTTTCTTTACTTTATCTTGTGTGAACACTGTAGGGTTTTTATATGGCATACTTGAGATATATGATGAACAATTTTGAAAAGGGAAAAGCAAGTTTTCTGAATGTAGTAAAAGAAAGTGCTGTCATAAATGCAATACTTGCTCAGTTTTAATTGTAAATAGTACTTTTCACCAAATGCACATTTACTAATCTTACATAACAAAGTATGATATAATTTCATTAACAAGATCTCTAGGAGTTCAATGCTGTGATCTGTTTTCTAGGTAAGGAGTAAATCACAATAATCATATGTACAAACTTTTTTGGAATTTAAACATTTATTGTCATCATTTCACTGTCTAAAAAATGTCAGTCTGCGTCCCATTTGCAGCACTTGCTTTATACAGAGGTTGGGGCCACAGAAGAATGAATTCTTTTTTGGGGAAGACAAAATAAATTGAAATTGAATCTTTAGACAAAAAAGGTCTGATCCACATGAGTACTCGGGATGTTTTGTCAAAGCCAAAATGTTAATCAAAATTTCCTCTCAAATTTCATACTGCAGTTGAAACCAAAACTTATCCTTTAATTCTGTTTTCTTCTAATATTCCTTTCAAATGCAATTCTTCTTATCACAGATCCTTTTCGGTCATACATATACTAAATCTTTTTACAACCCCAAAATGTTCAGACACCATGCAAAATGTACGTAAAAACAGAATGCAATGATTTACACATCATTTAAACTCATATATAATAGAAAATATATTAAAAACAGAATAGGTTAATTGGCAACAGGTCAGTAACATGACTGGGTATAAAATGAGCATCCCAGAGAAACAGAGACTCTTAGAAGTAGATGGGGAGGACTTTACCACCCCACAGTCACAAGACTGTGAGGGTAAATAGTGCAAAGATTTAAGAATAACATCCCTCAATGTAAAATTGCAAAGAATTTAGGGATTTCATCATCTACGCTACATTGTATCCTTAAAAGATTCAGAGAAACCGGAGAAATCTCTGTTCACAAGGGACAAGGCCAAAAACCAGTATTGTATGGCCGTGAACTTAGGGGCCTGAGGGGGCACTACATTAAAAGCAGACATAATTCTGTTGTGGAAATTACTGCACAGCAAGTTAAAACTCCATGCCAAGGAGAAAACATACAAAAACATGGTCCATAAACACTGCCACAATCTCTGGGCCTGAACTCATTTAAGATGGATTGAGGTGAAGTGTTATACTGTTGTGTGGTGTGATAAGTTATTTTTGAAAATTTTGGACGCTGTGTCCTCTGGGCTAAACAGGAGAGTGATCACCCGGCTTATTATCAGCACACATTTTTAAAGCCAGCATCCATGATGGTGCATTAGTGCACATGGCATGGTTAGCTTGCACGTCTGGGAAGGCACCATTAATGCTGAATGATATATACAATTTTTAGAGCTTCATATGCTGCCATCTATATGATGGCTTTTTCAGGGAAGGCTTTGCTTATTTCAGCAAGTCAATGCCAAATTACATTCTGCACAAATTACAACAGTATGGATCCATAGTAAAACAGTCTGATTGGTGTCACCCTTTGAAAACATTTGCTGCATTATGAAACGGAAAATATGAAAAAGGAGACCCTGAACTGATGAGCAGCTGAAATCTTATATCAGACAAGAATAGAACAATATATCATTTACAAAACTAAAGCATTTTGGTTTTCTCAGTTCTCAAACATGTTGTTAAAAGAAGAGGTGATGCAATACAGTGATAAACATACCCCATGTCGCAGCATTTTTGAAACTTGCAGCTGGCAGCATATTCAAATTAAGCATACATTTTTCACTTTCAACATTTGGCATGTTATCATTGTACTATTTTCAATTAAATTTAGGGTTTACATGATTTGCAAATCACTGCATTTGCTTTTTATTTACAATTTACACTGTGTCCCGACTTGTTTGGAAACAGGGTTATATTTTGCATTTTCTTTGAGCTGTCTTATAATGCCATATATTTTCTTCATTATTTTATAGTAATGGTGTGCAGATATCACACCTTCTGCCTCACCAAACTTTCAAGACCAGCAATGGATGCTTTTCCTGTCAATAAAACGGAGGTACCCATAAAAAAATTCTGAAAATAAATTGAATGGAAATGACCATAGTAATGATTCCAAGAACTACACCAAACAAGTCATAATATTCTCTTAATTGGATCATGACAGTAACAGAAACAAATAATGATAGCAATTCCAAAAATTAAATTAAACAAATTAGAAATTTCTCTAATGAAATGGTGACAATAATGATTAAATAAAACAAAGCATAACATTTCTCACTGAGATTATGACATGAATAAAATGTTGGATCGAAGAATTAAAGATGCATTTGGCACTGTATAAATTGTACTCTTCTTATACTGGATATTGTGGATGTATACTACAACAATTCATGCGGTATGCCTGCAAAAGATCTTTACAAATTGTAGATTAATTGTGGATTATCACTTTTTCATTCAACCTTTGCTATACAATACTTTCTAGATGAACAACCCTAAACTGAAGTAACAAAGCAGCAAAATACAGAAAGAATTTTCATTCTAAATGGCACAGTATTTCACCCAGGCTACACTGACTGGGTTCTTGTAGTCTCTAGGGACAACTAGCTAAAAGGTGTATAGCGAATTGTGGTGGAATCAGCTGCTGAAAGGGCTCAGCCCATAATGTTTCTTCCTAAAACTTGCACCCAATGTCCTCCAGTGGCCTGCACTTCAAATGTTCAGGGTTAATATTTAAAAAAAACTATGGAAAGACAGAGAGAGCAACATAAACTGATCAAAAGACTTGAAATTTGAAAACTGCTACATGCAGGAGCTTTCTAAACCACACACTGCTAAAATGCTTAGGTGTGAATAGTGTCATAGCGGTAAAACACTTAAAAGTGAATGGGTCATTAATTCTTTATATATGCAAGACATAAGAAGAATAAAGCTGTTTACAAACATTAATATAATCTTTTAAAGAAATAATTGTATTGTGATAAATGTGTTTAAAAAATGAGAAAAGCACCCCTGTATATTTCACGTAAAAGGGAATGAAAGAATTTTCACTTGTAAATTTTCTTCTCACCTAGGAGGATACAGTTAGAGTGAATAAGGTTTCACATTTGTTTATATAAATAAAGAACAAAATATCATGACTGCCTTTTTTGTATTAGAATCGAGCAGAATTGGGCACAGCGTTTCATATAAGCCTAACTGGGGTGTCACAGGGGTGCCAGTTGTGAAATGTAGTGTCTGGCCAGAAGTGGATGTGGAAGGTGGTATGTTTGAACAGAAGGAAAATTAAGTTTTTTTTTTTGTTTTTTTTGGTAGCTGTTAATAAAGTAGTGAAGAATTATTCAGCAGTCAACTGCGAGGTATATTAAGTGTCACTCACAATGGACCAGAGCTTCGAATTAACCTAACACTCAAATGTATCATTACTGATGGCTTTTATAAGCAGACTTGTTATGTGTCATTACAGATTTGCATACTAATACAGATATTTTCTTTAATAATTTATTACTACCACAACCACTGAAAGTATTTTTTTACTGATATGCAAGTTAAGGTAACGAGAAGTTTCTTCTGCCGCTTATCGCTTGAAAATTTAATTTCATATTTTGCCGTAGTATTGAAACTTTATATTCTATTTGAAAGTTACACAGCATTATCATATTCCATTTCTGTTTATATGCAATTGCACATTCTGATTTTCATGCTGCGTTTTAGATGTCCAATTTACATTTCAAAGAGTACAACACCTGCAGATTTTTTTTTTTATTGAAAATGAATTAACCTCCATTACAGTTAATGTGGCATGGAAAAAGCTGAATGATTGTTACTATTATTATTAGACTATGAAGTGATACACATAAAAGTTTATTCTTAGCTTTACCATAACATTATACTTTTGTAACTATATTTTATTATTGCCATTAGCATTTTATGAATGAGTGCATTCACTATACACAGTTAACTTAATTTGCATGTATATCTTGAACTTAATTGCTATTGTGAACGGCAGGTGAATGAAAAGGGAAGTAAAACATTTAGTTTTGTGTTATCGTTTTGCCTTTTTATTCAAAACACTTGTATTTGAAATGATTAAATGTTGAGCAGATTTTAACTTCCCTTAGAACATAATAAAATGTTTTGACAATAAAGCAATTTAGCTCTGTATAGCTTATCTGTTTGCATTTATCCAATATGTCCAATATAATGTTGAGTTGAAACCACTAAAGTGCTGCTTTTAATACATTTGCTAGATAATCATTTCCTTTTAGTATAGCACTCTGCATGGAACATATATTTGGTAAAATTAGGATAAGTTCTGTATTTTACAAGGTAAAGTTATTTCTTCAAAATAAATAAAACATTTTTTTTTATAAATGTACCTGCCACTTGTGTTTTATAATGGAGTTGAATGGCACTGGGATCCCAATATGAAAACAAAAGCATTAAATAATGACTGTATACATCCATTTTTCAAAACAAAAGTGTTATGAAATATTGATTGCCGTTTTGAGATTGCACGCTTATTGCTAAACAATAAATCAATGTCATTTTATGACGGAAAAAACTCCAACCATTGTTTTGAGAATCAAGCATTTTAGAAGGAAACCAGCAGTGAACTTCACTCTACTGCACAGCTTCTTCTGTGACAGCTTTTCAGTCCCAGGGATGTTGTTTCTTCCAGTATATCCTTTTCACCTTGAAAAGTCATCTCCAAGCGCTGTTATTAACATTATTCAGTGTTGATACCCAGACTTGAATTTCTGTCTGTGTTCTGTGAACAATTGAAAAGTAATCATTTAAAAAAAGTCACACTTATAATTGTTGATATCATTTAATATACAGAAAGTTATTTCATTGTATTACTGCCTGGTACCATTATGCATGCTTGTGCGTTGGTGGTCTAGGGAGACGAAGGACTGAACACACGTGTAGTGTTCAATCAAATGACAAGAACTGAACACATTGTATTTAATACATTGACATGTATTTAATCACTCTGAAGTTTAGAAGTTTAGTACAAATATTTTAGCATATGCAGGGTGGTAGTGCAGAGTTGTCATTCCTGCCTCACAGTGCTAGAGTCTGGACAGATTTGCACATTCTCACCATGTTTTTATGGATTGATTTATATGAGTGAGTGTCAATGAGTTTACTCACTCATAAAAAATTGCTCTCTGTTATTAACATATCCTCAGCAAGAGCAACTCAGCACACCCAATAAAATTGTACTATAAAATTTTTTTGTGTAGCTTTCATCTGTTCCATTGTAGTTTGGCTATATTGCACTTTCTACTGTCTTAGTATTTTTTATCATGTGTGTACACAACAAACCACGGAAAATGCATAACTGTAAGTGTTGATTAGCCCTCAACACAATGCAATATAATTAATTTAGTTCAGATTTACTTTTATTATAGTATAATCAATCTCTTACAGGTATATATCTGGTCTTCGCCACCACACTGCCAGTATGCATGAACCTCCCTCCGAAAGCGCACATTTGTTTGTTCATACAAGCCATGGTTGAACATAACCGCTGAAGATATAATATTGCGAGAGACAAACCTTGGGAGTTTTGGAAATTTTGAGAAATAGTATGAAGGATCTGTAACAAAGTTAATTATTTCCAGTTTGCATTTGTTGTCACAAGCATGTCTCAGAAACAAGGGTGAATATTTTCTTAAATTGAAACATTTGGTGCTTCAAAGTGGACAGATCCATTAAGTTTAAGGTTTTGTTTTTACACTGGGACCTCTATATGCTTTAACTGCATTATAAATGGCAAAATCAAGCTGAGTATTTTTTTTAATTTATAGAAAATATTTCACTTTACAATTTTCATGTGTTACATATAAACATATACAGTACTGTGATAGAGAAAAAATAACTTTGACTTGAAAATCTTTTAGCTTATCCTTTAACCGTCTTCATTCTTGCCTATCTTTTTGTTAGGTTTCCTCATATAAAGCATAGTTATACATTAAACATAATTTTAGTGTGCCCCAAATGTTAAGATCTTCAATTATGGAATTAGATTGTTGCATTATAAACCTTTCTTTGTCTATTTTATACCCATGTGCACTGTGTGCCCTGAATTCCTGCAGTTTTTACCTTGATGATCAGTCTCTAATTGGGCACAGTTCTTTTCATTAGCTTTTTGAAGTTCAAGGTCAATATTTTGTATTCTACAGGTTTCAAAAATTGTTTTGGCTGTCTTACAAATATTTAGGGAAACCATGAAAACCTTTAATGTGGGCTGACTTATTTGTTGCCACCTCACAAGCAAGTTACTTCATTTATTCTGTCAGAACTTTCTTGTTATTACATGCAATTGAAATGCAAATGTAAAATAAAATACTGTACTTTCTGACCATGATGTATTTTAAAACATCACATACATTTTCTGGATAAAATACTCCTTCAACTCTGATGCCAAGCATATTTTGGAAAGATAAATAGGTGACACTTAACCAAACAATTCCCTTAAATATATAAATGCTTGTGTAAAAGATCATCCTGGGAATCTGATTTCTGAACTCTGTGTTCATTCTCTTTTGACTTTCACATGCTTGAGTATAGCAACTTATTTTCAGTACATTTAAGGCCGTTCTTTGCTGCTGGAAAATTTGCCATGAGAACAGTAAATTATATATACCACAGTAAACTTTTTTAGACCCAGAACCATACATCACATATGGATTTTCTGTTCTCACACCCTACTTACCCCCTAAATACAAAGAGGACTGTTTCATTTATGTTAGGTAGATTGCCCAGAGGGGACTGGGCGGTCTCATGGTCTGGAATCCCTGCAGATTTTTTTTTTTCTCCAGCCGTCTGGAGTTTTTTTTTCTATCCACCCTGGCCATCAGACCTTACTTATTCTATGTTAATTAATGTTGACTTATTTTGTTTTCTTACTGTGTCTTTTATTTTTCTATTCTTCATTTTGTAAAGCACTTTGAGCTACATTTTTTGTATGAAAATGTGCTATATAAATAAGTGTTATTGTTGTTACTTATTACTTTTTTTTGTAGATACTTAGGGCAAGCTGCTAAACACATTGCAGATATATGTTTATGCTCAGCGTACTCATAATTTATAACTATTTTTGTAAAGCATAAGTTAGTAAATTTAGATAAAGAAAGCATGCCATTTAAAACTTTAACTGTTATAAGATAGTTTTAAATTGGTTCTTTATCTAGAAGCCAATATACTTAAAAGAAAAACTTATATGGCTATACTTTCTAGTTCTAGTAGTGAGTCTAGTGCCTGCATTTTGATTAAACTGAAGCCTGGAAAACAAATCATTTGAACAGCCTGTATAAATGTCAGTTCTACTTGAAATTAATGTGTGAATTAATGCATGAGTTAACTTTTCAGGATCCTGCACTGAAATATATTTTACAATAAGAGAAATGAAGCTGTTGTTTTCAGTCTTTTTAAAATATTTATGCTTTTTAAAATATTGATTGGCAAATATATTTATTCAATTGCATTATACATAATACCGTGAATTAAAATGTGACTGCCTTTTTATTTATGTTTAACTGTGGGAAATGAAAAAGGTCTTGAATTAATAAAAGTAAGTTGCTGAAGAAACTGCTTGGGTTTTAATTTTACATTCTTCAAAGTCAAATCAATTTGTCAGAGAAGTGTCATCAAATGTATTTTGATTTCAGTTGAATTTGACCTATATTGTAAGTCATCCTTTGGGAAAATTAGCTGTGGATTTTACACATAAGGTACTTGCACAATTTGTCATTCTTGTTATAAAAACAATATAAGTCTAACAACAGGCGGCATCACTCAGAAAGTTTGGCAAACCGTCCCTAGAATTGTGTAACAGTTCTGACATTCCACAGATGAATTCTCAGATGACTCCTCCAATCGAAATCTGCAGTCCCTCATATTCATTGTTTGAAGGCTAGTTGTAGAAAAGCTAAAATACACTAAGATCTTTCTAAATTACGCCAATTTCCAACTTCCTACCTTCTTTGATACACTTCAGATAGAAAAAAACTTCCTAAAGTAATGTGTCAAGTCTCAAAGTTCTTTCATATGCCTGAATCTTAGCACAATGCAATATCAAGTAATATAGTGCCCCAATTCCATCATTGCTGTACCTGGCTAAAGCATATTGAATTCTTTTAAGTACTGAACAATCATAAATATTTTCTTCCTTGTTTGGCTTTGTCTAAAATGTTTACTGTAATTGGAAAAAAAATAACTGGTGAAAGTTGAGCCATGACTTTTGGCCCAAGTTCTAAATTAAGCTTGTCCCTAATTTGGTCCTGCATTTCAAGTAGAAGCAACACAGTTGGTAAGACACATATTATATATATATACTCTGGCCCACTGAGAGCATGAACTTGACTTAGAAAAGTTTGAATATGAGGTTATGAAATATACACCTTGGCCAATTTATTGGGTGCATTTCAGCGGATCTTAAAGACTGCCCAGCAGATCATTGGCTGTTCTTTACCTTCTCTGGATGAACTGCACAGCTCTCGCTGCCTCAGGAAAGCAGAAAACATCTTAAAAGACTCCACACCCCGCTCATGACATGTTCCAAATGTTGCCATCAGGCAAAAGATATAGGACCATCAAAACAAAGACTAATAGACTGAACAGCAGTTTCTATCCTGTTGCTATTAGGGCACTAAATGCCACCTAATCACCTACAATGCAATAGTGCAATAGATTACATCTTCTGCAATAGTGTTTCATGCGCAATAAGGTTTTATATTGAATGTCAATGTTCTACCTCATTTCTTATCTTTTCCTATCCTTTTGTAATTATATTTATATATATATATACAGGGTAGGCCATTTATATGGATACACCTTAATAAAATGGGAATGGTTGGTGATATTAACTTCCTGTTTGTGGCACATTAGTATATGTGAGGGGGAAAACTTTTCAAGATGGGTGGTGACCATGGTGGCCATTTTGAAGTCAGCCATTTTGGATCCAACTTTTGTTTTTCAATAGGAAGAGGGTCATGTGACACATCAAACTTATTGGGAATTTCACAAGAAAAACAATGGTGTGCTTGGTTTTAACGTAACTTTATTCTTTCATGAGTTATTTACAAGTTTCTCTTTGTTTACAGCCATTGACATGTCACAGAGGTTAACACGTGAGGAGCGGATAGAAATTGTGCAGATGTCTGGTGAACACAATAACCGGGTCATTGCAGCAGATTTCAATGCAAGACACCCTACGAGACCACCCATCTCCCATGCTACAGTTAGCAAACTGCTTGCTAAGTTTCGTGAAACTGGTTCAGTGTTGGATTTGCCAAAATGTGGACGCATGAAAACTGTCACTAATGAAGAAACATCAGTGGCTGTCCTAGCTTCATTCAGCAAGAGCCCACAGCGTAGCACTCGCCGCATGTCACTGGAGAGTGGCATTAGTCGAACATCCCTTGGCGGATATTAGCTACTCACAAATGGCACCCTTACAAACTCCAGCTACTGCAGCATCTCAACGAGGATGACCCAGATCGGCGCACTGAATTTGCAGAATGGGCAAAACAAAAATTGGAACAGGACCCTCAGTTTACGCAGAAGATTTTGTTCAGTGATGAGGCAAACTTTTATGTGAATGGTGAAGTTAACAAACAAAACCACCTCTATTGGTCTGACACTAACCCACATTGGATAGATCCTTCCAAGACTGTTGGAACAAAAAAAATGATGGTATGGTGTGGTATATGGGGTACAAAGATAGTGGGGCCATTCTTCATCAATGGAAAGCTCAAGGCCACTGGATATGCGAAATTGCTACATGATGATGTGTTTCCTCTTTATGCACTGAAGCTGGCACGTTCCCTGAGTTTTTCCAGCAAGATGGTGCACCACCACATTATGGGTGTCAGGTCCGAGCATTCCTAGATGAACAGTTTCCTGGAAAGTGGATTGGTCGTCGTGGGCCAGTTGAATGGCCCCCAAGGTCTCCCGATCTGACCCCCTTAGACTTTTATCTTTGGGGTCATCTGAAGGCAATTGTCTATGCTGTGAAGATACGAGATGTGCAGCACCTGAAACTACGGATACTGGAAGCCTGTGCTAGCATTTCTTCTGTGGTGTTGCTATCAGTGTGTGAAGAGTGGGAGAAGAGGGTTGCATTGACAATCCAACACAATGGGCAGCACATTGAACACATTTTATAAGTGGTCAGAAACTTGTAAATAACTCATGAAAGAATAAAGTTACGTTAAAACCAAGCACACCATTGTGTTTCTTGTGACATTCCCAATAAGTTTGATGTGTCACATGACCCTCTTCCTATTGAAAAAACCAAAATGGCCAACTTCAAAATGGCCACCAAGGTCACTACCCATCTTGAAAAGTTTTCCCCCTCACATATACACAAACAGGAAGTTAATATCACCAACCATTCCCATTTTATTAAGGTGTATCCATATAAATGGCCCACCCTGTATATATATATATATATATATATATATATATATATATATATATATATATATATATATATATATATTTCTTTGACACCGCAGGAGCTGCACCTATGACAATAAAGATATTCTGATTCTGCTTCCTCTTGAAAGCAAATTGCTTGATACTTATACAGTGTACAGTCAATCAAGTAGCTTCAACTCAGAAGGTAAAGCATGCAGACATGGTCAAAAGCCTTAGTTGCTGTTCATTCAAACTTTACAAATGGCAGGACACATGATCTAAGTGACTTTGACCATAGTATATGTGTTTGCATCAGAGATGGTGATTTCAGCATCTGAGAAACAGGCACCTCTTATTTTCACACACTGTTCAGACTAACAGAAAGGTCACCGATATTCAAATTACAGCTCTTCATAAGGAGAAGTGCAGCAGAAGACAGTTTTATCAGCTAAGTACAGTGGCATATGATCACAAAAGTAGGGCAATTCAAGATTAGAAAAATATGTCATCTGGTATCAAATATTTACCCATCATGCCTTTTATTAGTGAGAGAGGCTGATGGTGGTAATGTTAATGACGTGTCAAATATTTTGTTGGAATACACTTTAAGTCATTAAATAGAAATTTAGCATAATTTTAGTGTCACAATGCACCTAAACATTGTTACACACCATGGAGCACGATCTTGCTTTTTCATAAAGATACTTACTACGTAGTTATCAAAGGCACATGCAAGTACAGTATGTAGGATTATTGTTTTACATATTCATTTTTGGGTATGTTTTACACATTATTACATCAGTTTTTTCTGTGATGTTTGAATTTCTTGTTTTACATATGGTCAGTGCTACTTTATGATGTTTTGAAACAGACTCGGCCATGAAGTTAATTCAGTCACACCAGATGTTGGTCACACGAGGATTGCATAAAATCACATTTAACACATTTAAACCATAGCTAGTTAAGATGGCAGTGTGTATTGTGATGTGCCAAATTATTTGGATTTACAGAAAAAAGCTTACATAATTAGAGAGTTAACAGGAAAGGGAGTATTAGCCCAGACTTTGTTACTTTGACTTTGCCTCAGTCTCTTGCTGTGCACTTCAGATGCCTTGTTTTTCTAGTAAATATTTGGTATTAGCCATTTGCCCTGGCTCAGACTTTGATTTATGTTGTCCTTTGAAAGACCTCTGTTTTCCCAATTGCTACTCACACTTTTTCGTTCAGACCTTGTGTCTTGCCTTTTCCATCAGCCAGAACAGTAGTTGAAAAGGTCACAAAGGACATACCATCTCCAGCTGCTTTGTTAAAAATGACACTGCCTTAAGTAGCCTTGCATTTTGCTTGGAACTCAGTCCAACAAGAACACCCTTGGATGAAATCTAACATGAAGTTCACAGCATGAATTTGTGGCTGTAAAATCCTCAGGATCTGCATAATGCTTCCAACTCTGCTTTGACAAAAATCCACAAGAATTGTTTCTAGGAAGTTGTTCAGTCTGTGACTTCATGTCTGGGAGGAAATTTGGATTCTACCCAGTATTAGATTAGGTGTACCAAATAAAATGGAGAATGAGTGTTTGTATGTGTACAAAAGTACATATAATGACAGGGTGTGCTGCTGCCTAAAGGTAATCAAGGTCAAGAGTGGTGATGCACAATTGGATAAATGTGTGTGTCAAAGACCGCCACATGGTCTAGAGCAGTGTTTCCCAACCTCGGTCCTGGGGGCACACTGTGGCTGCAGGTTTTTGTTCCAACCAGCTTCTGTTTTTAATTGGACTCCTGGGCTAATTAAGTGTTGTGTTTCCCAAGTTTTGTATTTTGGGGACAATATAGAAATTAAAAAACTAAGTTTGATAAAAAAAAAAATATCTCTCTATTATAAAAAAAAATCCTGGAAAGGAAAAGCAGGGTGACGAGACGTGATCTTCTTGGAAGTTCTCGGAAGACACTTAAAAGACCCGCAAGACGCAAACAATATCAAATAAGAGCACGGCCAGCAAAACACTCAGTCATGTAAAGGCTTGTAGCACAGGAGCACATATAAAGCGTATAAGGACAATACGTTTTAGATGAAACGTCAATGACTAAGCAAAGAAGAAAGGGCAGCGCGGAGAAAAGAGACCCAAAAGCGTTGGAGAGAGAAAAAGGCAGATAAGAGATTATGAAAGCAGTGGAATTCGAAAGGCTCAAACAAACGATGGCGCAATACACATGCAGAGAAAGGTAAAGAATATGAAAGTAGTAAAATTCAAAAGTATTGTAGCGTCACAGCCAGGTTGATGCCTTTTTTGTTTTAAGTGACTGTTAAGTCCGATTGAGGGAGGGCGGAGTACAGCGGGACTGATGGCGGGCTATTGATTGATGCGTAATGGGGGGCAGATGAGGCGTTGGAGAGGATGCTAGAAAGTTGTGTTTCTGGGTTACGAAGTAGGCGATTGTTCAAGTAAAACCTTTGTGACACTTTATTTTGTCAGTCGCTACAGTATCAAAAAAAAGATAGTTTGTAGTTAGCGCAAACAAAACAAAATTAATCATAAGGACCAGGTGTAATTGAAAAAATAGCAGGACAAATCGCGGTCAGAAATAAAAGGCAATGAGCAGAAAACAAAGTCTTTTCGCCTTCACATCATTCAATGCACAAAACGTAGATTTACACAATAATGGACCATAAGCTATTAGAATCTGTGGTCCTGCAACAATTAAAGCAACAACAAGTTTAATTTCAAAGAAAACACAATTCGGTCAGGTGGATATTTATGATCACGGAGAAGCGATGCAAATTTTAACAGGTGACAAGAAAGGTAATGTATATATTTCGTGAATAACATTAGACACCAAAGATCTTGATATGCCATTCGTGTTAAAATGTTTACAGTTTCCCGTGAAAATAGCTTTTGCTATGCCAATTGACAAATCACAGGGATAAACATTAGAAAAAGTCAGATTATTTATTAGAGAAACAGAAACAATATTCACTCACGGACAGTTATATGTTGCGTTGTCACAATGTGTCTCCAAAAACGGAATCAAAGTTCAATGCGATCTTGAAGAAAAGGTAATTCCAAATTGTTTTTAATGAAACTTTGAAGTAAAAGTGCAAATAATTAAATTGAAACAATTCCAAAGAAAAAAAAAGCTTCTAAAATTGTATATCCGATTACCCGCGAGAGACACTTTAATTTGCTCCCAGCTCTTAAAACAATGACAAGCAACAAGCAAAACACGCAGCTCGCAGCAGATGATCTGACCACTTCCCCTTGCGTGCGTTTGGCCACCCTAAACCCCTTCTTCACAATGTGAGCAGCAGAGACACGAAGTGGCAAAAAGGACAGCGGCTGTACAGGATTTAAAATGATCAACGGGCAGCACGATAGTAGCTGCCCCCCCCCCTTCACAATGTGAGCAGCATTATACCTCCTGCGAGAAAGAGATTTAACCACGCCTGGGGCCGAAAATAAAGGACAAGTATTGTTTTTACAACGTCACGCGAGACAAGTCAGTGAGCCATCATTTAAAACAAGTCCACGGACATCTAACCTAGCAGTTGTTGGATTGCTTTTGGCAGACATGCATCATGTGCTCCCAGCTCTTCAAAGAACAACACGCGACAAGCAGAACAGGCAGCTTGCCAGCAGCAGAAAGACAGCAGATGATCTGACGGCATCTCCTTAGTGTGTGTTCAGCCGCCCCCCCCCCTTCACAACGTGAGCAGCGTTATATGTCCTGCGGCCAGGGCCGGAAAAAAAGTATTGTTTGTATAAAAGTTTTTAAAGTAAAAGTGAAAATAATGCATATGTAACAATTCCCATGAAAATGACAATCTCTTTAAATTGTATATCCGTTAAAGCAAACACGGGGATGGGTGAGCAAAGCGAGCAGGGGGCGGAGCCCTCTAGTATCTATTAAAATGTACTAGGCAGTTATATAGGAATAATGTATTTTTGGTCTAGAAGTGTAACAGGCAGGGGCACAAATACAACAGAGGTATAGACATAGACAGAGACAGAGAGAGTGAGAGAGAGAAACAGAAAGAGCAAGAGAGAGGGAGAAGGAGTTTGGGATGAATGGGGAATTTGAAATGTTCCCCCAGTATGCTACCAAGTACTAAGGGAAACCTGATTCTTTGTTCAGAGAGAGCAGGAATCCAGAGATAGATGACAAAAACATACAAGATCTTCTGGGTTACTCATGGCCTCCAGCTAGGTTTTTTTCAGCAGTACTTTTGAGAAAAAATGGTAGGAATCCAGAACTCTCCTGCATAACCACTAGGGGAACAGCTGGCAGACGTTGACATAATGGATATACTATCCCACCTTTTACAGAGAGATCAAAAAAAGGCACAGCACTGAAAACCCGCCATCTAAGTTCAGAGTTGGAGGGTTAATAATGGAAACTAAACAGAGTTTTACCTTAGTGTCTTAGCACCCCAATATCTCAAAAGTAGTACTGCCTGACAATGGAGTTGGCTCTTCAGCTTTTCCATAAATAACTCCCGAAAGAGGTCTGAGATGTCTTTGACTCTGGAGGGATAGCAGTCAAAAAAGTGCACAATCAATCATGAGCCATTTGAATTCCACATGAAGGTATTTTGCGGTCCCAAGTGATGATTTTATGACATATTGCATCCCAGCTGCTGCTGTCTTCTACTGGTTGAAGGAGCCACATCAGGAGCAGTTAATACAAGCTCAACTAGTTTATTTTAAACTTAATTTACACGGAACGGCAATGCTTTAACATACTCCAACATGTCAAAACACTGTAAAAAGCTCTATTTTGATTTCTTTTCATTAATTTTTTTTTTTTTTTTTTGAAGCATGAAGTTTGAAGGGATAAAACCTTAAGCAGATGCTATGTTTTAGAGCACCCCTGGTAAGGACTATGGTGACAGTGAGCTGTGGATGAATATACAGTAATAAAGACACAGAAAACACAGAAATGTATTAATCTGGAAAACACCTTTATCACACAAAAATTTATTGGAATGGTAAGACTAATAACACTGTTGACCATTTTGAATTATCTGTCAGAGAGCAAAAACTGAGGGGAAAAAAAAGAGTCCAAGCCTCTAGAACACAGCACAGGTATACTTAAAATGAAATAAATTGATTATAGCAGCCATTGTACAAGGTTTATTAACTTAGTGAAAGTAAGAGTTCATAAATTGTACTGAAATAATTAAAAATATGAGACTTGCTAATTGTTATGTTAATGATGTCAATCAATCACTTATTAAAAAGAAACGCTCGTGGACTCCAGAAACCAGAAAACAGCCAATACAGTGGCATATCCTTGCTCACTGATGGGTAGAAACTGAATCTTCCCACAGTCTTCCTAAATGCCTTATTGCTCATATACCTCATAACACAGTCCTATAAAAACTATTCACTCCTTGGACGTTTTGACATTTTATTGTTATACAACATTGAATCACAGTAGATTTAATTGAACTTTTTTGACACTGATCAATGAAAAAATACCTTAAAATTAATTTGAAAATAGACCTTTTCAAAGTGATCTAAATTCATTACAAATATAAAATAACTGATTACATAAGTATTCCTGATGCACTCTGCAAGAAACATGTTCCTTGGGAAAATATCTCTTTTTCATCAAGACAATGCCCCCAAACATAAAGCCAAAACTAGTCAGGGGTGGTGTAAAATACAACAATGCTAATATCCTGAAGTGGGCAAGTCAGAGTCCAGATCTCAATCCAACTGAGAATTTGTTGGTGGAATTGAAAAAGGCTTTTTACTCGCATTCCTCATGCAACCTGACAGAAGAGCTGTTTTGCAGAGAAGAATGGGGACAAATTGCAGTGTCCTGGGGCCTCATGTATAACGCTGTGCGTAGAACTCGCACTATAACATGGCGTAAGCACAAAAGCCGAAATGTGCTTACGCACAGAAAAATTCAGATGCAGGAATCTGTGCGTACTCCAACTTCCACGTTCTTCTGCTACATAAATCCCGATCAGCGTGAAAACTAACGCTCGTGCACGCGCATTATGTAACGCCCCAAATCCTCCCAGAATTACGCCTATTTGAATATGCAAATCAATATAAATCGCCCTTAAGCGCAGCCTTCTGTGAAAAGACAATGGGAAAAGCACGGGGGGAAACATAAGAATTTCAGCGAATACCAAGTGGAGGCAAAGGAAAAACATACTATTTGTTCAAATAAGCCGTGGTATAATCAACAAAAGGAAGTTGATCGAGTGACATAGCGTGTTGGAGAAACTTGAAAGCTCACATCCACAAAATCGCAGTGCCGGAAATAAAAAAGAAGTCACATATCAAAGTCGCCGTGGAAAGCCGAGTTGTAAGCCCACTGTCTGAGTGTCATATGAAAGCTTATTAGGGTACAGAGAAAAAAGCCACACGGTGGGGAAAAAGCACGAAATGTCCACTTCAATCTCGACATTTCCACTTTAATCACGTAGTTTATTTTGTCATTAAAGTAGAACATCATAAAATTCATCTTAAAATTGTTTAATTAACCAGTTTCTAAAATCACATCGTAATTAAAGTAGCACGTTAAATGCTTTGTTTTGTATTTGATTTTCTATGTGCTCTATGTGTGTGAATCACTACTTGCTTCTTAAACCGGCTCTCTTCCTCCAACTGGACACAGAGTCCATTACATTCGTGATATTACAGCTCTCTGAATAACTAAAATACTGAGATGTATACGTGATGTCATTTTCATGATGATAGGAGTTAAAGCACGTTATTAAACATGTTTCACTTCGATGAAATAATTTATTGCAGCAGTACTCAGGGCGGCTCTAAGCTTGTGGTGGCACTGGGCAGAGGAAGAATCGGTGGCTCCTTAGCCGCCAATGTCATGCACGGTGGATGGCCACGTATGTTGCAGACACTAGCCGCCTCGTGCTCATGACACAAGCATTTAACTTTTGCCAAAATTTGTTGCTGCGTTTTTAGCTGTGTTGTTATTTTATCTTTCTGTTTTATATTCAATATATATTGGCGTAGCCGTCCTGCAGTCAGTGCTTTTCTTTCCCCAAGTAACCGATCGCCATACAATCAGCTCTGTAATAGACGTTAAGCCATCTGTAAGCTTAGCCGATTCTTCAAAACGTTTAAAGAACATTGAAATATCTTCGTAGTACATGTTTAATTATTCTATCCTTAAAGACACTCCCAGTGAAGAATATAGATTATTTAAATGAAGTTAAAGTTTTATCTGTATAATTTAACAAACATATTTTGCTGCATTTCACCTTAAAAATGATATCGTCATCATATGTAAATACGCTTTATAAAGTGGCTCAGGTTGTGCGATATTATAACTATAGTGCAAGTTTACAGTGGGTGATTTTACTTATAAGTACAAACAGTTCTACAAGGAGCAATTGATTGGCTGCATTTAAAGTTCTTGGGATTAAACTGTTTTGAACCGCGAGGTCCGTACAGGAAAGGCTTTGAAACTTTTTGCCGTGGCTGAGACAGCGTGTGCTTAATACTGTATACCGATAATTCTCTTTCCGATCAGCTACTGCTGTGATTCACACTCAGATACAGTGATATAAATACTCCGAGTGGTGCAGTGAGAGAATATGGAAAAAGATGATCCGCTGTGGCAACTCCTAACGGGAGGAGCTGAAAGAAGAAGAAGAAGAAGAAGAAGAAGGTGCAGTTTGAGTAACAACGCTAAAACAGTTATGGCATTTGGAATACTATGGCTGTTCCCTGGACCATTATATTGTTACGAGTTAATTACAATCAGATGCATTACACTAATAAACAATATGCGGTTAGTTTCTGTGTATTTATAAAGCCGCGTCAGGAAAATAATGAGTAATCACACAAGAACAGTACCATTGCTTTGACGCTGGGTGCCGCCAGTTTGCAAAACCGAGCAGAGAACTTGCGTACGACAAGACATGAGGTACCGTGGAAAAGTGCGTGGCTTTACGCCAAGTGTAGGTTTTATACATCGCGATTTGAACGTGGAAAAGTTCTTACGCAACATTTCTGTGCGTACGCACCGTTTATACATGAGGCCCCAGATGTTTAAAGCTAATAAAGAGAGAGACTTGTGCACACAGACTTGAAGGCTGCCAAAGGTGCATCTAACAATTACTGATTTGAAGGGAGTGAATATTTTATGAATGATTATTTTGTGTCTTACATTTTTAATGAACTAGGACCTTTTTGCAGAGATTCTTTCTGTTAATCAATGCCAGAAAAGCCAAATTAAATCCACTGTGATTCAGTGTTGTATAATATTAAAATGTGAAAACTTCCCTAGAAATGAATACTTTTTATAGGAACTGTACATAGTTGAATTTCAATAAATTGTTTTTAATTTAAATAATGAAGTTACTTTACTTAATATTAAGTGAGACCTCTTGAATTAAAATATATTAATGAATTAACATGAAAACATTGTATATAGAAATAATTAATGAATTGCAGTATATTAGAAGTTAGTTGAACATTTTTAAGATCAAACAGCAAGTGAAAAAATAACACATTTCAAGTTCCTAGATGGTTAAGCAATGGAAACAAACTGTCTTTATTATATTGTGACACATTGCTTTTAAGATTAGATGCCACAACTATAATTACACACACACACAAAGATGTGTAAAGGATTCATAGCACTAGTAAATGCATTTGTGAATGGAAGCAACATTTACCTGAGCCAAGTAGAGCTTGTTATTCCAAATAAACCCGAATGACCTCTGTAAGTAAACAAGCTGGCTGACTACTTTGTCTGGTAGAAAAGCAGGTCGGTGACTGACAGTGTGATCAACAGACAAATAAAGGCCCTCATTTCTAATACAAAGAAGACTGACAGGTGATAGGATGCAGAGCCAAAATATTTCAGGTTGACAGAAAATAAACCAGGTTTAATAGAAAATTCACACTCTTAATGAAAACAAATCCAGAACTACAACATGGCATGTATTCCTGTTTCCTTGGTCTGCCTTGGGATTTTAGGATATTATTCTATTCCATTCTTTACATTAAAAGAGCCATTCATTCATAAGAGAGAACCATCAAGTGTGATATCAATTAATACTGCAGAGAATATCATTACCAGCATGGCGAATACTGCACATCAAAACAAATCAGTATACAAGTTACAAATTGGAACAAGTGAGCAATCCTGACTTGTAGCAAAATGGCCTCTGAGCTCATATAAAAAGAAGGTCTTTATTTACACAGATATGGGATATTTAAAGAGAATAACTTAAACACATTAAATGAAATGAAATCTCACTAAGCCTGTCTAAATAAAGTGTTCTTTCACTATTTAAACAGTGCCATTCACTTCCAAATATTGTTCTGGTTCTCTTCAAAGATCTGGATGCTGTAGAAATTACTGATTCCAATGTGTTTCTTTTACATTAAATATATAAAGGCAGATAGTCATACAATACATTTTTTTTCTCTTTCATGATCACTACTGTTTGCTGATCCTGATTTTCAGGAAACTCTTTCTTGATATTTATTTTGAAAAAATTCTCCACTTATATAAATGCTCCACTCTTTTTGAAATGAGGATGTTGAGTAGATCAAGAATACCCAACATGCTGTGGTTAACATAATAAAACTTCTAGCAAACTAACCATGATTTTTCTTTGTTCATTATCTTCACTTACACATACACAGAAGCTTGTGAAGATCAGAAAAAAACAGTTAAGAACAGCTAAAGCTTAGACTATACAATAATGCAGGCAATTTCAAATAACTAAAATAGAAATCAGGATAACAAATATAACCCAAAAAAGAGGAATGATAAATTTATTCAGCATGAGATCTTGTGAGGAAGTCAAAAATAAGTAGAATATATAGCTGAGTGACTACTGATCAGGTTTAAAATGTAAAACAAAAATATATTTTTCTGTTCAAATACATTCAGATTTTGAAAAAAAATTCTTTAGGTGAATATGTTAGGAACGTCCAATTTTCATTGAAATATGCTAGAGAATGCTATCCACATTTTTCAGGTCTTTATAAACTCACATTTTAAAAGTATTGGTGAATTTTTGAAAAATCATTAATCTTAAAACAGTCCTTTGCAACCTTAAATTTTGATTAATTTTCCTTTTCAAATTTACTTTACAGGTTTTTTACAGTTTCATCTTTTACAGTAGCGACTCCTGACAGCAAAAACAAAAAAATCAACAATATAATTTACTAAAATGCCAGATGAGATGTTGCAGATGGTAACTCACTGTTGTGTCGCCTGTTTTGTGTGCAAGCAGACCTTGACCTAAACTTAAGAAATATGAACTACAATTAGCCATGGATTCTCCATAACTCATAACTAACAACAGGACATTAATTTAGATTTTGTAAATTATGTAAGTTGGAATTTGATGTGTGTTTGAAAGCTATTTTAGCCACTACAAGTCGATATGAGCTCAGTTTTATCTGCGTAACATTGTAAAATACAATTAAAAGCATGTATTTTTTTGTATTTTACTAATATATGTAATTGTACAATATTGTCATTATTATTTTTAATATGACTCATTATTACAAAAATACTTAAAACTGTGATATCTCTGTCTTTTATAAAGTCAACTAGCAAAATACCCGCGCTTCGCAGCGGAGAAGTAGTGTGTTAAAGAAGTAATGAAAAAGAAAAGGAAACATCTTGAAAATAACGTAACATGATCGTCAATGTAATTGTTTTGTCACTGTTATGAGCGTTGCTGTCATATACTGTATATATATATATATATATACACATACACACACACACACATTATATATACAGTATATATATATATCTAATATCTATATCTATATATATATATATATATATATATATATATATATCTATATATATATATATTGTAACATAAGACAAGACACGTTGTAAGTTTTGGGGTCTTCCGCCCCATATACTGAAACAGAAAAAACCAGCAGTCAATCGCTTTTACAAACATCGAAAGCAAAAAGACAAATCAGGGGAGAAATGGATGGGCTTTTTATGAGGGCGGACCGGAGATTGATGTGCAGGTGCTGGGTACTGGTGATGGATACTGGGAACTGATGTCATCAAGGGTCATCGGAGGGAGTAAATAGACCCGGAAGCGCGTGCTTCGTATAGCCGTCATGGCCTTTGTTTATGTCTCTGAGGCCTCGGGCTTTCTGAAGAAGGAAAGAAAGAGAGGTTAGTACTCCGTCGTAGACCCCTCGCGGCACGTTTTCCGTAACAACCCGGGTCAATCCGCTGTTCCCCAAGCACTCGTGCGTGACAATATACACACATACACACACACACATTATATCTGTATCTATATATATATATATATATATATATATAGCAAAATACCTGCGCTTCGAAGCAGTGAAGTACTGCCTTAAAAGTTTTATTAATAAGAAAATTAAACCTTTTTAAGCTGAGGGAAAATATACCAATAATTATTTGTTAAGGATCGCTTACTCTTGAGCATGTAACTTACAGTTGGCCATGTGAACAGTAATCTTGTTTCAAATCTCACAGCTTGGATTGCTGCTGTCATAATCGGTTTGAGTTTCATGGTTTGTTTCAATTACGACAGTATTTGTAGGATTTGTGTTGAAGAGACATTCGGCATCTGTCAAGCATTATAAGTATACAACCAGTTTCATTGATAACTTCACATCCAGCTTTTGAGAGTTTAAACATTTGTAAACATCAAAGTGTCCACTACTGAAATCGTCACCTGTGAATCTAAGATGTTTAAGAAGCATTGGCGGTTGTCCAAAGGTGTAAAATATTTGGCCATTTCGGTACACTTGAAAGCGACAACCGAACAATTCAACGACAGCCATCAACTCACATGCAGATGCATAGGTGAAGGGCTTAAGCATTTCACTCTTATAGTGCTCCTGTGTAGTATACTGTAATTATCTCCTGTACCGTCATCAGTCCACACCTTGAACCTGTCCCAGTCATTCAATACATAAGACACAATGTTCCTCCGGATATCAAGAGTGAGCCTGATATGGCCGTGCAATATGTAACACAGAGAATGGAAAAGGCAGGTGCCATCTCCGGGCATGGAAACCACTTGGTAAGTGACAGTTTTTAATCGATGGTGATCACCTCGATAGACATGTTAATGGGGGTATGGTTGGAATGATAAAGGAAATGGGTACCTGAACAATGTAAAGTAAGTCTAAAATACCTACACAATAACTATAATCGTAATAAATGAACAATAAAACAGCGGAGAAGCCGTGGATTAAATAAAAAGGCTGTAGTTATCAGCAGGGAGACGTGAATACCGTGGCAAAGCAAGAAAGGGAATGTAGAGACTGGAGCGACAGAAGGCCTTATATAGGCAGGCAGCCAACAACGTGGGAGGCGTTGGGATGGGGGACCCAACGGCGCCTCACACGGTGACCGAGCTGCAGGCTATGGACGTATATATGTACATAAGTAGGATTCAGTTAGCGTTGGGAACCCGCGTACCAAATTTCTTGAAGATGGGCCCATAAGTAACAAAGACTGTTGAAAAGTTCAATATGGCGGCCGACAGTGGCATCATACAACCGAAATAAGTACCAAATTTCAGCCTGCTACCTACATGGGAAGTTGGAAAATTAGCGACGCTGGAAAGTTCAATATGGAGGCTGACAGTGGCGTCATACCATCGAAATAAGTACATACATCGGTTTCGGTTAGCGCAGGGAATCCGCCTACCAAATTTCGTGAAGATGGGGCCATAAATAAGAAAGTTCAACATGGCAGACATTGTCGACCATTATCGACCATTACATGTAGAATTTCGAAATGAAACCTGCTTAACTTTTGTAAGTAAGTTGTAAGGAATGAGCCTGCCAAATTTCAGCCTTCTACCTACACGGGAAGTTGGAGAATTAGTGACGTTGGAAAGTTCAATATGCCGGCTGACAGTGGCGTCATACCACCGAAATACGTATGGACATTGGTTTTAGTTAGCACAGGGAAGCCGCCTACCAAATTTCGTGTAGATGGGGCCATGAATAAGAAAGTTTAACATGGCGGACATTGTTGACCGTTATGACTTTTACGTGTAGAATTTCAAAATGAAACCTGCTTAACTTTTGTAAGTAAGCTGTAAGTAATGACCCTGCCAAATTTCAGCCTTCTACCTACACGGGAAGTTGGAGAATTAGTGATGTTTGGACAATTCAATATGGCGGCCGACAGTGGCGTCATACCACCGAAATAAGTGCGTACATTGGTTTTGGTTAGCGCAGGGAAGCCACCTACCAAATTTCATGAAGATGGGGTCAGCCTTCTACCTACACAGGAAGTTGGAAAATTAGTGACATTGGAAAGTTCAATATGGCGGCCGACAGTGGCGTCATACCATCGAAATAAGTACATACATCAGCTTCGGTTAGCGCAGGGAAGCCACCTACCAAATTTCGTGAAGGTGGGGCCATAAATAAGAAAGTTCAACATGGCGGACGTTGTCGACCGTTATGACCGTTACGTGTAGAATTTCGAAATGAAACCGGCTTAACTTTTGTAAGTGAGCTGTAAGGAATAAGCCTGCCTTCTACCTACATGGGAAGTTGGAGAATTAATGAAGAGTCAGTGAGTCAGTCAGTCAGTGAGTCAGTCAGTCAGTGAGGGCTTTGCCTTTTATTAGTATAGATATATGTAGATGTGTATATGTATATATCTATAGATATGTGTATGTGTGGATATGTGTATATGTAGATATGTTTATATGTATATATGTCTATGTATAAATGTTTATATGTGTGTGTGTGTTTGTGTATATATATATATATTTATATATATATATATTGTGGAGGACTGCCGGCTTCTCATGCCGGACAGCACCCCCAGGCCGCCAGGAGGAGCTCTCCCGACAGCAGGATCGTGCCCCGAGGTCCAGCAGGGCTTTATGGACTTTGTAGTGTCTATACACAGCCCTGCTGGATACCTTGGGGACCACCAGGAGTTGCTGTTGGGGGGCTTATGGGCCCTGTGAGGCCGTATGACTCGGGAGTATCGTCACAGTTACGTGACGGGAAGAAATGTCGTGCTCCCAGGTTGAGTAAAAGGACTGATTGCCCTGACCCGGAAGGAATTAGGAACTATGGATTGATGGGACAGGAACACCTCCGGGTCAGGGGCGATAAAAGGACGGTACCTCAGTCCAGACACTGAGCTGAGCTGGGAGGGAGAGGAGCAAGTATCTGGGCGAGGAGGAGAGTTTATTATTGAGGGAATTGTGTTTGTTATAGTTAATAGTTTGAGTAGTGTGGAAGGTGCTTTGTGCATGGTGTTAAACAAAAATAAAATGGTCTTGGACTTTTACCTGGTGTCTGGAGTTGTACCTGAGGGTTCAAGGGTGCACTACTGCCCCCCTACTGCCACAATATATATCTCTACATATACACACATACATATACATACACACACATATATACACAAAAATACATATATATAGATACACACACATATATAAACATATATATAGATACATATCTACATATATACATACACACACACACACAACTATCGTATATGTTCAAGTTCTATTTAAATTTTAAATAGAAGGAATTTTTATTTAGTTGATAGAATATTATTCCGGAATAAATCAACTCAAACCTTAAATAACTTATAATATTTTGCTCTCCATAAAAATATACAAATTCAAATATGAACATGGTGCATAACAAAACCTGGAAATATAAATAAAATTTGTTCTTTTCAGCAATAACAAATCAAATCATTCAGTTGTCTTTGCTCTTATGTCATTTTATCAGAGCTGGAAGCCTGGCATCTTTTTTGGCAACAAGTTCGTTTATGTTTGGTGTGAGGTTCTGTGTTGTGGAGATTCTCAGGATGGACTGCAGGTGCTCATCAGTGAGGCGACTCCTGTGTGCTGTTTTGTTAGTCTTCATGACTGAGAAGAGCTTCCCACATAGATATGTGCTACCAAACATGCACAAGGTTCGAGCCGCATGTAGACGAAGTATGAGCATTTTTGTGGAAATGGAGTGAATAAACTGTGCGGGCCGTGCAGTATCGTACTTTGCCTTCAGTGTGCTATTACACTGCAGCTCAATCACCTCCATCTGAATCTGCACAGGTGCAGTTTCCACATCGACAGCAAATGGGTTGCGAAACAACTCAAAATTCTTTTTTTGTTCTTCAAAGTCACCAAAGCGCAGTGCTCTCAGTTTATCAGCAAAGTGCGTATTTGGGAACACCGTTGGGCCGACTTGGTTCAACATTACTTGGCAACAGGGAAAGTGGGGCAAGTTGCACTGGTGCATTTGTGTCTCCCATAAAAGTAGCTTCACTTGAAATCACTTTGTGATTGTGCATGGGTAAAAACGTCTGCTGAAGTGTCAGATTCTTCTTTAACTCTTCTGCTTTCTGTATCTTGTGCATTGCATTCAGGTCTTTCAGGTTACCTTGATGTTTTGTCTTATAGTGCCGTCTTAGATTAAATTCTGTAATTACAGCCACATTAGCTCCACAAATGAGACACACGGGTTTACCGGCAATGTCAGTAAACATATACTCAGCCTCCCATCGGTTTTTAAAGGCTCTATGTTCAGAATCACCTTTTCTCTTTGGTATCGTGTCGGCTAGCTTCGCAATAACTTGCAGCATCGTGGGCTAGCTTCGCAATAACTTGCAGCATCATAAGCTAGACTTGATTAACGCGGTAAGTGTTCGGCAAGGCAGCTGAAGCGCTGCATTATGGGATCTGTAGTTTATTGTGTTACCAGCGCTTCATATCCCCGGGCCATTAATAACAATAATATATAAAATGATCTTGTGGGCCGGATATAATTATATGCTGGGCCGGATGTGGCCTGCGGGCCTTGAGTTTGACACATATGGACTAAATAGAACTTGAAAAGATATATTTTTTCAAATGTGATCGCGCAATTCAGATCGAGTTGACGTGCACTACAGTACATCAAGCCCGCGTGCTATTATGGTTTTGCCTGCGTGCCTCAATAAGTCATCCTCCCCTCGCTGTTACTTTTTTACCGTTCATCTAATGAATACACTGAGTATGGCTTTACCAAAACAATCATTGATTGTGAATAAAGTATCCATTATTCATAAAGCTTCAATTGGTGATCTGTCTTTCTGCGTTAACCGCTTATTTTTTCATACGTCTCAAACCAAGGGGATGCGAGGCTAAAATGTATCGTGAAGCGTGCGTACATACTCAGTGCATCGCCTCTCGGGAATCGAACCTCAGAAGCCGGCGCTATAGGCGAAGCCTCAACTATTGCGCCACGGCATGTGGTTTGTCTATTTGAGTGCAGCAGTGTAATTCAGTTTTTGTTCAGCACACTTTGTAACAGTTGCTTTTTGTCTGCGCACTGCGTCAGTTCACGTGAGCCATTGAATATGGTTTTATATGTCACTCGCTCGCTTCTAATTGTTTCGCTGCCTTCTTAATTATATAATGTATGTTTTCTTCAGCGGTTTTTGGAGCTCTTCCTGGTTTTCTACGTACTGCATGATTACGTGGGAGGCATGATGATGTCACACGAAACTCCACCCCCCACGACTTTCGAGCTCAACTCCATTACAGTAAATGGAGAAAAATAGCTTCTAGTTATGACCATTACATGTAAAATTTCGAAATGACACCTGCCCAACTTTTGTAAGTAAGCTGTAAGGAATGAGCCTGCCAAATTTCAGCCTTCTACCTACAAGGGAACTTGGAGAATTAGTGATGAGTCAGTGAGTGAGTGAGTGAGTGAGTGAGTCAGTGAGGGCTTTGCCTTTTATTAGTATAGACTAGCAAAATACCCGCGCTTCGCATCGGAGAAGAAGTGTGTTAAAGAAGCAATGAAAAGAAAAGGAAACATTTTGAAAATAACGTAACCTGATTGTCAATGTAATTGTTTTGTCACTGTTGTGAGTGATGAGTGTTGTTGTCATATATATATATATATATATTTACACACACACACATAAACATATATATATATACATATCTATACATATACACATATATACATACATATATATATCTACATATATACACACACATATATACACACATATACATACATACACAAACATATATACACACAAATACATATATATATATACATACACACACACACATATATAAACATATATATACATATACATACATATCTACATGTATACACACACAGCTATTTCGTATCAGTGCAATACGCTGTTTGTTAAAACGGTTGACTCCCGCTCTTACGTGCAATAACAAATCAAATCATTCAGTTGTCTTTGCTCATATGTCATTTTAGAGCTGGACGCCTGGCATCTTTTTGGCCACAAGTTCGTTTCTGTTTGGTGTGAGGTTCTGTGTTGTGGAGATTCTCAGGATGGATTGCAGGTGCTCATCAGTGAGGCGACTCCTGTGTGCTGTTTTGTTAGTCTTTATCACTGAGAAGAGCTTCTCACACAGATATGTGCTACCAAACATGCACAAGGTTCGAGCCGCATGTAGACGGACTTTTTTTGTTCTTCAAAGTCACCAAAGCACCGTGCAAACTCAGTGCGCAATAACTGTAGTAAGCGGTAAGTGTTCGGCAAGGCAGCTGAAGCGCTGCATTATGGGATCTGTAGTTTATTGTGTTACCAGCGCTTCATATACCCGGCTTTAATAACAATAATACAGTATATAAAATGATCTCGGGGCGGATATAATTCACGCCGGGCCAGATGTGGCCCGCGGCCCTTGAGTTTGACACATATGGACTAAATAGAACTTGAAAAGATATATTTTTTCAAATGTGATCGCGCAATTCAGATAGAGTTGACGCGCTACAGCCTGCATGCCTCAATGAGTCATCCTCCCTCGCTCTTACTTTTTACCGCTCATCTAATGAATACACTGAGTATGGCTTTACCAAAACAATCATTGATGGCGAATAAAGTATCCATTATTCGAGTATGTAGAGCGGGATATATATATATATACATATATATATACCCGCGTATCGCAGCGAGAAGTAGTGTGTTAAAAAGGTAGAAAAAGAAAAGGGAACATTTTAAAATAACGTAACATGACTGTCAATATACAGTATTTGTTTTGTGAGTGTTACTGAGTGTTGCTGTCCTCAAGGATTTGATTATCATTATTTCTTTCAATCAGGTTTGTATTTGTAGGATGTGTTGTGTTCAAGTTACATTCCGTGTTTGTCAATCGTTGTAAAGATGACAGGTTTCATTCATCGATTCGTTTCTTACTGCATCAATAAACAGCTCGTCTTCTTCTTTATCTGAGACCTGACACACTGCATGCACGGGTTTTTACACTGTCTTCCTTTAGCGGACATTGACTTTTTCCACCGTGTGCTTTGTTTCCACAGTAGCTATATGCTTATCAGACGCTTCATATTTTTGCTGCCTTTTCAATTGTGTAATTCGGTTTTTGTTCAGCGTCTTTGGAACTGTTGCTTTTATCTGTGCACTCGCCAGTTCACGTGAGCCACTCGGTGTACTTGCATCGAAGGTTCCCAGCTGTGCTGGTGCCATCTCGTGCTATGTCCATGGCTGTATTTAATGTTACCTTAGTCCTGGCACTTAAAACTTTCTTTCACAGTTTCGCTGAGTTTGTGTCAAACACCACCCTGACCATCTCATCTTCCTCTCCATAAGCACAGTCCTTCACCCGTGAATATTTTACCCGTGGCAGTTTGCTATTGGATTGCCGCTGACGGACGGCCTTATATGGGCAGGCACTAAATTACAAACGCCAGCGGCAGCCTGTCTATGAACTTAATTTAAAGTGTAGGTTTACATCGTGCTTGTTTGCCTTCTCAATTATATAATGCATGTTTTCTTGAGCGCTTTTTTGAGGTCTTCCTGGTTTTCTATGTACTGCGTGATTACGTGTGAGGCGTGATGATGTCACACGAAACTCCGCCCCCACGGCGTTGAAGCTCATCTCCATTACAGTAAATGGAGAAAACTGCTTCCAGTTATGACCATTACGCGTAGAATTTCGATATAAAACCTGCCCAACTTTTGTAAGGAAGCTGTAAGGATTGAACCTGCCAAATTTCAGCCTTCCACCCACACGGGAAGTTGGAGAATTAGTGATGAGTCAGTGAGTGAGTGAGTGAGTGAGTGAGTGAGTGAGTGAGTGAGGGCTTTGCCTTTTATTAGTATAGATAACCAAAGAAAAAGTTTAAAGTTACATTATAATGCATCATAATGTTATGCAGTTTCCCACTTATTTTAAGTGTACTGTAGTACAATAAGACTGCATTATTATGGCTTTTGGGCAATGACTTAATGAACATGCTGTAGTGTCTCTGTTAGGTATTAAATATATTTAAAATATTAACCCTGAGTCAGTCAGTTAGTCAGTTATTGTCCAACCTCCTATATCCTAACACAGGTGTCACAGGGGTCTGCTAGAGCCAATCCCATCCAACACAGGGCGCAAGGCAGGAACAAACCCCGGGAAGGCCGCCAAACCATCTCAGGGCACACAGACACACACACCCACTAGGTACAATTTAGGATCGCCAATGCACCTAACCTGCATGTCTTTTGACTGTGGGAGGAAACCTACACAGACACGGGGAGATATGCAAACTCCACGCATGGAGGACCTGGGAAGCGCCACCGTGCTGCCCCTAACCCTGAGTGAAATTATAACAAGACTAGTTGTGCTACCTGTTTAAGATGGGTTGAAATCTAAGTAGTCAACCTAAACCTCAGTGTTAACGTTTGTAGTACACCACGCAATGCATTAAAGCAGTGTTATTGTTTGTGATGCGGCATCTGTTGGAATGACAAACACAATGTATTTTATATAAATGTGATGCGCTGTCTTTTGGAATGACAGAGTTATAGCAACCAGATGGACACACAGACCCACAGGCACGTATCCTTTCATTAAGGTGGATGGCACATTTATAATGATCTTATTTGTCAATTATTTGTTGTACGTAGACATTTGCAATAATCTGAAACATTTGTTCAAGTGCTCTATATAATGCAAATAATATAACAAATCAGTATGATTAAAGTAGTACTTGACCAAAATAGTGTTGTTTATACTGTATATCCAGCATTCAGGTTTCCAAACACAATTTTTTGTATGTTTTTTCTATGTTTTATAAAACCTACTGTGTCAGCAATGCAGTAATGCACAGGACAGTAATGTAGCCTGACTATAACATCTGTATTTTACAGAGTGCATTTCATATCTTTACATTTTTATGCTAACAAACAGTTTTATACTGTTCACTCATATGCACATAGCATTTCAAGGCACTTGACAAGTAGAGTAGATAATTTCTACATTGTTCTTAACAGCAGGAGCCCTAACATATTAAAATTTATTCCTCAGGGACACAATGAGTTAAAGGCAAGAAATAAACGAGCAGCCTTGTGTTTACTGTCCAGCTTCATGGTAACATAAACTATACTTAATGCAAGCCTGGATAATATAAATAAAGACATTAAAAACTCAGAATTACTTTCAATAATTATTGCAGGAATTTTTTTTATCCTAGCCAGGGTTGTAAAAAGCCTGAACTCATACCTGACAGTTAATTGTCTCTGTGCACAAAACTAAGAGTTTCCTGTCAATAGGAAGGTTAAAGCCATCAGGGTTTTTTTAAATTAATTGTTACTTACAGTATTTATTAGTACTTCAAAAGGCTTTAGAAGGTCTTAAACTTTAACATTCAATTTTCTGATTGTTTTCTGAAATATTTCAATAAAGGTCAAGAATAATAAGTAATATAAAAACTCGCAAAATTAACTGCTAAATCTATGTTAAATGTACAAGAAATGTTTCTAAATAATTCACACAATAAAGGATAGCATAAAACTATGGGGAGTAATAGAAACTATCCTGTATTCACAATTATTTAAAAATGCTTTATGAGTATATTTTATGTATTATGCAATTTTCTCTGCTTATTAAGATTATTTACCACACAATAAATGATTATTAAAGAATCATAAAAATTGAAACATCATATATGTAGCAGAGTTATTCCCATTTGTCACAGCTTTCTTGTCACCATTCTTGAGACTTGCAATTCACTGTGGATTGCAGCTGTCTTCCTATTTAAAACCTTCTTGAACTGATTCTGACAGAGCTTAAGATGAATTGAATTCAAATAACATACACTTTATATTTCATGGATTTTTCAGAGTTACCTGTATTAACACGAGGCAAAGTACATAGCTAGTCAAAATTGACATTTAGTTTTATCTCAAAACGCAGAAACAGAAAGTCCCACTAAACAGATATAGTTACTTATTTTCAAGTGACATTATTCAAAAGTACTTTCAAATGCAATTTAGATATCTCAAAATGAATCAGAGATATAGCATCTTGCAATGAAATTATTTAAAAGCTGAGGCTAAGATTTTTGGGGTTCCAAATCTAAAAGCTAAATTGAACTTGGCTTGCCATAATATTTAATTATAAAAGTTGTGGGTCTTGTGTTCAGTGCACTGAAGATTTCAGTTCAATTCTCTTCATTTTTGTATAGAAGTTTTCACTGAGTCCAGACTCAGAAGACCGAAACAAGCTCTCAGGTATAATACAATTGCACAGTTTACAAATTAAATACTGCACATATATGAAAATATGGATTAGTTTAAACACACAGAAAAACAAAGCAGCTTTAAACTGACTGATGTAAAGTGATACAAACAATATATAATCTATCTATTAGTATTATCAATGAGATATGCCCAGGCAACAGTGGAGGAAAGGAAAACGAAAAGCACCAGTCAGCAACATCCCTGGAAAAAAATAAACCTCTGAGGGTTCACGGTCATTTACAATACACGGAGTCTTGGACAAAGTCAGACACAGTCACGATTCTGAAAATCTAAGCCAACTGAACAATCACCCACACTTGGACACTCTGTACTAAAGGTTTGTGTTTGGTCAGTCTAGTAAGAAAACACAATCCACTTAATCCTAGTATTCCAAGGCTCCTGCTATCTCTGCTGTCTTTCCTATGGGTAGCAAAACAGCTCCGAAGTAAAGCAGGGGCAGAGCAAGTTACAGTGAAGAGAACCCAAATAGAGGAGGGTTAGTAAAAGAATATATTTTCAGCAGCTCTAATAAGGCTAACGTGGCAAGACTTTGGCCCGGATTTAAAAGCTGAGACCAAAGGGTATCTCTTAAGCAGTGGGCAAATTTTGCAGGAGATTTATGTGCTCTGTGCCTAAGAGAATGACCTCCCACTTTTGCTTTGGTAATCCTTGGAATCATTAGTAGACCAGCATCTTCAGATTTTAATGCAGTCTGGCATGTCTGTATGTAATAATAGGTTCAGATAGTTAAATATGACCTAGGCATTTATAGATTTACTTGTAAGAAGCTGTAGAAATAACTGATTTTAAAGAAGGAAGGTAGCGTTAGGACTGAAAAGCATTAGTTATGTGGTTCTACTTTGTAGTTCTATTAAAGATTAGAATTAACTGAAAGCAACATATAGAATTCTTTAAGCAGTTAGTGCATTGTATAAATAAACCTTGTCATTCCATTTTTTGGTTTGCCTTATCACTATCAGGTTCCTAACATGCACTTACTGCTTCCCATGCAGAGTTACAGTTTTTACAAGTGAAACTATCTGTTATGGCTGAACATAATGCAGGACACACAATATACAAACAGGCCAATAACAGATGGAGCTTACTTTTAGTGCCAAGTTCATCATCACCTCGCATTAACCTTTTACAACATTCCACATGTTTCTTGCCTTGTCAAGTGTCAGCTTTTTACTATAACACAGCGATCTTTACTCATGGGGCAATAGGGAAGAATTTGCTGCAGGTTTTCATTTCAACCAGTTTCCTAATTAGAATGCAATAATATTAGGTTGATTCTTTTTCTCGCTTTTCTGTAGACCATTCACGGGAAATACCGCCTGACCTCAATGACGTCAATTTTGGTTCTGACCCATTTGACGTCACTTCTGGATCTGAGCCTATGGATGAAGACCCTTCCAGTTTTGACCCCTTTGAGGTCACTTCCTATACTGGCCTTTAAAAGCCGACACTTTTCCTCTATCCCCTCAGTTCAGTTCGAGACTCTGATCTGTACACTTCAGTACATCAATTTATTCAATTTTGCAGCCAGAAAATAATATATGGGTGGCTGCCCCAAAACTTGCTATGGCTCTTTGTTGAGTTTGTGACAAAGTGAAACTTGGAAATGTAACTGTTTTGCTTGTTAATGCTTTTATTCTTCCAAGATCAATTTTAATTACATTTTAGAGTTTACATTTTTTGATAATTTTATCCATATGTTTTGTGGGACCAGAACAAATTTGCAGAGCTAGAGCATCAGAGTCATCAGGTGCGATAGATAAGTAAAGCTGCCATCTGCATTATATAATCCTAAAATTATTTTATTATTCTTATAGCCTAACACATTTCTCCAGTTTTGATGTCACTACACTGGTTACCTGTGTCATTCAGGATTGACTTTAAAATTCTGCTTATGGTTTATAAAGCCTTAAATAATCTCGCTCCTTCGTATATATCGGAATGTCTGACACCTTATATTCCAAATCGTAACCTCAGATCCTCAAATGAGTATCTCCTTAGAATTCCAAGAACAAAACTTAAAAGAAGTGGTGAGGCGGCCTTCTGCTGCTATGCACCTAAAATCTGGAATAGCATACCAATAGGAATTCGCCAGGCTGATACAGTAGAGCAGTTTAAAACACTGCTGAAAACATATTACTTTAACATGGCCTTTCTATAACTTCAATTTAACTTAATCCTGATACTCTATATGTTCAATTCATCATAATAACTATTCATGGTGGCTCTAAAATCCGTACTGACCCCTACTCTCTTTTCTGTTTCTTTTTCCGGTTTCTGCCTGCGCCACCTCCACCTACTCAAAGCATCATGATGCTCCAACAATGATGGATGGATTAAAGGCAGAACTCTACGTGACCATCATCATCAAGCCCTTCCGTGAGAACCCTAAATCCAAAGAGGACTGTTTCATTTATGTTAGGTAGAATGCCCAGAGGGACTGGGTGGTCTCATGGTCTGGAGTCCCTTTTTTTTTTTCTCCCCCCTGGCCATTTTTGTTTTTCTTATTCGATGTTAATTAATGTTGATTTATTTTGTTTTCTTATTGTGTCTTTTATTTTTCTATTCTTTATTATGTAAAGCACTTTGAGCTACTGTTTGTATGAAAATGTGCTATATAAATAAATGTTGTTGTTGCATAACTATGGTAGTTCAACTTCTGTTTCAATATAATCTGGCCAAATGGAAGTGTGTAGATTGAAAAAAGCAGTTGGCCCTGAAAAGGTCCTTGTGGTACACGATATACAATATAATGGATCCCTGAACATCACTTGTGGTAGTTCAGCAACAGTCACAACAACTAACAAAGAGTTTTCTATCTGTTAAATAAGACTGAATCCAGAGAGGACCACCCGTTGTCTAACGTGATTTTTATGAATGCTGTGTTCTGTGGTGTCGGATGCTGTCTAAGAGAACAATAACAGCCTTTCTCTGCATTAATCTGAAAGCCATTTACTACTTTAATCAGTGCAGTTTCTGTATAATGATTTGGTCTAAAACTTGACTGAAACTTATCAAGAGTAGAATATTCTCATTTAACTGGTGAAAAACTACTTTGTCTAGAATTTTACTAAAGAGAGGTAGGTTAAAAATAGAGGAGTCAAGATTATTTTTCTTGAGCAGTGGTTAAACAAGAGCAAACACTGAATAATCAGAGGAACCCCCCGTAACAAATGTTGAGTAAACTACTGTATGTCAAGTACAGTATCAATAAGTACATCTGAGACTTCAGGGAATTGGTCAAGGACACAAGTGAAGGGTTTTAGTTGAGAAATGATTTTAAGGAGTTTAGGTAAACCTATTTGAGGGAAAGAATTTCATTTGATAAAAAGAGCATGCTGGGGTTCAACTGGATTAACTTTGGCGGGATTTATTATATTTAATGTTGTTTATTTTGTGTTGCAAAAGCCTCAACAGTTTTGCTAGAAGTTTCCAGGAGGCATTCCATTGAATAAGCTGGGTTTAGAATATGAACAATAGTTAAGAATTCTTGGATTTCCAGCTTTATCATTTAAAATGTAAAAGAGAAAGAATTGACTCTCAAGATGATTACTTTGTTGTATTTAGTTACATGGGCCTTCACTTTTTCATAGTGGATTGTTAATTTTGTTTCCATCCATTTATGCTCAGTTCTCTGATATTTTTTCTTTCATTAAGATGCTCTATGAGTCTTCCAAGGTATTTTAGTACTGGAAGATTTCTTAAAAGTTTTGTCATGGACCACTATGTCAGCTGCAGCCCTTCTCTTAGCAGTCAAATTTTCCATCTTACTAGTCACATTGCTAGATGTATTAGGGCACTACATTCAGACTGATATTTAGCATATTAGCAAAACTATAGGCCACAGATGCATCAAAATAAACTCAAATCAAGATGTAAAAGATAAAGAAAATCAATAGCTACTTATTAAAATTTAGAAGGCCAGACTATCTTGTTTAAATCAAACTCCAAGATGAAAAATTAGGATATATATTTTGATTATAATGATATATTCAGAAGAAGAAAATCCTATCAATGGCAGAATCTGGGAAGTATTTCGACAGAGTAGGTAATGCTGATTGCTTTATATGAGGAGTTATTTCTGTTTTCCAATGTTCTGAAGATATTCATTTTGGATTACAACTTAAAAAATGAAGTAGTAGTCTGTAAACAGCACCCACACACCCTATTATAACATTAAGACAAATTAGCCACTAGCTAAGACTGGAAAATGACAAAGGGCCCATGTGCCAGTGGTCTACAATGATATCAACTGTGCTTCTCATAGTAGAATTTCTACGTCATAAAACAGACCGAAAAAAAACCCAAAGTGGACACAAAAGAAGAAAAACAAAAAAACCAACACTATGTCAGTACTCATTATTCATAATTAGAGATCATGGCAGACAAATGAATGGCATCCTATCAGTTACACCTTTTGAACTATTACTTTCAAACTCTGGCTAACAAAATTGTTTAAAAATGATTGGAAACATGATATTTTCACTCTGACCATTTAAGATGCCATATTAGCATACAGATTCTGAAGGTTAATGTTGTGTTATATGCAGAACTGCCACCTGTTAATTACAGTGTCTTCCTGCTTGCCAAGTCCAAGAGTGTTTTCAGGGATGGATAAATGCAAAAACATTCTTCTGTTTATGCAATCCTATGATTCACAAAAAAAAAAACAGATAACCTTCTTCAAAATATGATAGGCAACATCTGAACGAAAGAATATACATTTTTAAAAGAGGAACATATACATGGAAACACACAAGACAATAAATATTTAAAGATTATGAAAGAAGCCTTATGGAGTTCATTTGACTTGAAAACAAACATAATAGACAGTTTCTTATTCAGAGATGTCAGTCACTCTGTATTTTGAAAATGATCTACAAAAGAGTTTTGATGTAATAGGCAAATGTATTTTTCTGACCTATAAAAATTTTTCACCCCTTGGAAGTTTTCACAGTTTGTTATGTTACAACATGAAGTCCTGAATGATAGGGAGTATATCTCACTGCAGCACCCTCTTGCAGCACCCATGGATCCCAGCAGGGCTTTGCTGCCGGAATTCCCTGCTCTTTCCAAATGGACGCCGATATGGAGGGGTGCTGCCATATAGCACCTGGAGGTGGAATAAACACCCCTCAGACATAGTCCTCCCCGTCTTCTTTTATCTCGGCAAGAGAATGTGTTACACATATGCCCGGTTGGAACACCTGTCCATTTGTCTGGGGCTTCCCATCCAGGTAAGGAACCATCGTCTTCTCTAGTTGGGATGTCTATCGCTCCATTAGGAAACTTTTTCTGGGTGCAACCTCCTTCCCTCTCTTAGCCGGGATGTCTTTCTGACTGGGTAAGGAATCTTCCCGACACCCTGCTGGGGTGACCGTTCATCCTGTGTGCCACCTACAACATTTAATTACAGCTAAAAGAGTTGTTATTATTAACCTTTTTAAATGCAATTGGAAAAATATTGAGGAGTTAAAATATTCTGAGATTGCCCTCAGCAACACTCCCCACTATTTTGCTTTATTCTGTGTAGCTCTGTCGAATCTTTGTCCTAGTCTACCTATAGTATCCATCCTGCTCAGAGCAACAGAACTTAAATCAGAGGCGCACATGACTGCAAGCACTGATACTTTTGGCAAGTGAGAGTCCAGCTTAAATCTGCACAACTGGCACCTTGCATATTTTCTGCAGTAAACAGGAGATGGTTTTAAAAAGAATTTATTATTTGGGTTTACGGCACTACTCAAGCTGGCATCAACATTAAACACAGTAAATCTGGTGTCACTTAAAATTCAAGACCTGTTCTTACCCCTACTTCAACTGTGCATTCAGTGTCTCTAGCTAATTTTCCATGTAAATAAGAAACTGTGCCGTGATTTGTACACAGTAAGGGGTGCATCTAATAGGCATGAATAACAAGGGTATTATTTTCAACTCAACTTTTAGATTTTACATGTGCCCTTTATATTTGACCTTGCTGATTTACATCTTGTATTTTCTTCTTGTAATTGTCTAGTTTTAATATCGAAAATGTAGTATAAACCTTTAGGCACCACATTTACCATATACACCAGCTATCTGCCATTTATATGGGATATATGCCCAACACAGCTAATAAATTCAGTTTAAGCCCCCTTTGTTACATATAAGACAGGCATTTACCATATAAACCAGAAATTTCACATCTCTGTATTATATGGTAAATATCTTAAATGGCAAATGGCATATCTTATATGGCAAAAGTCTTAATTATTTTGTGAAATATGCATCTTATATGGTTGATGTCTCATGTGTCATATATCCAATCTATATGGCAAATTCTTCCTTTAGTATATTTCACATGAAAGTGAGTCATTTGGCTTGTAAGCTGAAAGTTTTATTATTTACATTTTCTGTATAACTGTGTAATTTGAAATTTGCAATTTTATACAGAAGCGAACAAACACCTTAGAAAAAGAGAACATTTTACATCCAGCAGTATCCAACTAAAAATAACACAAGATTGCAGTATTTTACATGTATTCAGCCACTTTTTCTAACAAAATATCTGGAATGCTGCAGCCTATCTCAACAGGCTCAAGGATTATTATTACAAAACCACCTATGGATGGGAATCCTGTCACTCAAGCTGCACACTGCACAAACATGGGGAGAATGTACAAATTCCTCTGACTGGACTGTGAATTACAGCCTGGTCTCTGGAGATGTGAGACAGCAGCTGTAACTATTCCACTACCATGTCATCCCATGTATAACTCCTGGCTGTCTTGATGACAGATTTAGTAATAGAAATATCACCTGTTCAAGTGTTCCAGAAGACAATGATGACATAGCATTCTAAACACAGATATAATGCATTATTCTAGGAAAACACAGTACAGAAGACACAAGAATTAGATAATAAACATTTAAATATTAGGCCTCGTGGAGAATGATTGCGTCTTTTTAAAAATCCACTTCCATGATACGCACAGTTTCATAAAATCAACAAAAGATAAAACATCTTGTTTGACAGAGAGATAAAATGAATTCAACCACACATACCAATGACAGGCTCATGGTAAAAATCGAAGCATTATTACATTTTGCATTCCAAAGATTATTATGAAAAGCTCTTTGGAACTAGAAAAGTGACCTACACTCCAAGGCTACTCCAGGGATGCACATTCTCTTAAAATGAATAAAAGAAATAGTTCAAAAATAGATCTGATGATACTAAAAAAGTGAAAGAGTTTGTAAATTCATATAAATGAATATATTTGGCAGGGCTTTTCTTGTTACATGCCATCAGCAGATTTTAATTCTAAGCACATAGTGTTTTAATAATTAGGTACTGGCAACACTTTTAATTTAGATTCTGCTAAAAATCTGAGTAAATTGTTAGATTAAAGTAAGGGATCATCAAAATGCACAACATGATTAGATAATATTGTTTTTGTTCTTTTCTAAAGTACAATTCCTTATATTATAAATGCGTGAATGAATAAAGGACCTCTGCAGATGCTTGAACAAATTATATATTTTACAAAAACACTGCAGAGTAATACATATGCAAATCTAGTTCAATTTGGATGTGCCACTCAGCATAGAAATGACAAAGTGGTCTCTTTTTTGTATAATGTTTGGCCCTTCAATGCATCGATGTTTGACAATGGAATAGACGTATTTAACTCAAAATCAATCAATCTTTATTTCATAAAGTGTGTTAACTGTGACCAGCATCAACAGGCATTTTTAAAAAGCAACAAAGAATGTGTGATATTATTACTTAACAGCAGAATACAGGATAACAAACTATGGGAAAAAAACTACTTTTTTATTAATCAATTGTCATATATAACATTCTACTACAAATATTGGCAGATTTATGATTTAAAAAATATCATACAGAAGAGTAGTAATTCTGACCAAAGAATCCTTCTCTGGATTGCTGCTGGCAAAAGCTTGCCTGGCAGTTCATTTAAATGGCAAAGCTCTTTGTTATTAGAGCTCTCTTCTGCCTCCTAAAAATCATCTCCAAACTGCTTTCTTTAATTTTTTCATCACATACACTGAACATCTCTTTTCAATAATTTTTCTGTATACTATCTGGTTTACCCATCATCCAGACCACTCATTCTAGAAACTGGCAATATGATTTAGCAGATGTGGTTACTTCTTGTTGTCTGAAGCCCCCATAGTCCTATACTTTACGTCATCAATCCTACTTAACCCTTCAGTATAACACAGAGATTGACACCCCTCACAATTAAACCTTCGAGACCAGGAAAATGTAAAAATGTAGACAAAATTAATATTGAAACATTTTATTTTCTTTATTAAAGGACAAAGCAAAATACAAGAAGACTGAATGAGGGTAACACAGATACAATACTCTAACCAATTGCCTGGTTAGCTTCTAATCTCTAAAAAGGATATGTCGTTTTGGGGGTAATGCAGTACTTTCTCTTCCTATATATATATATATATACATATATATATTATGATTAACACTTTTTTTTTTATTTTTTTAAATTAAATTGTACTTTGTATCTTACTTTTAGATACAATTAGCTAAAGGTGTCAAGCTTACCATACAAGTATTTTAAAAAGCTTATATTTTTACAAGTATTTCAGAGCTGAGCATTTTAGTTATAACATTTATTCAAACATTTACTTTAAGCTGCAGCCCAGAAAAGAGAAACTTGTCCTTGTGGTTTGTAACAGACCTTTTTGTTTTAGTGGTCAGATGTTCAGTTTTATTGCTGAATGTTTAAATTATTCAACTTAAAGGTGATGCAGATGTTCATTTTTGTTTTTAATAACTTAGGTCGAGATTTTGATAGTGGGCCAGAGTGACACCATGCCAAACAACCAACAACCTGTATACAGTAGTTCACTGTCTTTACAGTCTACTGTGTAGTCTATAAAAGTCTGCAAAAGTAAACCCAAATAAAATTATAATAGCTCAGCAAGTTCTGTGGTTTGCTTTTTCCTTTCTTTTCTCTCTCTCTAGCCAACTTTTCAAATTTCTTTTGATCCCAGCAACTGTTTTGTCATTGTTGCAGCATTACCAATTCAAAAGCAGTTGCTCAGTTAATTAATTCATCAATAACTATCTTTACATATCACTTTCATTTACCATTATAATTCACATATTTTCTTTTAAGCATGGGTCAGTTGAAATACAGGTATAATTTGGTACAGGAAATCCTTGATATATGCGATTTTGACTAATGCAGTTTTAATTAGTGCACAAAATATTATTGTGACCATAATTAATATATACGGTATCAAATTTGAATAGTGCAGCTCAAAAAGTTTGAAAATGGCAAGTAAATATCAAGCTGTGCTGCAATCTTTCCTCCAACGTTGGCAACTCACCCTCAGTTTATTGGCAGTGCGTGGTGCGTACAGACATACATATGTATTATAGTGCATGCTTATGGCCTATCCATAAGTCATCACACGATTTTCAAATTAAAGCATTATCCTTCATAAGCATGGCCCCAAAAAAGAGTAATAAATGAAAATGTATTACTTTGGATAATAAACATAACATTATTAAGAGGTTTGTTATTGGCGAAAGCAAAGAAGAGCTCTAGGCTTTGGTGAGTCGACTATATGAACCGTTTTAAACAAAGTGACTGAGGACTGGGAACAAAGCAAAGTGGCATCTGCATTTTTAAGTATGCAGTGCACTAGGAACAGAAATCCATTAATGATCGAAATTAAGAAAATTAGCTATTTCTTTGCCTAGAAGATTATAGTCAGAAGCGCATTCCTATCGAAAGCAATAGTTTTAAGCTCAAAGTTTTGAGACTTTTTTCCACACTTAAAGAAAACCGATATCAAGTGGTGACTGTAAAGTTTTCTGCAAGCAAAAACTGGTTAGGAAATTTAAATTCTCGAACCGGAATGAAAAATGCTAAATTAATAGGTGAAGTAGCAAGTGATGATAAAGATGCTGCAGCCAGGTATCCTACTGAATTAAAGAAAATAATTGAAGAAAAGGGGTCACATAATCTTCAAATATTCAACGTAGATGAAATCAGCCTGTTCTGGAAAAAAAAAATGCCAACAAGAACATTTTTGGCAAGAAAAGAAGCAACCACACCCAGGTTATAAAGTATCCAAAGATTGCTTAACACTTTTACTTGGTGGTCGAAGGTGATTTCAAATTAGAGCTGATGCTAATTTATCGAACAATGAACCCAAGGGCTTTCAAAGGCTGTAACAAACAATCCCTTCCAGTAATTTGGAAATCAAATAAAAAGGCAACAGTTGTTGGCAGAATGGTTAACTTTGCATTTTTGCCCCGAAGTTGAAAAATACTGAAAGGAAAATAATTTAGCTTTCAAAGTTCTTTTAATATTAGATAATGCCCCTGGCCATCCCATCTCACTTAATGATTTAAATAGTAATGTACAGGTTGTATTTTACCACTGAATATGACATCTTTTATACAGCTTATGGACCAGGGAGTCATTTCTACATTGAAGGCTTATTATATTAGAAGAACTTTCGCCCAGGCAATTCAAGCTACAACTGGAGACAATACAATCACTCTAGAGGAATACTGGAAAAAAATTTGATATTAAACAAGCAGTTACAAACATTCGCGAGTCTTGGGAAGAAGTGACAGCCAGCTGGATGAGAGTAGTCTGACAGAATATTTTGCCTGAATGTGGAAATGATTTTGGTGGTTTTACTAATCCCCTCAACAAAGTTATTGAGGATATTGCTACAATTGGAATTCCCCTTGGCTTTGAGGATGTTGATTCGGGTATTATTGGAATCGCATTCAAAAGACCTAAATAACGAAGATCTTCTTGGAAGCAGACATGTGATAAAGTAAAAGAAAAGGAAACCGAAGGGATGTAAAATATAACCAAAGAAATCACAGTCAAATAACTTGAAGAATTGTTTCAAAGAATTGTTGCAAAAGAACTTGCACTAGAGATAGATCCAAATGTAGAGAGAAGCAGTGAACGTTGGTCATGGTTTAGATAAACAAATTGATTACTATCGCAAAATTAATGGAAGACAAGAAAAAGCTACCACTGTTCAATTGACCTTAGATAAGTTTTTATATAAAAATTTAATGTTCAATCTACTTGGAGTTTTCTTAATTAAATGCCTTAATGTTTAAATGAAAGTGCAAAGTCATATAGATACATGTCACCTTAAAAAAATAAATGTTTCAATTTTTGGTATTTTCCAGGATTCATTATAATTATTCCCACTAATTAAAAACTTTTATTAATATGATTTTCATATATACAGTGTACATCATGGATTAATTAGCCACACTAATCAAGGGATCCCTGTATTTAAGTGTTTTTCTGTACCTATATACAGTACATAATGACTTCTTGTTTGTAACTCTTGCAATATGAAAATATTAATGAAACTTTCTGTTTAAATGTAAAATAATCATCATAGGTGTAGTTAGTTTTATTTTTCTCACCTTTCATGACCTCATATGGGTTTTTCTTTAGTTATAATAATATCATAATAATAATACATTTTACTTATATAGTTTTCTCATTTCATCCTACATCTCAAATACATATATTTATATGTATATTTGGTTATTGGTGACTCTAGTTTCAGTCAATGTTGGTACCATCGTCTTCTTTTGAAAGATGGCTCTGTGGTTTCATCATTATTTACTTCCGTATTCATCGACAAAACTGGCATTGTGCTGGAAATCTGAATCTGAAACGATACTCGTTGTATAAACCGACCCCCAAACTCCAAGCCAAAAATCTAGGATGAAATTCTCGGCTTATATAACGGGATCTATGGTATATGTATAAGTGTGCCCTGCAGTGCACTGGCACCACATCCAGGGTTGAATTCAGCCTTACATATGATGTTAATGGGGTAGGCTCAATCTGAAGAAAGACATAGCAGTGACATATTCATTAGAAGCACTTTGTAGAACTTTAGAATCTTTTATTTCCCACTATAATACACTGAATGTATAAGTGTCTTCAGAGAAACTGATTTTTTATTCTTATTTTAATCAGTACAATGTGTGGTCATGAGACTTTATTCTTCTTAATAGCTCCAATACTTAGTTCAGTTGTTTTTGTTTTGTGGCGCATCCCAAAAATCTGTGTTCTTATCAAAAACATGGCTGCAAACACTGTGGATCATTTAAGAAAAACTCCTAAAAACCCACTTTTTTAATTTGACTTTTTCATAATTACAGTACATTTTAATTGTACTCCTAATAGAATATATATGCATAGAATGATCATATTTTTCATGGATTTGCAATCTTTACTAATCTCTACTTCTCTCTGTTTTCTTTTCCAGTTTTACTGTGGAGGCATTTTGTGCCACCACCCTCTGATAAAGACACTGTGTAGTCACCTGTGATGCAGGAATGGAGGCGAGTTTCTTAGCCATACTTTACACAAAACCCACTGTATTAAATTTTCTGGGACAAAACCCGGAAACAATGAGGAACAACTTAATAACATTTATATCTGGTAGAATGCCCAGTTGGGGCTAGGTGGAATTTTGGTCTTGGAACCCTTGCAGATTCTTTTTTATATTCCTGACGATCAAACTTTACCATCAGACTTACCTTTAGAGACTTACAATGTGATACTATATACAAGGACTCTATTTTTCTACTTATTATATAACTGTGTTATGTAAGCCTGTATAGAATTATTTTTTTTGTTATATATTCATTCTTATCTTTAATAATTTTATTTTTTTTTTCTTTTCTTGTAGCAATTTCTTTGACATTTCATAAAGCACTTTGAACTACACTCTGTGTATGAAAATGTGATATAGAAATTCATGTTGTTATTTTATTTTTAAAAAAGTACCTTTTTGCAATTAAAGTTGACTTCTTTAGTTCAGCTTCACAGTATGGTGCATAGATTTACTAAGGCTCACTTTCAGAACTACACGATGTACAAACATTATCAATATACCCAACCATCCATTTATCCATCCATCCATCCATCCATCCATCCATCCATCCATTTTCCAACCCACTATATCCTAACTACAGGGTCATGAGGGTCTGCTGGACCCAATCCCAGCCAACACAAGGCCCAAGGCAGGAAACAAACACCAGGCAATGTGCCAGCCCACCGCATATTATCAATATACCAATTATCAGAAATATTTAAGTTGCCAATTACCAGTTATACCTATTCCAACAAAGTGTGTGTACCTGTTTATTCTTCTTCTGCAAAAACAAACCACTTTAAGATATGCTAAATCATTTCTGTATTGTGCTTCACATCCAAACAGGCTGTCATACTCATCTGTAAATAAGTTAGGTAATTTAAGCAACGAATGTTTTGATTTGTATTTCAAAGATGTCTCAAACCACTTATTAGTGGGTTAAATACAAAAAGTGCAATTAAGCTTGTGTGTAGGTGGTATGATATTAGTGCAGCCAAAATAAATGCAGAGTGTTGAAACAGAATAGCAATAGAATCAGCCTGCAGCTGACAGACACGTGATAACTACTTCTTCCGTACTGTAACCGTTTCTTCTTTATTCATCTGTAGGTTAGCCTTTAAGGATGATAAAATTCAAATCCATCCAGCACCCCTTTTCATCTGATATTCCTTCATTTAATTCTTTATAAGTGACTTCTGATTCACCTGTCACATTGCTGCTGACACTGTTGTGAGTTTTTAATTCTTACAGTCAATCAACTCCTATATACATTCAGATAATTTTTATGTATGCCCTTGTACATGATGGTATAAATACAATCATCTAATTTATCACGCTCTGCTTAACTTGGCAAGTGGTTCATCACCTGCCTAGCATTTCATGCATTCCATCTGTAACCACAGTTATCACCTCTGCAGCAGCTTCATTTGCTCCAAGAATATAAAGTCAGACAGCCTCTACTCACACTCTAGCTTTCTATTATTATCCATGTGGGCACTTAGCAAAGTTTAAGCCCCACTTTGAAGCATGACTTTGGCTATCAAATAGTTTTACTATTATCTCATTGTCTCAAAATTATTAGTCATTTATAATCTTAGTTTTTTCTTATATTGTTTTGTAGTCTGCTTTCCTTCTTTTTGCTAAAAAAGAAAAGTGTTTTATAGAATATGGATGGTCAAATGTTTGTTAGCAAAAACATAAACAAGATGTGAATGCGTAAGAAAAATACAGTATTTCAGAAAAGAAACCAAAATAAATACAGTGTTAGATCCATGCATCTATTCATTTTCTGAATTTACAGTAATATGTAAAGTATTGCTTATTTCTTTCAATCTTTTATTATGAAGTCATATTAACCATTCTGTTAGAAATTATTGTAAGTCTGTAGGGCCACATATTGATGAAAAAGCAACATTTACTGAAATATAACATCATGTAAGGGCTGCATTGTAGAGCAAAGTGCTTTCAAAGATCTGGTAGTATAACAAACAATGAAAAATGCATATGGCTTTGTTGAGGTTGTTAGTTTGTTAATGTGTATGCAATACACTAATTTAGTTACTTGCATGGCTCCAATACACTATTGAGTGGAGTTTAATAGTAATAGAAAGCAATACATACAACATTATACATTAAATACTATATCAAATAATATTAATAAAAAATACAGGCCTAGTCAAGGAGTTCTTAGTATAATTACAGAGTTATTGTCCATTAGTTGAGTATATTTGTAACTTCCATCCATCCATTATCCAACCCGCTATATCCTAACCACAGGGTCACGGGGGTCTGCAGGAGCCAATCCCAGCCAACACAGGGAGCAAGGCAGGAAACAAACCCTGGGCAGGGCACCAGTCCACTGCAGGGCACACAAACACCAAGCACAATTTAGGATAGCCAATACACCTAACCTGCATGTCTTTGGACTGTGGGAGGAAACTGGAGCACCCGGAGAAAACCCACGCAGGCACAGGGAGAACATGCAAACTCCACTCAGGGAGGACCCGGGAAACGAACCCGGGTCTCCTAACTGTGAGGCAGCAGCGCCACCCACTGCGCCACCATGCCGTCCATATTTGTAACTTTATATGGTAAAATATCCCTGAACCTACTTATAGTGGATTGTGTACAAGTTATATTCTGTGGGAACTTCAACACCCTAAACAGTGCTTTGCTCTCTCAAACTGAAAAGATGCCATGCCAGAATGTACCAACTCTAAATTTTCTGCCTCACTCCACAGAATTCCATATATTGTTAAAGGGAGTTCAGTATGTCTCATATTTCATGAAATGTTTTGCCGACATCAAGGATGAGAGTGTTCTCTTGGAATCTATAAGCAAGACAGCAAACCTGCTCTTTGTAAGCCTTCTCATCAATATTGGCAAAAAAATCCGCAAAGGTGGTGTTTGATAGGTGGTCCATGGCATTGGATCAAATTTTAAATACGTAATTATGTCCCGGGTAGCATGTAGGCTCGGAATAGGGTGCACGGTACACAAGCACATTTCACTCAGTGGTTAATTAGGGTACTTGGCTGATTGCACTGCATACATGTTTGAGAGGCAGATTGGTCAGGCACCTCAATTGTGTCTTGGATGGAGCAGTGTTTCGTACCTGCACTCAATTAAATAGGCAGGATAAAGACGCCTGCATGAGACAGAGAAGGGAAGAACGAAGAGGCAAAAATGAAAGAGAGCGGAGGTTAATGGAGAAGCGCAGGAGCAAGAGAGCCAGTGAAATAGAAGGAAGCAGGCGTATGGGAATGTGAGACATGGAGGAGGAATGCGTGGGGCTGAAGGTTGCTCCTGCTGAGCATGGGAGCAGGTGGGACTCCACTGCAAGGCGGGAATGGCAGCAGGAGTCTGAAGGAGTGGAGGCTCGGTGGCGCCCCTTGGAATGCCATAGAATGGACACGAGCAGATCAGAAGATTGTTTGCATCTTTTGGTAGACATCTCTCCATGCTGTGAGACCTGATTAGGGTAAGTTGGAGAGATTTCAGTTTTAAAGGGATGGACTATTTTTAACCTCTGCATGAACACTGTTTATTTTAATTGGATTATTTATTGATATTTAACGGAGAAAAATTCACTGCACTGTTCCAGACACTTTCATTTGTAACATTTTTAAATAAAAGCACCATTCACTTTTGTACCTACCTCTTGCTGCATATGTGTCCTCATTTGCCTGGCTCATCTCAGTTTCATGACTACTGACTATCCGTGTTCAAATGGCTTTGCAGATGCAGGCTCTCACATGGTGCCATTAGCAATATCTTAAAGATGTTACAATATCTTTATTTCTATATAAAAGATATGTGCCTTAAAGAATATTAGTATAGTGAATAAATCGTCATGGTGGTGCAGTGAGTAGTGCACCTACATCACTGTTCCAGGGTTCAATTCTTAGCGTAGTCATCATCTGAAATATCTGCACATTCTACCAGTCTGTAAGCAAGTCTTACAAAAGTGTTTCTCTGCTTTTCTGTGGCTGGAGTAGGTTTTACCTTGTGTGATAATATTATAGAAGATTCAGATAAGGGCTGATGGAAAAATAAAATAAAAATGACATTTTAAATATGAATTTAGTATGATTTATTTCTGGATGTTTTAATGGTGATTGTATACTTTTACATTTTTATCTAATAAAGTAATTAAAATATTTTAGTTACTTGATTAACTTAAAATTAGATGTCTTTTAAATATCTACATTGTTCATCTTATAGTCTGTGTAAAACAAGACTTTATTTTGTTTCACATTGCTTGAGCAATCTGTAAATAAATGATAGATAATGAAAAAACAACCCTTCTATGTCAAATCAAATCCATTTACTTCATTTTTTGCTTCAAATTATACCAAGGGATTTTAAAAAATATTTTATGTGCTTTGAGTTGTGAAATGATTATGATTTATTAGTGCTAAATAGTGGCATTTAAATAAAAAATAAGATGTTTAATGTACACTTTAACATTGCTGAATAATGGAAAGACTACCATAATCAATGGCAGAAAATGTTTTCATTTATTACTGCTCTTTGAAGTAACATTTTTTTTAATCTTGTACTGTTGCTCTAAATGGTCTCTTTCTTAGATGAACAGATAGGCATTTTTTGTGATTGTTACGACAGGTTTGCCACAAAAAAGAATAATTATAGATGGTATTTTATTTGAAGCAGATGTTATAGACAGTATACCCATATGTAGTACTTAAACAATTTGTGTTTTTGTGTTATCATACCACCTCTGATATGCGCGTAACACAAAATGTGCTAACTAACCTCTTAGGTGTTTTTCTTAATTGGGGATAGTAAGAAATGTCAAAATCAGCTATGTAGCGATTAACCTGCTCTCTTTATCAACATGATGCTCACTTGACTAGAGATCTCTTTTACTTTTCACTCCTTTACTTCAACCCAGTTTACCACCAACAGAGGGCTTCACAAGAGCACCCCTTTAACCCTTAAGGGACTGTAGCTAGGCAAGAAATGATCAGTTGTAGCGCTTGAGTCACTAATAATAATAATCGGACAGTGACAATGACTTCAAGCTTTTACTTTCAAATTATATTTATTTGCACAAAAACCAATAGCAGAAATATAAGCAATACAAAAAATTGTACAACCCAAATGAGTTCACACAGTCTTCATTTAGGCCCAGATGACATTTCCCAGATGGCCCAATTCCTTAGTTAATATTTATCCTTAAGCAAATAATGAAAAGAACTATTTCTTTGCCAGAGACAGGGTTCCTTTCCAATTGTCTACTGTATGTTCTGTTGTTAACAGATATAGAAAAACTATTTATAAGTGTCCACAAGAGGAACTGATCTAAATGCTCCATTTTTGAAAAAAAGAAAACACCAACTGAACTCAGTAACTAAACAGACAGTAACTAAAAGGCAGTTTCTCCAGCACCCACAAACTTTTATTTGCCCAAAGCAAATGAACACTCCTGGTTTTCTTTCTGTTAGCAAAGTGGCTAAGATTTTTACAAGTTTCTCAAATGTTACTAATTCACATCACACAAGCCAAGGTCAAATCTCATGGGGATCAAAACTTGCTCAAAGTTGCAAACAGACTGGCTATACAAAAATAAGTTTCTGCGTTGCCTTTCAGTTTTTCCAGAATACACCTCACTTCTATTCAGCTTGATAAAACTTTCAGGCTTCAGCTGTTTACTTGAAATCTGTCAGTTGAAAGGGTTAAAGCACCTTAACTGTTAAGTTATTGCAAACGCTTGATTGCAGTTATTGCTGCTAAGGGTGGCCCAACCAGTTTTTAGGTTCAGGGGGCAATTACTTTTTCACACAGGGCCATGTAGGTTTGGATTTTTTTTTCTCCCTAAATAATAAAAACCATCATTTAAAAACTGCATTTTGTGTTTAATTGTGTTATATTTAACTAATGGTTAAATGTGTTTGATGATCAGAAACATTTTGTGTGACAAACATGCAAAAGAATAAGAAATCAGGAAGGGGGCAAATAGTTTTTCACACCACTGTATTCAGAATATCAGGGTTACACTAAAACAAAGCTACGAGAAAGCCATGTTAAAGAAATGGGTTTTCAGCAGTTTTTTATAAAGTGCTCCATCATATTAATTAGCCTGGTGAATTTCTATCGGTAAGCTATTCCAGATTTTAGGCGCATAACAGCAAAAGGCTGCCTCACCACTTCTTGTAAGTTTTACTCTTGGAATTATAACCAGACACTCATTTGAAGATCTAAGATTATGATTTGGAGTGTAAGGTGAAAGGCATTCCGAGATATAGGATGGCGCAAGGCTTTAAAAACCATAAGTGGCATTTTAAAGTAAATTCTAAAAGGCATGAGTAACCAATGTAGTGACATCAAAACTGGACAAATGTGCTTGGATTTTCTTTTCCTAGTTAAGATTGTGGCAGCTGCATTTTGCACTAGTTTTTTGGGTAGTCTTGGAAGAAGTGCATTGCAGTAATCTAGTCAACTAAAAACAAAAGCATGAACTAGTTTTTCAGCATCTTGCAAAGTTATAAAGGGTCTAATTTTTGCTATATTTCTTAAGTGAAAAAATGCTGTCCTAGTAATCTGATTTAAAATTTAGGTCAGTGTCAATAATTACCCCTAAATTCTTTATTTCTGTCCTAACTTTTATGTCTAATGGATCAAATTTATTTCTAATATCTTCAATATACCTATTTTTGCCAATCACTAAGATCTCCGATATCTCCTTATTTAGCTTGAGAAAATTACTACTCGTCCATTCAGAAATACAAGTAAGACATTGTGTCAGTGACACAAGAGAGTCAGGGTCATCAGGTGCTATTGATAAATACAGTTGTGTGTCATCATCATATAGCTGTGGTAGCTCATGTTAAGCCTTGAGATAATCTGACCTAATGGAAGCATGTAGATCGAAAAGAGCAGGGGACTCAGGATAGAGCTTTGCTGAACAACATATAGAATATTATGTGTCTTTCAAGTATAATTGCCTCAAATAACAAAGAACTTTCTATCTGTCAATTAAGACTCAACCCGATTTAAGACAATGTCAGAGAGACCCACCCACTGACTAAGGCGCTTTATGAGAATATTGTGATCAATGGTATCAAATGCAGCACTCAGATCTAAGAGGATGAGAACAGATAAACGGCCTCTGTCTGCATTTACCCGCAAGTCATTGACTACTTTAACGAGTACTGTTTCTGTACTGTGATTTGTTCTAAAACCCAACTGAAACTTGTCAAGAAAAGAATGTTCATTCAAGTGATCATTTAGTTGCATAATGACTGCCTTTTCTAGGATTTTACTTAAGAAAGGCAGGTTAGAAATAGGTCTAAAATTTTCAAAAACAGAGAAGTTGAGATTATTCTTCTTGTGCATGGGTTTAACAACAGCAGTCTTAAGAAAGTCTTGGAAGACCCCCGTATCTAATGAATTTACTATATCAAGAAGCACTCTCAGCACATCAGATATTTCTTTGAAAAAACTTGCTGGTATTGGGTCAAGGACACAGGTGGAGGTCACAATTGAGAAATTATTTTATATAAATTGGATAAATCTATCCTGGTGAAAGAATTTAATTTTCTTAAAATGGAATACCAGGGTTTAAGAGGATCAGTTTTGAGGGGATGTACTATATTATTTTTAATATATTTTGTGATTAGAAATATAGGAAAAGCCTCACAAGTTTCACTGTAAGTTTTTCGGCGGGATTCCATTGAGTGACCTGGGTTTAGCAAACGATTAATTACAGAGAATAAAACTCAGATTACTAAGTAAGCATTGTTATTGATAATTGTAGAGAAATAGCACTTCCTCTCAAGACAGACTATGTTGTTATTTTCTGTTATTTTAACCTTCAATATCTCATAGTGGATAATCAATTTAGTTTTAGTTCATTTGCACTCAATTCTCCGGCATATTTTCTTTAAATCAGACACTCTTTGGGTCTTCCATGGTGTAACAGTTCTAGAGGATTCTGTAACTATCTTTTCAGGATCGACTATGTCAGCGGCAGTTCTCACTTTAGTATTACAATTTTCCACCTTACTATTTACATTATTATCACAATTGTAGTAAGCATTACAAACAGACTGGTTACTTAAAAAGTTTGTAAACTTTGAAGCTGCGCATGAATCAAAGAAACGTTTTTTTAACAATATGCTGCTCATTAATTTTATCTATCAGCATTTCTATATTAAACAGTAAGAGAAAATGGTCTGAATAACCAATATCCACAATTTTATCTCACAACAACTTTTAGTCCTTTAGTAATCAGTAAATTCAGCGTGTGCCTTCCTTCATGTGTTGGTTGGCTAACATGCTGGCTCAGATCAAAAGAGTGCAGAAGGTTCATGAATTCTTTTGCTTTCGGGTCACACTGATTATCGATATAATAATTAAAGTCGCCAACTATTAGGAACCTGTCATAGCTGGTTATTATAAATGACAAACATGCATAAGTGTAGTATACTTGCTGCTTTGCTGTTTTTATGCACTTAATCAAGTACGGTAAATATACGTTAAGTAAAAAAATATTGAGATAGTTCACATGTTAGGATGTTACTTGTATATTTAATCAGTAGTATACCAAAAATACCACTTAGGCTAGAAATCTAAACACAAATTTTTGCCTTTTCTTTCTGTAATAATAATAATGATAGCAGTCGTTTTAAAAAAGTAGGGAAATGGTTAGCACTGCCAGCTGTTGCCAGAGTTTGCCAATTTTTCTTGTACATGATTGGGATTTCCTGTACGTGTCCTATTCCTTCTCCCACAATCACTGAAAATGTGAACTGGCAATTCAGGGCTGATTGTTGTGTTATGCTTGATGCTCCCCAGTAGGCTCTTGTCCCTGCTATAACAATAATAATTATTTTTATTTATAAACCAAGTATAAAATATTTTTAAAATATTGCTCCTTCCTATCAATTGCAACATTGGAATGTTTGAAGGCTTGCTGATGGAAAATCACCATTTTAAAATCTCGTGTTCCTACAATTATTCCAAACTGCATTTCAGTCTTTTCATCATTTGTATCTAATTACAATTAACTAAACATAATCTGACCAAAACAATCTGATTATTGTTAATTAACTTAATTTATTTGCTGAGTCTCTGCAAATACTAAAATTATGCATCACCCCATTTTGTGAGCTGTTAAGCCTTTAAGAGAGCAGATTGCTATGTAACACACTTCTCTGCCATCTGACTTGATCTTATATGACCATTAGGATCTATAAATATGTAACTTACTACAACATTTTTTTGTTATTAAGAGTAAAACATTTTTGTAATTAAGAAAAATTCTAATTAGAGCTTGTTAGTGACAACTGCTGGAATATGTATTTATTTAAATTTAAAGCAAGCATTCAAATGTTTGACAAATATGTCTTTATATTCTTTATTGCTGGTGAACATTTGAAGCAAATACCTGTTTATTACAGCAATAATTCACATTGCTCTAGTTTCCTAAATTGCCTTTGGGCTCTAGAGTTAGACAGAAAATGTTTGCCTTCATAAATTAGATAGATATCCATTTTAGGCAATGGACACAGAAAATTGGAATGCATGCTATCACATACTGCAGCAAATATTCACATTTAGAAAGTAATTTTTTTCATTTTGTAAAGAAAATTATAGTACTTCTCATGTGTGTTTTACTTTCTCCTCTTTGGCAAAGCAAAATTTGCTAAATATGGAAATGTACTGTGCATTCTGTGATGAGAAGAACTGTTTTAACTGCTATCATTAATAATATTGATTAAACTTTAAATACATATTGCATACGGTATGTGTGACTTTAATGGCAACTATTATGGTGCTGAAAAGTAATTCTTACCTTTAGAAAAGTCGTTATGATATTTTAAGCGATTCCACAGTGGGTAATGTGTCACCAAGTGTACAACCTAACTTGTCGGCTTTCACTCCTAATGTATTAAAAATTGGAGCAAGCATCTATTGAAGTGAATGTAAAAGTTCCCATAGCATTAATTCTCCTCACTTCTTCCTATTTTAGCTTCAGTTTTCACTAAGAGTAATATTACAATAAAAATGCACCTTTGTTACACATAAAGCCTTCCTCAGAAAAAATGGAAGAAACCTTGGAAAAAGGTAGTTCAAAGAGAGTCCCCTTTCAGGTAGGTTGGGCGTGCAGTGGATGTCAAAAAGAAGGTGGTCAAAACAAAGCAATACATAGAACAGAATGCAAGTAATCCTCAATACAGTATAAAAATAAAAATATTACAAGTATGGAGCAGAATTTAACAGTAGATGATATCACATAGTATGATTTGGATTTGATAACTTGGGAGCTTTTAGTTTTAATACCAAACTGAGTGAATGTTAAACAAAGAATAAATATTTTTGATTTTTTTTTCCCTTTATGTCACTGATACTGAGTAATTCACCAAGTTTGAGGGGAAGTATTCCCAAAATACTATGGTTCAAACTCCTGTAAATTGTGTTCAGTTCTTTTTTTTTTCATTTTTTTCCCTGATAATTCAAGTGCTTGCAGGTATTACTTAATTTTTTGTATATTTTGTATTGCAAATTCCACATAACATTACATTGTAACATACTTTTCTACTGGACACGTGAAATAACAAAACAGAAACTAATGTTTTCATGTATAAACAGTTTAAAATGTATAGATGTACTCACATACTACTTTTCGCCATATGCAGTATGCAAGAAATTAGAAAAATATAAGTTGGTTTATTGTAAAGCAGTCTGCATCAGCAGCAAAGCACACATTTCTGTAGTGTTTCATTAGCTGCTCTGCCAAATTACAGTGGAACTTTACAAACCACTCCTTTATTTTGTTATGTTGGTATCTTTCCACCTCACACTGTGTTTCCACTTATCTCTCTCTTGCCTTTCATTGTTGTGTGTGGCAGCTTCAGTCTCAATTCAGCCATACTACGATGCAGACTTGGCTTTCTGGAAAGTAGCCTGTTTGCCATAGGATATGGTTGAAAAATATCGTTAATGGTTCCATTTCTCCCTTTGCCCATGAGAGGCTCAGCAAGACACATCATCCCTGTCTCAAACAGTCCTTCCCCAGCATTGGAATTGTGTATTTCTCTAAACGGAATAATGTTTAGCATATACTGCATAGGGAACAACTGTTCGTCAGCAGTTATGTCCTGCCATGGCTTTTAACAAATGATGCAGTTCTGCCAAGTGTCTGATATAGTAGCAAATCTGTGTTAGTATGCTATAAGGTACAAAATATCACAGAGAATAAAAAAACATGAATTGTGAACACATCTGCTGTGAAACAATTGTGACTGTGTGCAATTTATTCATTCACATACAGTCAACATGGTTTGATAGCAGATTCTTATTCCAATCATAGAAATTCTTTCCCTCTTAATGCCACTTATAGGTGCTGTCTGTGGGGGGCAGGGGTCAGCTATATTAAGACTGCAGTGAAACGTGACTCAATTTTGATTTTTGGCTGTGGTATAGCAGGTCTCCAGCTCTGAATGAATGGCTATTTTATTAAATAATCCATTGGCCATGTCAGTCTCAGTGGGCACACTTGCGCCGCTGCAAGGAGTTGGTGAAGTAATTGGGGCAAGATGAACCTGCACTTGAGGGTACAATCTTTCTCAATTGCTTCATCGGCTTCCTGTGGAGTGTAACTGAGACTCTGCGCCCATGGAGCTGTATAAGCTGTATTAGTATGTACAAGAAAAAGGAGGAGGAACAGTGAGAAAACAAATGAGAGAAACAAAGGCATGTAGCGAGAGAGTACAGCATTGGAGCAGAAAGAGAAGAGAACAAGCCAGCCAGCTGGAGAGAGAGTAAAAGCATGGTTAGAGGTCCCATAATGGAGCAGAGTATCAGTGCTCTAGGGATGGATTGTGCCCACTGATTGTGCAGCAGAGTGGGAGCAATCAAGGTGGCATCCTCTTCAGGGATACGAGGAACAACTGTGTGAGTGTGAAGGATGAAGAAAGGACAACCGACCCGAGCGGTCTGGCAAATGCTGACGGACGCAGCCAAGACAGGGGTCGGGATGGAGAGGACCACTGCTGGCTGGCTACTGAAGTCTCCACCAACTGAAAGAGCAATGGATGAGCTGGGGAGACTAGGAAGGAGTTGTGTGCGGCTCGTTTGACCAAATACCTGTTGTTTTTTATTCTCATTTTTAGCCTTATTTTTAATCACCAAGGGCCTCATGTATAACGGCGTGCACAGAATTCACACTAAAACATGGCAGAAATGTGTGTATGCATAAAAATTCCAGAAGCATAAATCTGTGTATGCCAACTTTCATGTTCTTCCGCTACAAAAATCCCGGTCAGCGTGAAAAGTAATGCACGCGCCTGCTGTCCTGCCCCATCTCCTCCCAGAATTATGCCTCTTTGAATATGCAAATCAATATAAATAGCCCTTGAGCTCTGCGTTCTGTGAAAAGACAATGAATTGTTTTTCTGTGCGACGTGTACACAGCACTGCTGTGCTATGCATCCTTCTTGAAAAGTGCCTTTGTGGCCCCACCACACAGTAGAGCATCTGTTGGCCTTAGAAAATGCATCACCACAACAACGACTTCCATCACAGTTCTCTGCACCAGGGACTGATCGCCGATACAGGGGGGTATTTTAATTCAGCAATGACCTGGCCCACTTTCTCTTTGTCCCTTCTCCTTCAGGACTATCTGATCCCAATCCTTGATCCGCAGCCGCGGGATCAACCTTAGGAGGAGGTCCAGTACCTGGACTGAAGGAGGGAGCTGACTAATGAAGTCACTGCTTGCTTGCTGTGCTTGTGTGTTATAGAGTGGTAGCTTCCACCTCAATAAAAATGCTTGCTGTTCCTGTTTGTTTTTCTTAATAAAGTTGATGATTCTGAAGGTTGTGATTCAGCCTCCTGTTTTTGGGGTGTAAGACAGTGACTAACATGTCACAACTGTTTTAAGGATTATTTAATTATTGGAAGCACTGCACTTTAATGGACACTAACTCTTTTGATGTTTTATTGTTTAATAAAAGCACTTGAACACTTTCCACCATCCTGTTGCCTGGAGTGTTTTGTCCCCATCTGCCACGCTCATCTGGTTACGTTATTGACAGTGTCGGGTTCAGGAGGCTCGCAAATATGGAAGAGGGAGCAAGGAGCTGGACCTGCACCATCACATTGACTTATATCTGATTTTGAGTTAGACTGCTCAAATTAACTTTAAAATCCAATCCGACTGTGCACCAATACAATGTAATTGACAACCATTAATACCAGCTAAATGCTGTCTGTTAACAAACTGACTTCAAATGTTTTATAATACAGGACATCTGTGAATTTGTCAGGTCACTATAGCAAGATCATGTTGCAGCTGGACTCTATTGGCAAGCTTTCTTTTTTTCTATTTCAATTTCTTTAAAATGATAGAATCTGGGTCATGAATGGAAAAAATCATTGGTAGTACAAACACATTTTTGAAAAGGTAGCTCTCTATGTAAACCACTAGCTACATAGGTAGGTTACAGTGATATTGATAGCATAATCGTATACTTTCAATGCAGCAACACTAACTATAAACATAACCTAACCATAAACTGACTAGCCTAATATAATCACAAAATTCAATCAAATCAGAGTATGATATTTAATTTTAAACATTTCAACAACAACAACAACATTTATTTATATAGCACATTTTCATACAAACAGTAGCTCAAAGTGCTTTACATATTAAAGAATAGAAAAATGAAAGACACAATTATAAAACAAAATAAATCAACATTAACATCGAATAAGAGTAAGGTTCAATGGCCAGGGGTACAGAAAAACAAAAACTCCAGACGGCTGGAGAAAAATAAAATCTGTAGGGATTCCAGACCATGAGACCGCCCAGTCCCCTCTGGGCATTCTACCTAACATAAATGAAACAGTCCTCTTTGGATTTAGGGTTCTCACGGTAGGGCTTGATGATGATGATGGTCACGTAGACTTCTGCCTTTTAATCCGTCCATCATTGTTGGAGCATCATGAAGCTTTGAGTAGGTGGAGGTGGCGCAGGGCACCACCACAAAGAAACTGGAAAAAGAAACAGAAAAGAGAGTAGGGGTCAGTAGCGATTTTAGAGCCACCATGAATAGTTATTTTGAGGAAATTGAACATATAGAGTATCAGGATTAAGTTAAATGAAGATTAAAATGAAGTTATAAAAAGGCCATGTTAAAGTAATGTGTTTTCAGCAGTGTTTTAAAGTGCTCTACTGTATCAGCCTGGCGAATTCCTATTGGCAGGCTATTCCAGATTTTAGGTGCATAACAGCAGAAGGCCGCCTCACCACTTCTTTTAAGTTTTGTTCTTGGAATTCTAAGGAGACACTCATTTGAGGATCTGAGGTTACGATTTGGAATATAAGGTGTCAGACATTCCGATATATAAGATGGGGCGAGATTATTTAAGGCTTTATAAACCATAAGCAGAATTTTAAAGTCAATCCTGAATGACACAGGTAACCAGTGTAGTGACATTAAAACTAGAGAAATGTGTTCGGATTTTCTTTTCCTAGTTAGGATTCTAGCAGCTGCATTCTGCACTTGTTGCAAACGATTTATGTCTTTCTTGGGTAGTCCTGAGAGGAGTGCGTTGCAGTAATCTAGTCGACTGAAAACAAACGCGTGAACTAATTTCTCAGCATCTTTCAGTGATATAAGCGGTCTAACTTTACTTATGTTTTATAAGTGAAAAAATGCTGTCCTAATGATCTGATTAATATGTGATTTAAAATTCAGATTACAGTCAACAATCACCCCTAAGCTTTTTACCTCCGTCTTGACTTTTAATCCTAATGTATCCAGTTTATTTCTAATAGCCTCATTGTATCCATTATTGCTGATCACTAAAATTTCAGTTTTCTCTTTATTTAACTTGAGAAAATTACTATTCATCCATTCTGAGATACAAGTCAGACATTGTGTTAGTGAATCAATAGAATCGGGGTCATCAGGTGCTATTGATAAGTACAGCTGTGTGTCATCAGCATAGCTGTGGTAGCTCACGTTGTGCCCTGAGATAATCTGACCTAATGGAAGCATGTAGATTGAACATGAATCTGAATCATGAATTGAGCATGAACATTTACCCATGTTTCCTATTTATCTTCACCAACATATGCAAAGAAAGCATATTCACAATTAATTCTTTCTTTGAGAGACTGACTGAAGAACTTTATTGCACCAACAGCGAATTTGAAAAGTGCCATCAATCAAGTCATATATGATGGTGAACAACAAGGGACAATGGTTCCAAAGTTTTAACAAAAGTTTTCAATGTGAACTCATCTGAATAAACTACAGTGATCCCTCTTTGATCGCGGGGGTTGCATTCCAGAACCCCCCGCGAAAGGTGAAAATCCATGAAGTAAAAACCATATGTTTATATGGTTATTTTTACATATTTTAAGCCCTTATAAACTGCCCCACACTGTTATAAACATTTCCCGCACAGTTATACAGCATAAACCCTTTATATTTTCTTAGATATTAGGTAGGATTTGTTGAAATTATGTATGTAAACACACTGTTTATATACTATGCACAAACATACAACAACAACATTTATTTATATAGCACATTTTCATGCAAATAATGTAGCTCAAAGTGTTTACATGATGAAGAAAGAGAAAAAAGACAAAATAAATAAGAATTAAAAAAAGACAAAACTCATTAACATAGAAAAAAAGTAAGGTTCCATGGCCAGGGAGGACAGAAAAAAACAAAGAAAACTCCAGACGGCTGGAGAAAAAATAAAATCTGCAGGGGTTCCAGGCCATGAGACTGCCCAGCCCCCTCTGGGCATTCTACCTAACATGAATGATCAGTCTTCATTGCATTTAGGGTTCTCATGGAAGGACCTGATGATGATGGTCATGTGGACTTCCGGCCTTTAATCAGTCAATGTAGGAACATCATGGTGCTTTGATTAGGTGGTGGTGGTGCAGGTCGCAACCACAGAAAACCAGGAAAAGAACAGAAGGGAGAGTAGGGGTTAGTACGGATTTTGGAGCCACCATGAATAGTAATGATAATTAATTGAATATACAGAGCATCAGGATTAAACTAAAATGAAGTAATGAGAAAGCCATGTTAAAGTAATGTGTTTTTATCAGTTTTTTTAAAGTGCTCCAATCTGTTAGCCTGGCCAGTTCCGATTGGCAGGATTTACCAGATTTTAGGTGCATAACAGCAGAAGGCTGCCTCACCACTACTATTAAGTTTAGCTATTGAAATTCTAAGCAGACACTCATTAGAAGATCTAAGGTTACGATTTGGAATGTAAGGTGTCAGACATTCCGAAATATAATATTGAAGCGAGATTATTTAAGGCTTTGTAAACCATAACCAGTATTTTAAAGTCAATTCTGAATGACACATGTAACCAGTGTAGTGACATAAAAACTGGAGAAATGTGCTCGGATTTTCTTTTTCTAGTTAGGATTCTAGTAGCTGCATTTTGCACTAGTTGCAAACGATGCATGTCTTTTTTGGGTAGTCCTGAGAGGAATGCGTTACAATAATCTAGTCGACTGAAAACAAAAGCGTGAATTAATTTCTCAGCATCTTTTAATGATATAGGAGCAGATTGTTTAGTAGACATAACGAAGGGCTTGACTACTGTACACACAAAGAAACATGTTGACGCTGAATGAGTGAGACCAGATGCCGTTTAACGCAAAGCGAAATCTAATTCTGCGCTCTCCATCACTGAGCCAATCAGCACCGAAGAGCTTAACCGTGTGCTCTGATTGGGTAGCTTCTCAGCCAGCCGCCAATAGTGTCCCTTGTATGAAATCAACTGGGCAAACTGAGGAAGCATATACCAGAAATAAAAAGACCCATTGTCCACAGAAATCCGCAAAGCAGTGAAAAATCCGCAATATATATTTAGATATGCTTACATATAAACTCCACAATAGAGTGAAGCTGCAAAAGTCAAAGTCGATATAGCGAGGGACTACTGTATTGCCTTAAATTAAATCAGCTTTTAGCAATGCATTTAAAGTATTTAGTTGTGTTAACTGTTAAATTTTATTTTAATGTTTTTCTCTTGCACACTGTACTAGTTTGAGGTTTACTATTGCAATTATCATTGTTACCATAATATTATTTTCTAGCCAAAAATTTTGCCACCCCAATGTTTATGATGGTTCAGTGTCCATGATACTGTCTCATATATGGTTCTGTTCCATATATTGGGTCTTCTGACTTCAGCTATGGTACAATCACTGATGTGTATCTGCATCTAGAAAAGAAAACTGTCTATGTATTGTTGCATTTTTTTATACCTTTTTGAGCCTGTTTATGTCTGTGAAAGTGATCAATAGCAGGACACCTCCCAGCCCTGTGCTGTTTGCCCGAAACGTCGTCAATCCATTTTGTGCTATCTTCTGCTTACTTCACTTGGAAATGAATGCTGTGTTATTACTTCATACTGTTTTAATGACACTTCAGGAAAATGTATATGTTTTTGACATGATTTTATGAACCATGTAACCTGATTGGCCGCTTTTTGCTTGTTACATTCTGTGTTGTTATATTTTACATAACAATAGCCACATAGAGACAGAGTTTGGTGTATATTTATCAAGCATTCAAATCAGAAAAAAATCAGATTATGCAGTAGCACTGAACCACAAAGAACCAGAAAGTCCCACAAACCATTTACTGAATTATATAGTGCATGCTAAGTCACTTTTGTTGAGGATATGGCAGAGGACAACTAAGAACTGTTTCTGAGCAAGTAAAAGTAATTGATAACTCTCATTGTTTCTGGTCAATAGACATTTATTCAAGGCCATAATATGATGTGGACACTCTGAGTAACTGATTGTAAATCAGCTCTGGTAGATTTTTAATCATCTTTATAGCATTATGCCATCAGGAAAAAGATAGCAACAACATTTATTTTAAACTTCCATGGTTTTTCAATCTATTTCCTTATATTATTTCAGTTGTTTTGAGTCTGGTAGGTTTACCAACACGTTTCTCTTTGCTTAGCCCTTTTCTTATCATTGTACTGTAATTCTTTTCACATTTCTGATTCTTCGTTATATGCAATTTACACCATGTCTATAGCAAGTCTTAATTCCCCACAAATGTGTTGGGTGAGTTAAGGTATTATGGTGTGCTTAATATTTTTTTACTCTTTCACCTAATGATTGTTTTCAATGTGTGTGGTCAATGTACTTGGTTATGTTTCTTGTCTATTATAAAGGTTTAATTCCTACAGTGATTCATGTTTAGATTTCACTTGTCATTATGTATATACAGTACCTGTATTACTTCGATATTGTTTTGACTCTCATTTATTTGATCCATTATTGATTTGTTCTTTGTAACTTTTCGTTTGCCAAAATGGTGATCTGAGCCCTCACGAAAGGCTATTGGTCTGACACGTGTCGGCTTGTAAAAGAACCGGCAGAGACCAAGGTTTATTATACAAAAGTTCCCAAACAATAACACTGGACTTGCACTCAAAGATTCTGATGAATTCTTTGTTTTATTGGATTAAACACGAATTGTTATATTATTTTGTTATTCACCTCTTCTGTGTTTATATGCATGGTCTGGTTTTCAGTAAAACATTCATTTTGATCTTATTTTGTATTCCAACAGATGTCCAGGAGGAGAAACAGAACAGAAAAGGGTTTGGTAACGGTTTTATAATTATTGTTGTGCTTTTGTGCAAATAATTAATAAACGGAAATGCAATAAGAATTGTTAACCAGCAGCTGTAGTTAGGGTATTCTAGACTAAATAAATGAGTCTTCTGTCTGAATTTAAATTCAGAGGCTGATGGGGTATCTCCTATATAACCAGGGAGATTTTTCCAGAGCTTTGGGTTCTTATAATATAATCTCCCACTTTTGTTTTATTTTTCCTATTTAAGACTGGCATCCTGTGATTGTAATGTGCATTTCAATATACAGTGGAACCTTGGTATACGTCCTTAATTCGTTCCAGACCCTTTGACTTATACCAAACAGGATGTATACCAAACACATTTTCCCCATAAGAAATAATGGGAAAATGATTAATCTGTTCCCATGAAAAAAAAAATCCTATTGCTATTGGCATATTATACATTGATGGGGTTGTATAAAATAATTTAAACACTGCTTAATACTAAAATACATAAATACAAAAGCAATTAGATGAAATAAATGAAAATTTTACCTCACTTTACTTTTTAATAACATCTTTGTTTTTCACAATCGTAGATACCGTTGTTCTCGGCAAACAGTATGCAACAGCCATGTCCCGGATACGCATGCCACCTTCATACTTTTCAACAATCAATTCAAATTTACATGAAAAAAACACAAAATCACGTTGTGACGATGCATGTTTGCTGTATGCTCCCATCTGCTGCCGGGGAGCCCTTGAACCCTGTAATGTGCCTCACTGCTAACCTCATCGGTAAAGCAAGGGGATGGTGAAAAAGTGCAAAGTATTTTTATTAAAACAATTAACAAAACAAGGTGTTCAAATTAAAGTGCAGTCTCCAAAGTTCCAATAAATAATCCATAAAATCAGAAGTGAAACGTGGAGGTTAAAAACAATAGAAAAAAGTCTTCTTAAAAACAACAAAGTTAAAATAGAGTAGGAAACATTCTTTAAAAATAAAAAAAAAACAAGAAGAAGCCTGGTGCCTTTTTACCTGGCAGCCCCCCTGCTTCCCAACAGGGGAGTCGCCCTACTTGCAGCTGACGTTAACTCTGCCTACTTCAGCTACAGTACTTCGCTTGCTCGCTCTCTCTCTTACTCACTCACTCAACCTCCCGTCCGTTCTTTCTTTTTACTCCCCTTCAAGCCAACTCGCGCTTCTTTTTATCAAGAAAAGCAGCCCCAGGAACAATCATGAATGCGGACAGTCCCTCACAAGTGCACTTTGGTGAGAAACGCCCACATCGCTAATCGCCCTGACAACCTTCAGCCACATAACCACCACGGCCCCTCACCAAGCTGCGAGCGCGGTGATTATTTATTTTAAATCTGGACTTTGACAGGAGCTATGGACCCGCTATATCACACGCGTGAAAGGTCGCAGAGAGTTATAGCGAGGGTTGTTCACTAAATGCTAGCAACTGGCGCACTAATGCTTGTGTGCAGTCGTGGGTTTGTCTCGAGAGAGGTAAACAAGGTTAGCAGGCGAGTCATATTCCAAACAAAGGTTGTATACCAAGCAAAATTTTTCGTGTACAAACAGGACGTATACCAAGCTGGACTTATTCCAAAGCAGACGTATACCAAGGTACCAGTGTATATGTATTGATAAAAATTCAAGTAAGTACAGTAAGTAGGGTGATTTGATGCTTTATATGTGTAGCATTTTCTTCACCCTTTAAACTATGGGCAGCACCCTGAGTTCCTATATGCAGTGTGCAAATATTTTTGTTTTTCAAAAGCCCTTTTCACACTTCAAATATTGACATTATTAGCTATTCACTTCTCAAATGCATCAGTGTTTGACTACTTCACTTATCGAATTCAGTGCTTAGTGAAACTGCACAGCCCACAGAAACCAATTAAAGTTCAAACATTTTAAATATTTATTAACAGAAAGGAAAAAAGTAAGACAATTCAATAAACATATACTGTACAAACAAATTCTTCAAGTAACTAGCTAAACTCATTTAGTGCTGTCCCAATGCAATTCTATAACATGTCTTTCTATAATTACCTTGCATTCTAAATGTCAACATTTTAATATAAAACTATTTACAATCTGATACACTTCAATACCTCTCATTTAACCTTATGAGCCCCCACACATGGCTACCAGAGCACATGCACACATGGGTATTAAACAGCAAACAGTGCATCAAGTAGAAAAAGTTCACATAATTTGCCTTTGCATATCATTCATCACCATTGAGTTCTGTTATATCAATCTTTTCTCTTTAGTCATGAAAACATGAAATTAAAATTTTGTTTTAAACTAAATGGTGTTAGAATTTTGTAAAAAAATACCATTTTGGGGTGGAGTACTCCTTTAAGTCCAAGAGCATAAATTAACAAAGTGTAACTACAGTCTGTTAATAACTACGATGTCACTTGCGACCAACTCATTCAAGGGCATTACTTTCTTCAACATATTCCATAACATTTGTGACATATACTAATAAATTACTATATCATGCCAGCTGACGTGAAGCCTGGAGGGAAAGTGACTGTTGGGTCAAGCAAGGAGGACAGGGATTGGCGCGGAGGACTGACGTCGGGGATGTGATTGACAATAAAGGGAAGAATAGGGGTGGGAAACAGATGGTTTGAGGAATAAATAAGAAGGTGTAGAAGGAGACCGAGGGGGAGTTGAGCTTTGATACGTTAGGTGGGTTACAGATGTGGAATGGAGGGTTTTTTTTGGTTTGCTGACAGTGTCTCTCAGGGCCATAAGAATGAGAGATTCATAGATAACTGTAAGTTGTTCAAGTTCAAAGTTGTTCATTTTGCTTTTACATTTGTGTAGTTTTTTTTGACTGTTTGAGTAAATCTTTGTCCTGCCGTGTTTCTTCCTTTTCAAACCTGTCAGGGTGAGGTCACTACAATACATTACGTTTTACATTACAAAAAATTAACATATACAACCAACACTATAACCTAATAAGGAATATTTTAAATTAAAAAATGACAGAAAATCAAAAGGATTGATAGAGGAAGTACTAATCCCATTTCAGCTCATTGATTGACACATAAAGGGACACAGCTGAGTTTCTTACGTTGGCCCTGGGATGGCAGCAGACCCCCTTTTTAGCTGTCAAATTGAAATTGTTATTTATTTACACAATTAATTCCTACTCTCACTTTGCTACATTATTGAGAGCAGATGACCAGAATGTTTTAATGGATGTGAGTGAGATTAGTACTCTTTTTATCATTCATCTTTATTTTCTATATTGTTTTAAATTTAAATGTACCTTTATTAAGTTATAGTGTCAGTATATTAATGTCTCAACAATAATCTGTGTAAAATCTAGAAATAGCAAGAAACCTCAACAGATTACCAGACTTGCAGCCAGAATTGCAACAAAAAGCATCACTGGTTCCAATGCATTAGAAGTTCTTGATAGGGCTGTACAAAGCCATTTAAAAACAAAACTTTTATTTTCAGGTACAGTACCTTAGCAACAAGGCTGCATTTGCCAGCCTATACCTAACTTGCGTTTTTAGTTACATGCATAAAATGGTCATGCAGAAAGACTTACTTCATTTTAGTGAGATTTAAAATTATTATTAAAGTAAAAATCATCGCAAGTTGATACAGAATGTGAATATCTCATTTAATGCAAGAAAGTTTTTAGTTTAGGAGCAAATATTTTCCTTCTAGGGCTTTTAAGAACTAGAAGACCACGCACTGTTTATACATGAGGCCCCAGGACTTCAAAAGCACTTCTGCTTCCGGAGAAAAGTTGAATGTAAAGTCAGATGTTCTTTAATTCTGTGTGATGTATTATTCTGATAAGTTTTTTGGCTATACAGTGATTCTTTTGTGAAATTGCTGAGCTTCACCTGTTCAAATTGTTCATTCACACCACAGCCCACTTATACTATTTCAAGCTGTTATGAAAAAAATATTATCTTAGCATTATATCTTAGAAATGGAGAATAGAATCCCTAATCCAGTATATCACAGTTCTAATATATTAATAGAAACAGTAGTTTTAAAGACTAAGTATCCTTAAAGACGTTATAATAAAAAAATGGAAAATCTTTGTTCTAGTTATTTGATTAGATTAGCTTTGGCAAACAGATATTTTAGATGTAATGGGGCACAGGGCAAGTTAGTAAACTGTTAATGTATCTGAAGCTCACAAACTCACAAAAAATAGTCAGTGAGCAAAAGAAATATGTCTATAATTACTTTCAAAAAGTCATTAATGGCTACCAGAAATCCTAAGCTTTCTCGGCTTCATAGCTCATTAATTAGCAACAGTATTAAATCAATGTGAACTTAAGCAATTCAAGTTATTATTTTCACATAGCCACTACTCTTGAAGCAAAAAGAGTATAATGGTTATTTTTTTGCATTTCAAAAGCACAGTTAACAAAACTATCTGAATTTTCTCCTTTCAAATGTTTTCCATATTGTTAAAATCAAATCTGACCAACAAACAAACTCTTCATTAAAACAAAGACTAAGAGGAGAAAGAGAGAGGTTGCACTAAGACCATCAAAAAAAAAATCATGTATATATGTGAATAATACAAGTTGGCTATTATTTAGTGCTGGCTCAGAGGCTAAGGAGTTGCACTGGTATCTGGAAGGTTGCCAGTCTAACTCCCATTACTGCCAGAAGGGATCCTATTCTGTTGGGCGCATGAGCAAGACCCTTAATCTGAAAATTGCTCCAGGAGTGTCGTACAGTGGCTGATCATATTCTCTGTTAAAAGAAAATGTCTCCTGTGGGTTTAACAAAGTATATATATATATATATATATATATATATATATATATATATATATATATATATATATATATATATATATATATATATATACTAGCAAAATACCCGCGCTTCGCAGAGGCGAAGTACTGCCTTAAAATTTTTATTAAGTTGAAAAGTAAACCTTTTTAAACTGAGGGAAAATATACCAATAATTATTTGTTAAGGATCTCTTTGTATGCCACGTTGTCAATTCGGCCCTCCGGTGTAATATGACCAAGCTGTGCGCTGAGCTTACTCTTCAGCATGCAATGTACAGTTGGCCATGTGAAAAGCAATCTCACAGCTTGGATTGCTGCTGTCATAATCGGTTTGAGTTTCATGGTTTGTTTCAATTACGACAGTATTTGTAGGACTTGTGTTGAAGAGACATTCGGCATCTGTCAAGTGTTGTAAGCACACATCCGGTTTCATCGATAAAATCACATCCAGCTTTTAAGAGTTTAAACATTCATAAACATCAAAGTGTCCAAAATTGAAATCGTCACCTGTAAATCTAAGATGTTTAAGAGGCATTGGCGGTTGTCGAAAGGTGTAAAATATTTGGCCATTTCGGTACACTTGAAAGCGACAACTGAACAATTCAGTGGCAGCCATCAACTCACATTCAGAACAATAGGTGAAGGGGTTAAGCATTTCACTCTTCTAGTGCTCCTGTGTAGTCTAATTATCTCCTGTACCGTCATCAGTCCACACCTTGAACCTGTCCCAGTCATTCAATACATAAGACAGAATGTTCCTCCGGATATCAAGAGTGAGCCTGATATGGCCGTGAAATATGTAACAAAGAGAATGGAAAAGGTAGGTGGTACAGTATCTCCGGGTATGGAAACCACTCGGTAAGTGACAGTTCTTTGATCGATAGTGATCACCTCAATAGACATGGTAATGGGGGTTGGAATGATAAAGGAAATGGGTACCTGAGCAATGTAAAGTAAGTGTAAAATACCTATACAATAACTATAATTGTAATAAACAAACAATAAAACAGCCGAGAAGCCGTGGATTATACAAAAAGGCTGTAGTTATCAGTAGGGAGACGTGAATCCCGTGGCGAAGCAAGGAAGGGAATGTAGAGACCGGAGTGACAGACGGTCTTATATAGGCAGGCAGCCAACAATGTGGGAGGCGTTGGGATGGGGGACCCAACGCCACCTCACACGGTGACCGAGGTGCAGGCTATGGACGTATATATGTACGTAAGTAGGATTCAGTTAGCGTTGGGAACCCGTGTACCAAATTTCTTGAAGAAGGGCCCATAAGTAACAAAGACTGTTGAAAAGTTCAATATGGCGGCTGACAGTGGCATCATACCACCGAAATAAGTACGTACACTGGTTTCGGTTAGTGCAGGAAGCCGCCTACCAAATTTCGAGAAGATGGGGCCATAAATAAGAAAGTTCAACATGGCGGACGTTGTTGACCGTTATGACCATTAGGCGTAGAATTTCGAAATGAAACCTGATTAACTTTTGTAAGAAAGCTGTAAGGAATGAGCCTGCCAAATTTCAACCTTCTACCTACACGGGAAGTTGGAGAATTAGTGACGTTGGAAAGTTCAATATGGCGGCCGACAGTGGTGTCATACCAACGAAATAAGTACAGACATCGGTTTCCGTTAAAAGTTCAATATGGCGGCCGACAGCAGCATCATACCAACGAAATAAGTACCAAATTTCAGCCTTCTAAATTGGTAAGTTGGAGAATTAGTGACGTTTGGAAAATTAAATATGGCGGCCGACAGTGGCGTCATACCACCGAAATAAGTACGTACATCGGTTTTGGTTAGCGCAGGGAAGCCACCTACCAAATTTCGTGAAGATGGGGTCAGCGTTCTACCTACACGGGAAGTTTGAAAATTGGTGACGTTGGAAAGTTCAATATGGCGGCCGACAGTGGCGTCATACCATCGAAATAAGTAAGTACATCGGTTTCGTTTAGCGCAGGGAAGCCGCCTACCAAATTTCGTGAAGATGGGGCCATAAATAAGAAAGTTCAACATGGCGGATGTTGTCGACCGTTATTGACCGTTATGACCGTTACGTGTAGAATTTCGAAATGAAACCTTCTTAACTTTTGTAAGTAAGCTGTAAGGAATAAGCCTGCCCAATTTCAGCTTTCTACCTACATGGGAAGTTGGAGAATTAGTGATGAGTCAGTGAGTGAGTGAGTGAGTGAGTGAGGGCTTTGCCTTTTATTAGTATGGATAAACTTAGATTTTAAATATCCCAAAAGATTTTGCTCTCCATAAAAATATATCCTGTCAAAATTATACAAATTCAAATATGAACATGCTGCATAACAAAACCTGGAAATATAAATAAAATGTGTTCCTTTCAGCAATAACAAATCAAATCATTCAGTTGTCTTTGCTCATATGTCATTTTAGAGCTGGACGCCTGGCATCTTTTTTGGCAACAAGTTTGTTTATGTTTGGTGTGAGGTTCTGTGTTGTGGAGATTCTCAGGATGGATTGCAGGTGCTCATCAGTGAGGCGACTCCTGTGTGCTGTTTTGTTAGTCTTTATCACTGAGAAGAGCTTCTCACACAGATATGTGCTACCAAACATGCACAAGGTTCGAGCCGCATGTAGACGGACTTTTTTTGTTCTTCAAAGTCACCAAAGCGCTCAGTTTATCAGCAAAGTGCGTATTTTGGGAACACCGTAGTGACGACTTGGTTCAACATTACTTGGCAACAGGGAAAGTGGGGCAAGTTGCACTGGTGCATTTGTGTCTCCCATAAAAGCAGCTTCACTTGAAATCACTTTGTGATTGTGCACGGTAAAAACGTCCGCTGAAGTGTCAGATTCTTATTTAATTCTTCTGCTTTCTGTATCTTCTGCATTGCATTCAGGTCTTTCAGGTTACCCTGATGTTTTGTCTCATAGTGCCGTCTTAGATTAAATTCTGTAATTACAGCCACATTAGCTCCACAAATGAGACACACGGGTTCAGTAAACATATACTCAGCCTCCCATCGGTTTTTAAAGGCTCTATTTTCAGAATCAACTTTTCTCTTCAGCATCGTGTGAGCTAGCTTCACAATAACTTGCAGCATCATAAACTACACTTGATTAACGCGGTGTTTGGCAAGGCAGCTGAAGCGCTGTATTATGTGATCTGTAGTTTATTGTGTTACCAGCGCTTCATATACCCGGGCCATTAATAACAATAATACAGTATATAAAATGATCTCGGGCGGATATAATTACGCCGGGCCGGATGTGGCCCGCCCTTGAGTTTGACACATATGGACTAAATAGAACTTGAAAAGATATATTTTTTCAAATGTGATCGCGCAATTCAGATAGAGTTAATGCGCACTACAGCCTGCATGCCTCAATAAGTCATCCTCCCCTCGCTCTTACTTTTTTACCGTTCATCTAATGAATACACTGAGTATGGCTTTACCAAAACAATCATTGATGGCGAATAAAGTATCCATTATTCGAGTATGTAGATCGGGGTATATATATACATATATATATACCCGCGTATCGCAGCAGAGAGTAGTGTGTTAAAGAAGCTATGAAAAAGAAAAGGGAACATTTTAAAAATAACGTAACATGACTGTCAATATACAGTATTTGTTTTGTGAGTTTTACTGAGTGTTGCTGTCATCAAGGATTTGATTATCATTATTTCTTTCAATCAGGTTCGTATTTGTAGGATGTGTTGTGTTCAAGTTACATTCCATGTTTGTCAATCGTTGTAAAGATAACAGGTTTCATTCATCAATTCGTTTCTTACTGCATCAATAAACAGCTCGTCTTCTTCTTTATCTGAGACCTGACACACTGCATGCACAGGTTTTTTTACACTGTCTTCCTTTAGTGGGACATTGACTTTTTCCACCGTGTGCTTTGTTTCCACAGTAGCTGCATTTATAAATATGCTTGTATGTATCAGACGCTTCATATTTTTTGCTGCCTTTTCAATTGTGTAATTCGTTTTTGTTCAGCGCTCTTTGGAACTGTTGCTTTTTGTCTGTGCACTGCGTCAGTTCACGTGAGCCGCTCGGTGCACATGCATCGAAGTTTCCCAGCTGTGCTGGTGCCATGTCGTGCTATGTCCATGGCTGTATCTAATGTTACAGAAGTCCCGGCACTTAAAACTTTCTCTCGCAGTTTCGCTGAGTTTGTGCCAAACACCACCCTGACCATCTCATCTTCCTCTGCATAAGCACAGTCCTTCACCCGTGAATATTTACCCGTGGCAGTTTGCTATTGGATTGCCGCTGACGGACGGCCTTATATGGGTAGGCACTAAATTACAAACGCCAGTGGCAGCCTGTCTATGAACTTAATTTAAAGTTTAGGTTTACATCGTGCTTTGTTTCCGAAGTAGCAGAACTCATGAATATGGTTGTATATGTCACTCGCTCGCTTCTTATTGTTTCGCTGCCTTCTCAATTATATAATGCATGTTTTCTTCAGCGCTTTTTGGGCCTCTTCCTGGTTTTCTACGTACTGCGTGATTACGTGGAAGGCGTGATGATGTCACACGAAACTCCGCCCCACGGGTTTCAAGCTCATCTCCATTACAGTAAATGGAGAAAAACAGCTTCCAGTTATGACCATTACGCATAGAATTTCGATATGAAACCTGCCCAACTTTTGTAACCAAATTTCAGCCTTCTACCTACACGGGAAGTTGGAGAATTAGTGATGAGTCAGTCGGTCAGTCAGTGAGTGAGTCAGTGAGGGCTTTGCCGTTTATTAGTATAGATATTATATATATTATATTATATTATAAACTGCTCAAAAAAATTAAAGGAACACTTTGAAAGCACATCAGATCTCAATGGGAAAAAGAAATCCTCCTGGATATCTATACTGATATAGACTGGGTAATGTGTTAGGAACGAAAGGATGCCACATCGTTTGATGGAAATGAAAATGATCAACCTACAGAGCCCTGAATTCAAAGACGCCCCAAAAATTAGAGTGAAAAAATTATGTGGCAGGCTAGTCCATTTTTCCAAAATTTAATTGCAGCAACTCAAAATTGTACGCAGCACTTTGTATGGCCCCTGTGTTCTTGTATTCATGCCTGACAACATTGGTGCATGCTTCTAATGAGATGACAGATGGTGTTGTGGGGGATCTCCTCCCAGATCTGGACCAGGGCATCACTGGCATTGGATGGACCAAAACATAATGTCCCAGAGGTGTTCTATTGGATTTAGGTCAGGAAAGTGTGGTGGCCAGTCAATGGTATCAATTCCTTCATCCTCCAGGAACTGCCTGCATACTCTCACCACATGAGGCCAGGAATTGTCGTGCACCACGAGCCACTGTACCAGCATAGGGTCTGACAATGGGTCAAAGGATTTCATCCTGATACCTAATTGCAGCCAAGGTGCCTTTGTCAAGCCTGTAGCGGTCTGTGTGACCCTCCATGGATATGCCTCCCCAGACAATCATTAACCCACCACCAAACTGCTCATGCTGAATGATGTTACAGGCAGCATAATGTTCTCCATGGCTTCTCCAGACCCTTTCACTTCTGTCACGTGCTCAGGGTGAACCTGCTCTCATCTGTAAAAAGCACAGGGCACCAGTGGTGCATCTGCCAATTCTGGTATTCTATGGCGAATGCCAATTGAGCTGCATGCTGCTGGGCAGTGAGCTCAGGGCCCATTAGAGGACATGGGGCCCTTGGGTCACCCTCATGAAGTCTTTCTGGTTGTTTGGTCAGAGACATTCACACCAGTGGCCTGCTGGAGGTCATTTTGTAGGGCTCTGGCAGTGCTCATCCTGTTCCTTCTTGCCCAAAGGAGCAGATACTGGTCCTGCTGATGGGTTATGGACCTTCTATGGCCCTCTCCAGCTCTCCTAGAGTAACTGCTTGTCTCCTAGAATCTCCTCAATGCCCTTGAGACTGTGCAGGGAGACACAGCAAACCTTCTGGCAATGACACGTATTGATGTGCCATCCTGGAGAAGTTGGACTACCTGTACAACCTCTGTAGGGTCCAGGTATTGCCTCATGCTACCAGTAGTGACACTGATTGTAGCCAAATGCAAAACTAGTGAAGAAACAGTCAGAAAAGAAGAGGAGGGAAAAATGTCAGTGGCCTCGACCTGTTAAACCATTCCTGTTTTGGGGGTCATCTCATTGTTGCCCCTCTAGTGCATCTGTTGTTAATTTCATTAACACCACAGCAGCTGAAACTGATTAACAACCCCTCTGCTACTTAACTGACCAGATTAATATCCCATAAGTTTCATTGACTTTATGCTATACTCTGATTAAAAAGTGTTCCTTTAATTCTTTTGAGCAGTATATATATGATAAGTGTTTTTTTTAGCAATTTGTTATATACAGTGACTAAGGAAGTAAAACAGCTTGTAAAAAATGTAATTTTTAAAAGTCTTTTTCTTTCTCCACTTTTGATCTTGTTATTTTGGTCCCTTGTTTTACTTTGACTATGTTTCTGTATATATGGCATTTTGCAAAAATTTTGTTTTAACAAAATATCGTGGCCATCATCTTACATTAAGAAGTGCTAAACAGAAGTCTCTTGCCAGAACACAGTGGATCCTTAAAGTATACTGTAAACAAAACAAAAAAAAAATCAAAGATAAAGTTCAGTGTGTGTTATAGAAGTAAACAATGAAACTAGAATAGGCTACATTGGTGCATTGTAATGTAAGATGACTAAATGTATGGGCTCAAGTGAGTAATACATACAGAAACACTGTCTGCTCAAGTGTGCATATTTTCCTCCCTATCACACCCATCTCTGACTGATCATAAAGTTATTTGAAAGATACTATAGAAGAGCCAAACCTTCTTTTTAATTAGAACCAATTCACTCTCTGATTTTATCTAAAAATATCTAAAACTAGTCATTTTAAACTGGAAAATAAAATAAAATCATTTCATTAAGAAAAGCTTAAATTTTTTACTTGTTTCCACATTTACCTTCAGATAAAAACAAACAAATTTGTTTTAAAATATGTTTCCTAATTTGAATTTCTACCACTTAAACTAAACATTTTGATTTTATAAATACAGAATAAACTTTATTTTTGCTCTGTCCATAGAAGCTTAAATTCAAATAATGCAGTCAAACGCATTGATCATTGGGCCAGAAAGTTTTGAAGTGTTATGCATTGATTATGGCATGGAAGTAAGAGTTTCAATGTGTTCTGTACTTGTGGCAATAATGACCCAATAAACAGATAAGTTATGCCATCCAGTTGTAACAATTATATTTCACCTCATTATTCCTCCAAGTTAAAGCTTAAGCTCTGGAAAAATGGGAATATAAATTGTTGCTACATCTGTACAATAATAGGAAGCAAGTTATGGAATTTCCATTGGGGTTTTGACTGTTCTTTTGTGTGTCTGTCTGTAAAAATGTTTGTGCAATTGAAAATATATTTTAAAAACTATACATGTTGAATGTGTTTCATGCAATGGAGAAATGAATAACTACTTGCGAATATAATAGGAAATAAATTGTACAAGGATGGCATCCTTTACTAAGTAAAAATAGTTGACATTACTTTCTAAAATGAAATTACTGTTTGTTTGGTTTTTAAATATACTGTACATTTTTCAGCTTTTCCCAAAGCATTACAGTTTACTATAGCTATTAAGTTTGATTTGGGATCATGTGATTAAAATTAGCTACATAAAATCCAGTCTTATACTCCACACTACTTTACCTTCCCCTTCCCTCAAGAGTGCCCGCTGAATCCCTATCGTATAACTCATTAAAAATCATTAAAGCACACACAGTATCAGCAAGAAAAATATGATGAATGAAAAAAGCTTCCTTTTTTTTTGTTTTAACTTTCCACCCATGGGCAAGAGCCTAGCTCGTGTAGTTTTTCATGCCAGCAATAGTTGATTATATATTGAAGGGAAAATTGTCATATCATTAACAGTCATTTGCTAACATCACAGTATTGAACAAAACAAAAGGGAAACCAGTGGAGGAGAGAAACATTTTGATAATGTCTCCAAAATTATGACGGCCCATATTATCCCTCATTTCCCACTGAAACCCATTTTTAAAGCTGCCCTATCTGATTAAGTGGCATAGCTATTTTAAAGTAAAATCTAAGCACTGATGATTCATACAATATGTTCCACACTTGTTTTGTGCTCATTTGCTTCAGCCTTTTATGATTTATATACACCGCAAAGGAGCCAAATTACCCAACACGACAACCTTTTGGCAACACATGTAATAATGCTATATTTAAATACAACAGAAATGGTGTCAGATTTGACATCAGATTTCATTGCTGCAAGCACCCTTTCGAAATATTAACATGTGCCTTATCATCATAAATTTGAGTTCCTTCTGATTTACATTGACAGATGCTCAATAATTTTGCTTCTAGACCAAAAATACATTTTTATTCACAGATGTCAGAATTTATCTACTGAATCATTTCCATAACTTCTTCAACCTTACTTTGCTACAAGCAATACACATTAACATAGAGATTTTTTTAAATCGAAATCTATTTATATCAAGAAATTATTTATGCACTAATTGACACTTTCTTAATTCCCAGTGCCACTTTCAGTATGGTATTTGCTTAATAGATAATCAAGCTATTAATTATCAAAAACATGTGTTCATGCCTCCCTTACAAAAATAAGATATATGGTTTTTTAGGGTAATGTTTTTTCTCCTCTTTTGCAACTGCCATTAGTTGTATTTATCAGAAAAAGTGTGTGTGTTTTCTCTCTTTAACAATAGTCTTCATTAATGATTGCCTGGGTCGGAAGAGAAGAGTTCTAAAAGTCAGAAATAAACAGATGATTGTTATAGTGCTGTAAGGCGACTAAATATCTTATTATACATAAAAATGTTTGCTTTTCATTTACCTCTACAAAGGTAATACCAATTTTACTAAGGTGAAATTTAAATTTAAGCAACATGAAATTGTTGTATATATGTTTTATAAATATGACGGAAAATGGCATTTGGTTAATATTTACATTTGCTGAATACACCTATTTACAGTACATTAAAAATAAATACATAAACAATACTTTGAACACCTAAATGTTGATACCAATTTGCATTTTCTAAACTTTAGCAAAATCAATACACTTGAAACAGTCAGACAAGAGAGTAACAAAGATTGCATTTTCCAGTAAGTTATTTAATGTAGCTACAGTACAGATGAACCCATAAGGATGTCACCCGGAACTGCAGCAACATAACACATAGCACCACCAAGTCTTTGTGGTTTTATGTTTTGGTTTTATTTGTTAAAGGTCATCTGATGTTTAAAACAAATGCCAGGTGACATATCACTTTCTGTGAAAGCCCACTATGCCAAGTTGTACAAGCACACTGTGAACAGTCTTATACAGTGCTTTTAAGAGGACAATTTTTTTATATTCTATTTTCTTTTTTATCTTTAAGTTGTTTTTATTCAGATCAAACAACAAGTCAACAAAATCCTAGCTTTTCTTCTGAGATCAATTATGGCAGTGATTAATTATGTCTTAAAGTCTCAGAAAAATAACTCTTGTGTTGCACTATTTCCATCAGAAAACAAATCGTTTTTATTTGCAGGTGACAGTGCTGGTATAGTGACAGATGCAGAGCCTCATAAAAGTTCCTTGTTCTTAGTGTCCATTTTAAGGGAAACTGATTGTTTTATTACATTTGTATAGATTTTTCCATATGGACTCCCTTCACTTCATGCATGTGTGCTCACTTTTCTTCTGCTGTAATGTAGACTTCTTCTGAGTTACATTCATCTTACTCCGAAACACATGCTGAAGTGTTTATCTATACGTATTTATATAGGACACTTGTATACAGTATGTGCGCAATATCACCAGAACATTTTAAGATTGGGTTCCAGAGCAACAGCCAGTGCTTGAAGATATAATAATAATAATAATACAGGGGGTCCTCGGGTTACAACGTCTCGACATACAACGTTTCGAGTTTACAACGCTTACTCCCATAAAAACTTTGAGACGTGATAAGAAATAAAGGTAAGGATTTTTTTTTACACTCATTTTTTCTGTTACTACCGTACAGTGTACAGTACAGTATATTTATGTCCTTTTCCTTTTTCTGTGGTTTAGTTATGTTTTTATGTTCTAGATTATGATTTTGCCAATGTGTTAAGATAGGTAAGTGACTTAGGCTAGGGTGTGTTTCGACTTAAATCAAAATTCGGATTACATCACTGTTGTATGAACGGAACTGTGTCGTAACCCAAAGACCCCCTATAATTCTTTCCATTTATATAGCGCTTTTCTCACTACTCTTAGCGCTCAGCGAATGCAGGTTAAGGGCCTTGCTCAAGGGCCCAACAGAGCAGAGTCCCTTTTGGCATTTACGTGATGCCTAGCCTCAGAGCCACCACTCCACCTGCACAAAAGTATGAAGTGTGCATAAAACAAAGTAATATATTTTTAAAGTAACAATAAAAAGTTGTAAAATCAGGATTTAAATAGCAAGTCAGAAAATGTATGCAAAGTCATTAATAGCTACCAGGAATCCTAAGCTTTCTCAGCTTCATAGCTCATTAATTAGCAATAGTATTAAATCAATGTGAACTTAAGCAATTCAAGGTATTAGTTTCACATAGCCACTACTCATGAAGCAAAAGGGTAAAATGGTTATTTGTTTTGCATTTCAGAAGCACAGTTAACAAAACTATCAGAATTTTCACCTTTCAAAAGGTTTTCATATTGTTAAAATCAAAAATCAAATCTGACCAACAAACTCTTCATTAAAAGGAAAGACTAAGAGAACAGAGAGAGAGGTTGGACTAAGACAATCAAAAAAATTCAGTACATACAGTATGTAAATAAAAATTGTTAGCTATTATTTATTAGTTGCTAGTCTAATTTACCAAGACTAAATTCATCTGCATTATTTTTCCAGGGAGATAAATTACATCATCGTTTTTAATGGAAAGGATTTACTGTACCACCACTTTACTAATGAATCATTCTGACCCCACAGTTAAAATATGTACTGACTTCAGCTATGTGCCTTTGGATGGAACTATGACAAATTTCTCAGTCTGTGTCTTGTTCTCAAGGCAATACCAAGTTGAACCTTCTCTAGTTAAATGTTGAAGATGTAAACTACTGGCACCTTTGGAAAGATTTGACCACTACCTGATTCATGTTATTCCCAGCCTGTTATTAGATGGCAACCTGATACCACCAGAATATTGAGTAAGTGGAGCCTGGAGGCTTAAATAACTCTCAACAACTGCTTCCAAACGACAGACTGGGAAAAGATGTGTGAGTTGCATGGGAATGATATTTGACAGACAGCTTTCCAAACAACAACTTCTGGATTACTAAGGAGGTAAAAGGTTTTCTGAATAAGAAAATGAGAGCATTTAAATCTGGTAAAAAAAATGGATTTGAAGGTTGCACAGTGAATGCTAAAGAAAAAGGTAAGTGAAGAAAAGGAGTTTACAAAGAAGCTAAAATAGAAAACAAACTCACTTAGAATAACATGAAAGATGTGCGGAATGGACTGGGCATTATCAGACTTAAGCAATCCAGGGCTCGGGTGCTAGAAGAGGACGTGGACAAAGCTAATGCCCTGAACCAATTTTTAAATGAATTTTTCCTCCTACTGCCACTTTCTTCTAATGACCAGTCTCCTCACATAATCCCTACTACATCAATAACTCCTACTGCATCAACTGGAACAGCCAGTGATGAATCCACCTCTGACCATTAGTGTGAAATCTTTATAACTGAAGATCAAGTAAGTAACAACTGAGGAAGCTACGCACAGGAAAAGCTATTTTGTGGTATCCTCTGTAACCTACTCAGTCTGTCCCAAAGGCTCCAGAAAGTGCCCCTGTTGTAAGGGGACCTCTTTACTTAATGTCTACAGACCAGCGGCACTTAAATAATGAGACTGGTCCTGGACTATATCAGTTCTCTTATAGTAGACCATTGTGGACACTTTTTCTATAGTGTCGTTTCTTGTGACTGAAGACAGAGAGATATAATTAAAGTTAGTAAAAATCTTTTATTGATACACCCCAGGCAAAGGTAAAATGACAGAGAAGCACAGTCCTAGGACACCTGCCCTTTGTCTGCCCCGAGGGGTCGGTGTCCCATATTTTTATAGGGCTTTTGTCTTATGACTTTAGTTACACAAGTATTTCAAAATATTAGCGTGAATCAGCACTACCAGAAATCTAAAGGTGGAATACATCTGTTAGTTTCCTTAGTTTGGGGCTCGATGAGTCCATACTTGTGGTTTTTTGTGTAGTAACCTTAAAACAAGAAGTAGCACTTAGCACGCATACTTTGGGCACGCAGGGTCTTCATGACCCTTGTCACGTACACCATGGGCAAGCAGGGCCTGCATGGCTCTTGTCATGTACACCAGATTGATCAAGCTGTTTTGTATTTTTCCACATTCCCCCCTTTTGAACAATCTGGGCGTGACAAGGGATAAGGTAAAATTAGAGGGCGGAGGTAAGAAGTGGGAAAGGAGGAGGAGAGGGGGAAGGGGATGAGGAAACTGAAGAAGCAATTTGGAGTATACGTTCATGCCATTCCCATTGTTCCTTTCTGCCAGTACAGGGGCCAATTGCACAAAAGTCAACCTGGAATGAAGCAGTCTTCCCCACTTGGAAAGTCAATATCACTCGTGAAATGGATAATGGAAGGAAAAACAATGAGATGAGTATGTATATTAAGGGTGCCATCTTTTGCAGTGTGAAGCGTGAATCCAGGTGGGCAATCCTTCAACTTTCACTGCGTGCGGTGTGGACAGAAGAACGTGGAATGGTCCTCTCCACCTAGGCTGATGCCAGTGTTCCCTTTGGGTGTCTCGAACCAGGATCCAAGTACCCAAGGGAATTGATGAATCCTTAGTAGGTGGGCTGGTCCTCCAGGCCTGATTAACCTGCTGGTGGATTTCCTTCAATGAGGCTCGGAGACCTGCAAGACTGGAGAGAAGATCATTGTCCACAGTGTGCAAATTCACATTACCTACAACCATGCCAATGGGCATGGGACGTACGGTCAGAATTTCAAATGGTGATAGACCCAATTGTCGGTGTGACCGTCCTCTCAATCCCATTAGAGCCAGGGGTAGAGCGTCCGGCCAGGATAAATTGGTTTGTTCACAAATTTTTGCAAGTTTGGCTTTTAGTGTACCATTGCATCGTTCTATGATACCCACACTCTGTGGATGGTATTTACAATAATGATGTACATTGATTTGAAGCCAGGTAGTTAATTCATTTATAATGGAATTCACAAAGTGAGTGGCATTATCTGTTTGTAATTTCTGCGGTATGCCCCATCTAGGAATAATTTCTTTAATCAGAGCTTTGGCTACTGTTTTAGCATCATTGTGTTTAGAAGGGAAAGCTTCTACCCATCGGGAGAACACATCGACAATTACAAGGCAATAACGGTAACCTTTAGACGGGGTTAATTCAATGAAATCCATTTGGAGGTGTTCAAACGGACCCATTGGATTAGGAGTAACGGCGGGACTTACCTGGGTGCCTTTTCCTACATTAAGCTTTTGACATAATGCACAGCGTCTGCAGAACTGCTCTGCATGTGTAGAGAAGCCTACCGCTTCCCAATGTTTTTCAACATCTTGAACCATGGTGTCTCTTCCAGCATGGTCGAGGCCATGGGCGATTTTTGCCATACCTGGAAAGGAAGCCTTTGGGAGAAAAGGTTTGTTAGTTTGCTTATGAGTCCAGACTCCATCAGAGAGGGACCCTTCTTTGGACCACTTTTTCTTTTCGATGTCCGTGGCTGCACTCTGTAAAGAAATAATTTGATAATCAGGGTCCTAGTCATTTCTCTGTTGAAATAAAGAGATTGGTGTGTTACTATATGCAGCCTTTTTAGCAAAGTGATCAGCTAATTCATTTCCTTTGCTGACAGGATCCTGTTTTCCTGTGTGAGCTTGACATTTAACGATCGCTAGCTTTGATGGTTTAGTTATGGCTTCTAAAAGGGATTCGATTAGCTTTTGATGTTGGATGGGCTTGCCAGTACTGGTCTTAAATCCCCTCAATTTCCATAATGCTCCATGATCATGGCAGACTCCAAAGGCATATCTGGAATCTGTATAAATTGATATGATTTTTCCTTCGGACAGCTGGCATGCTCGAGTGAGCGCTATTAATTCAGCTGCTTGTGCACTTAAACTTGATGAGATTCGATTTGCTTCCAGCAGGCGGTCCCCTTGGATCGCTGCGTAACTGGTTGAGGGTGCTCCGTTTTCCAATCGCAAGGAACATCCGTCCCCAAAAATCATTTCTACAGTTTCTAAAGGTGTTTCCTGTAGATGGCAATTATGCGGTTCACCTTCGTTGTAAGTTGGGAGGAGAGTGGCTGGATTTAAAGTGGAGCATCTTTCAATTGTGACGTTTGACAAAGTACAGAGTACATTCTGATAGTGTATTGCCCTAGCAGTAGTGAGATGTGAGGTCTTAGCCTGTACTAAAATGGAATGTACAGCATGAGGCACTTTTACTGTTAGGGGGCTCATGAGCACTATATCTGTACTGGCTAGCACTGCTTCTGTTGTGGCAGCCACAGCCCTAAGGCAAGGCGGAAGTGCTGCAGCCACAGGAACCAATTTTTTCGAAAAATAAGCTATTGGCCTTTGTTTGTCCCCATTTATTTGTGTTAGGACAGCATTTCTATATCCCCCCTTTTCGTCCACTAACAGAGTGAATGGACGAGTGTGATCTGGAAGGCCAAGTGCAGGCGCAGATATAAGGGCACTTTTTAAGTCACAGAGAGCCTTCTCAGCCTGTTCATTCCATTGCACCTGGCCAGAGAGGGGGATGCCAGGAGTATTAACCAATTGTTGCAACGGCTGTGCTCTTTCAGTAAAATTTAGAATCCATTGCCGGCAGTAACCTAGAATGCCCAATACAGACATAACCTGTTGTTTTGTGACAGGTCTGGGAAGATTTTAAATGGTGTTAATGCGATCGCTAGAGAGAGCTCTTGTTCCACAAGTGATGTCATGACCTAAATATTTTACAGTTGTTTGAAGTAACTGCAGTTTAGCCTTTGAGACTTTATGGCCATTGTCCCCCAGAAACAACAATAGTTTCTGAGTATCATGTGCACAATCTTCTTCCGTAGCACTACATAACATAATGTCATCTACATACTGTATTAATGTACTACTTCGGTCTGGCCAGAACCCTTCTAAATTTTGAGCAAGCGCTTGTCCATATACACAAGGGGCTTCAGTATATCCCTGAGGCATTACAGTCCATGTCCAACGGCGGCTTTGGAAAGTAACCAAAATTGAGAGTCAGGGTGTACAGGGATGAAAAAGAAAGCATTGGCTAAATCAATCACTGAAAAGTAATGAGCAGAGGGAGGGATTGTAGAAAGAATAGTGGAAGGATTAGGATGAGCAGAAAAATCCTTGGTCAGTCATAGAAATAGAGAGAGAAAGCTTTGTCATGAGATCCCTTCCTAGAAGATTAACAGGGCAGAGCTGATTTAAAAGAAATCGGTGTGTTAAAGTGGAACCACCAGAAAGCAGCTGAACTCAAAGGGGTTTTGAGACCAGTAAAACATGTGGTTGTCCAGATGCCGTAAGCACGGTTACAGTTTCACCCGAGGCAGGGACCTTAGCCAGCGAGAGGGTGGACCGAGTGGCCCCAGTGTCGACAAGAAAAGTAGTCCTAGTGCTATTAACAAGCAATGTCAATAAAGGATCAGTCTCTGAGTTATGAGTGAATTGTGGGAACTGAAACGAGTGGCTGGGGGTCCCTGCGTGTTCTTATGCCCAATACTGTTGATCTGGTGTGTCAGGAAAAACAGGTGGGGGAGGGTGTGCCAAGGAGTGTTGCTGTTTCTGAGGACATTCCCGACGGAAATGTCCAGGTTCGCCACAATTATAACAGGAATACGGAGTCATTGGGATTAAAGGAGGAGGGTGTAAAGGGGTTTCTTGATTGTTCAACGGACGGGGCTCCAAAACCTCAGCCTCGCCCTCTTCCTCAACCCCGGAAACCAGCTCCTTGTCCTCTTGCTAAAGCCCCTCCTGTGTAATAGTTCATCTGGGCGGCTATTAGCTTAGTTTGAGTGTCAGACTCTTTTTGCTTGCTCTGTCGTTCAGCATGCGCTGCGTGACGTTTTACTTCCTCAAATGCGGCAACCTCCCATCCAATACAGGATACCTTGTTTTGAATGTCGCTTCTAAGTCCGGAAACAAAAGGAGGAACTGCAGCTTTAGTTTGGTTGTCTGGATTTTCAAGGCCGGAGTGTGTTGCCATTAACTCTTAAATTCAGTGTGCCCATTCATCTACTATCTCATTTTTTTTCTGTTTGGCAGCCGAGATAAGAGACCAGTCTCTGCCTTTCTTATACTTGTCCTCAATATTATTTTAACATGTTCCCATTGCGTAATAAAGGAACCTTCATCCCCGGCCCCGAGGCAACGCCTCGTTCCACTGCCACGGGTTTCCGTTATGCTGTCCATGATTGACAGTGGCCCATGTGGTGCCAAGCTTTCTTCACAGCACCTGAGTCCATTCTGCGGCATTGGGCTTATACATATCATACAGCTGCTGCAATTGTTCTATGAATTTTTTAAATCCACCGATGACTTTGGGATCAGCCAATTTGGACACAACGTCCTTCAGCTCTTGAATGTCCCAGTTACGATGTATCATTACAGTAGTGGGGTTATTGGCTCCTGCAGGTTGCGTTGAATCATGTCGGGGGGTTTTGGGATCTCAATCAGGGGGCATTCGAATAAGGGGCCTGGGGGTTTGGGGGACTTTAAGGGGGATTGAAAGGTGGTGTTTTGATTAGGGGGCTGATGAAATAGAGTTTGACTTCTAGTGCGTTGAGAAATGGAGGTTCTAGGATCATGAAACCCACCCGCTGCACCCATTACGTTACTTTTGTCATCCCCCGGATCAGTGTGTAATGAGGGATCATAATGATATTCTTCAAAGAAACCAGACACCAAGGGATCATCTTTTAATTCTGGTGCGGTGGGGGGCTGTGGATGTGGATGGTGTAGGAAAGGTGGAGGAGCAAGTACGGGATATAACGTGTCTTTGTTTTTTTTTGTTTTTTTTTCTCGCTCTTCTTCCGCTTCTCATTCGACTGCGGTCCCGAATCTGCTTGCACTTTCTGTAACGCTATAAATAACTATTTTTTTTTTCCTTCTAGTTTTAACTTTCTGCAGCCAATAATTCATTTCTGTACTGCCTTTAAATTACAATCTTTAATAACCAACTCCCATCTGTCATGCATAACACGGACCTTTGTTACAACATCCTCGTACATTTCTACATACAACATCCTTGTGCATTTCTACATAATATTTTTCTAATTTCCTGTACTTCATTCACGTCTCCAGCTCCTTCCAGTGGCCATCTCCCCCCACTTTGCTTATTCCACTTTTTGCATGCCTTCTTAAAATCTAATTCTGTCTTCTTTTCTCTATTAACTTCCTGGGTGACCCATGTTTACGTAGCGTCTGTTGATCCTCTGAAAATAACCCTTCCAGCATAAAAGACTTCGAACCCCCGGAGCGCCGGTTGGCAGGCTTGCTGTTATGTGTTCCCATTATGTTCCCTTGCCTTTTCCCGAGCCCTGTGTCAGATTTTCCTTTAAATACGTATCCTATTCCTTCCCCTGTCCAATGAACTATTGGAGTGCTGACTGTGCCACTCACCTGCCCCCAATGTTCCCCTTAATATTCCCAGAGGAAGCGTATCACACTATTTTCTTACGTCGACTGTCACAGTGCACGGTGAAAGCAAAGTATGTATATTCCAGTATGTAGATAAAAATTTCCTATGTTTCCTAACAGCAAGCCACTGCCGGCGGTGTACAAAAACGGGGATTTCCCCAGTACTTACCCCAACCTGGGAGTATTTGAGCTCTGTCTGGAAATCCTTTCATTCACCGTGGATTAGCCGAAGAGGAGACCGGGGGCTCCTCACGCAGGAGCCGCCTCAGGACAGGGCAGTCCTAACTTTTGCTGGAGCTGCTTGCACTGCTGCCAGGACCCGTATTGGCGGCAGTCCGCTTAAAAGATGGATCACTGAGGTGGTCCCGCTCGAGGAGTCAGCCGGCCATCTCTTGCCCCACGTCCGGGCGGCAGAAAACTGTGTTAGTTTCCTTAGTTTGGGGCACGATGAGTCCATACTTGTGATTTTTTGTGTAGTAACCTTAAAACAAGTAGCACTTAGCACGCATACTTTGGGCATGCAGGGTCTTCATGACCCTTGTCACGTATACCATGGGCAAGCAGGGTCTGCTTGGCTCTTGTCACGTACACCAGATTGATCAAGTTGTTTTGTATTTTTCCACACCATCTGGACCCAATGCTGGTTGCCGATTAGGCAAAGATTGGAGTGGAGGATGCAGTTATTTATCTGCTCCACAATGCTTATTCTCATCTGGACAAAGCTGGCAGCACTGTAAAGATTATGTTTTTTGATTTATCCAGTGCTTTCAGTATCATCCAGCTATCCTTGTTAAGGGGTAAGCTCAGAGATATGCAGGTGGATGAGCCTATGGTGTAATTAATAAGACATACTGCAGCCTGGTCCTTCTCAGAGAATATGCACAATTACACTGCATTATGAAAGTTATTATTGAAGATAATGATAACATTTATCCTTTGAGTCTAAGCGTATACTGGTTTGAAAAGAGAAAACAACCATACTATTAGGTACTGTACAGTTTTTTGACAATCACAACAAAAATGCCCAATGCTGTTATGAGTAATCATGCTACCATATGGTAATATAATTAATTCAGGCATCGAATCATTGATCATTGAGAATAGTTCTTTGTTCTAGTCTTCTAGTATGTCAAATGGGCCCCTCAGGTACATCTTTGGCTGGCATATCAAGAGTCATTTGATTCTGCAGAGCAACAGTCCATAGGACAACCAATTAAAATTTTGTTGACTGCTTCCACATTATAATTTACTGTGGTTTATTTATAGTTTATTAAAGGTTAGCCACTACCTGTAATGCTTGAGCTAGTTAATTTATTTGTTGACCACATAGCCATGATGTAACTTGTGGAAGTACCACACCAATAACACCAATGACATATACTCAGTCCAATATCAGCTTTATAGATGGAGTTTCAATATTTGCCCTTTTCCTTCTGTAGTTGTGTGGCTGTGGTAATTTTGAGTGATTGAATGGAAATACCTTTTTACTACATTGGAGAAGTTTGGGTTTGGCCCGAACATTTGTGCATGGATTAAATTACTGTATACTAACCCAGAAGCTTCAGTTTGCATCAACAACATTTGCTCAGATTACTTTAAACTAGAACGTGGTACTAGACAAGGATGCCCCTTGTCACCGCTGCTGTTTGCAATTGCCGTTGAACCACTGGCAATACATTGTCGAAATACTGATCAGATAAAGGGGATCAGCAGAGGACTGGAACAGAAAATGTCATTATATGTAGATGATATGGTTCTGTATATATCTTCTTAACAGCACTCACAGAATTTCAAAAGATCTCTGGTCTCAGAATTAATCTGAATAAAAGTGTACTCTTTCCAGTGAATTCTCAAGCATATAATATTAGATTAGATACTCTACCTTTTATCATTGCAGAACAGTTTAAATACCTAGGGGTAAACATCACAAGTAAACATAAAGCTCTTTATCAGCAAAATTTTGCCGTCTACATGGAAAAAATCAAGCAAGACTTGCACAGATGGTCAACCCTTCATCTCACACTAGCTGGAAGAATTAACACTGATAAGATGAATATTCTTCCTAAGCTTCTTTTTTATTTCAAAAAATTCCAATATACATTAATAAATCATTCTTTAATTAGATTCAGCAATAACCTCATTTATTTGGAATTCAAAACATCCACGCATTCAAAGAGCGACCCTACAAAGACAAAAGGTAGAAGGCGGCATGGCTCTACCTAACTTCCAGTTTTATTACTGGGCAGCAAATATACAGGCGATAAGAACCTGGACACAAATAGAAGAACATACACAGGCTTGGTCCGCAATAGAAGTAAAATCCTGCAGTACTTCTTTGTATTCCTTGCTCTGTGCTCCAATAAACACACGTTATCGGCAATACACTAATAACCCAATTGTGCTCCTCTCACTTAGAATCTGGAACCAATGTAGAAAGCATTTTAAGACGGAGAAGCTTCTATCTGTGGCACCTCTGCAAGATAACCACCTCTTTCAATCTTCGCAAACATATGCAGTTTTTAATATCTGGAAAAAATTTGGAATTAACTTGCTTAGAGATCTTTATATAGACAACGTCTTTGCATCCTATGAACAATTACATTCCAAATTTAATATTCCAACTACACATTTCTTTCACTATCTTCAAATCAGGAACTTTGTTAAACAGAACCTTCCAATTTTCCTCAACTTGCACCCACATCCATGCTGGAAAAAATATTGCTCAGTCTCAAGGACTTAGACTCCATCTCTACAATATATAAAATCATTTTACAATCTCTCCCTTTCAAAGATCCAAGAGGTCACTGGGAAAAAGATCTCTCAATTAATATATCTTAAAAAGAGTGGAAAGTAGCAATGCAGAGAATTCACTTGAGCTTCATATGCACAAAGCGTACAATTATACAACTCAAAATTATATATCGAGCACATCTGTCTCGACTAAAACTCTCCAAAATGTTTCCAGGGCATGATCCAACCTGCGAACGCTGCAAACTAGTTCCAGCCTCACTGGGTCACATGTTCTGGGCCTGCACCAAATTAACATCATTCTGGACGAAAATTTTTAATTACCTTTCAGACAGCCTTGGACTCACAGTCCCTCCTACCCCATTAACAGCTGTGTTTGGTGTTCTTCCAGATGGGCTTAAAGTGGAGAAGGACAAACAAACTGTGATTGCATCCACTACAGACTTATCCTGATAAACTGGAAGAACCCAAACTCTCCTCTTTTAAGTCAGTGGGAAACTGATGTGTTATACTATTTGAAATTGGAAAAAATCAAATACTCAGTTAGAGGATCCGTACACACTTTTTTCAAAACATGGCAGGATCAGTAATATTTTAAAAATAATCTCATAAAGCACAGAGAATCTATTAATTTAGTTATGTTTACAGGTTTTAAATTTCATGCTGTTTGGCTTGCTCTCTCTCTCAGGGGTGGGGATCGATTTGCTCTTAACTCAATTTTTCTTTATGTAAAACTTGATTGATTTGTATGGAATGCAATAAAATTAATAAAAATATAAATTAAAAAAAAAATTTTGAGTGAACAGACATGAACATAGATCAAAATAGCAAGTCACACGCCACCCTTTTGGAAATCCTGGATTAATTTTCTGTCCAAACTCAAAGTAGGTATTACTGAAGGAACCCTCCTTGGAGCTTAGACAATTCTTGGAGTCCCGGTGAAAAGATAACAAGATGTAGAATTATCCTGTTGTAGAATAAAAGTGACAACTGCTGGTACAGGAACTGATGAAACAGGGAGAGGGATCAATAAGTGTGACTGACTGTGTGACATCAGCTTTCATTAAGAAGTATTGCTGAACAAGACCTGAGACATGGAAAGAATATAGCGATCAAAGAGAAAGTATTGAAATAGTCAAACCTGTTTTATTGTGTTTTGGCTGATGAAATGGATCCTAAGTGTTGCAAGTGTATTTTGTTTTCCGCTGTGTAGGTTTTGCTGTCCTTAGATTCTCCTGTAGTTTTTCATTGTCTCGTCATCCAAGGAAGGAATAAAACAAGGTTACAAAAATCATCATACATCAGTTGTAACCATTTTCATAAGTCATCATCCTAAATTGTCAGCCAGTGTTGATTTGGGGCCATCACTATTTTCAGTCGTTATAAATAACTGGAACTGTGCTTCAAGACTGGCAGTATTTTCACTGTTAACCTATCACAGCATAAAAAGAACTTGGCACAAAGCAGTTTGATTTAAAATTGTTATATGATATTAAATGCAAATATCTGAACAAATCTGATCTAGGATGCATTTTTGCCTTCCTTTTGTTTCTGTCATTATAAGTTTTGAGTCTTGACCTATATGAAACTTGGGTGGGTGGAGCACATCCTTAAACCCCTTGCCTGTAATACAACCAGCTACATCCAGGACACCACTGACTTCTTAAAAAATTGTCTGGTTAAGGTTCCTTGCCTGAGGGAACCTTACTGGCCACAATGGATGTTTACACAAACATCTTCCATGATGATGGTATATTGGCATGTGAAACATTCCTCAGACAACATGATTTACCCACGAAGTTAGTAATATAAATGATAAAATTCACTCTGACACATAATAATATTCTTTTTTGGACAAGATTACTTGCAACAAATGGGGACTGCAATGGGCTGTCGGTTTGCACCTTAATATGCAAACCTATTTATGGCAAAATTGGAGGAAGATTTCATGTCAATGTGCATCGTAAAACCAATGTTGCATCTCCGTTACATAGATGACATCTTCATAATCTGGGCTGCCAGTGAGAAGGACCTCTTCCATTTTCATAATGAATACACTTCTTTTCACCCCAACATAAAGCTGAAGCTGAATTACTCAAAAACAGAAGTCAGCTTCCTTGACACCACCGTTCAACTGAAAGACAACACCCTTGTATCTTCTGTTTTTCACAAACCAACAGACAGATGGACCTACCTAAGAAGTGATAGCTTCCACCCCAAGCATATAAGGAGCTCCATTATTTTCAGCCAAGCAATACGGTACAATTGCATTTGCTCAGACCCGACAGACTGGGATAAACAACTGCAGGAGCTCAGACAAGATTTCATCAGACAAGGTTATACCCCCAAAACAACAGATACTCAAAGAAGAAGAGCTACTGCCATACCCAGAGACAACCTTCTGGAATATAAAAACAAAGACAAGAACCGCATCACCGTTGTTGTCACCTACAACCCACATCTTGAAACACTTCAAAAACTTATAAAAGAACTTCAGCCAATGCTAAATAATGACCAAACACTGAAAAATGTATTTTCCTGAACCTTCCCATACAGACAGCTACCAAACCTTCAGCAACAAATTGTCCGAAGCTCCCTAAGTGAACCAACAGAAAATGGCACATCTCCCTGCCTACAGAAAAGATGTAAAACGTGTGCCTACATTTATAATACAGACCATATAGGTATACCACACTGCCAACTTGAACATCACATAAAGGGATAATTTTCATGCAGATCATCTAATGTGGTCTACCTAATTCTCTGCATGAAATGTCCTGACACTGCACTCTATGTAGGAGAAACTGGACAAACACTCCACCAGAGAATGAATTTACACAGGTTCCACATTAAATGTGGCAACACAGATGTTCCTGTAGTGGCCCAATTCAATAGCCATGGACACTGTGAGAGGGACTTTAAAGTCACAGTGCTTATGGGCAACTTAAAAACACAGCAAGAGGGAAAAGAATGGGAAGTTAAACTCATGCTAAAATTTAATACATTATAATATGGCTTGAATAAAGACAAGAGTTTTATGGCCAGATATGAGGATTGTTTACATCTCACAGAATGACACACCCAACCGATCTACAGATCCACATTGTTTTGAAAAACTCATTACAAACTTCAAAAGACTTTGTTGGACAGTCATCTTATCCAAAGATCTTGACCATACATTGTTCTTCTCTCTCTTGTTAAATTAACCCTAGCCTGAAGGAATCTATTCATTTTTTACATTTAAGATTTCTCATTTAAAGATTTACCAATGATGTTTCTTGTCCTAATGTGTATATAAACACAAGGAACTCCAGTTTCTTTATTACATCTTGCCTGAAGAAGGGGCCTGAGTTGCCTCGAAAGCTTGCATATTGTAATCTTTTTAGTTAGCCAATAAAAGGTGCCATTTTGCTTGGCTTTTCTCTACAGTAAAATAACTACAAATTGCTCAATTTAATAAAGTGACATGACTCTTATTATATTACACTTAGTGTTATGACATTAATGAATAAGCCACACAGAACCCATCTTTTCTGAATAAGTCCACAAGTGCCAGATGGAATTTATCTTGGTGCTTTATTTCTGCCTGTGGTCCAGGTCACGGGTATATCTCCAAAATAGTTTTTTTTTTTTTGTCTCCATTTTGCATCAGTATTTGTCCCCTAGTGTCACTCACTTCTGCCTATGGAGGTGTCTTGTGCCCGTATAGGTTGCTTGCCACTGAAATCTCCCCCAGTTCTATCAAACCACTTTTCTTCACTGCTTTCCATATAGTAGCAAGAGACATTGCAATAGTTTATCAGCATAATTTAGTACCAGTCAATGATGCTATTAATTATGTAGAAAAGAATTCTGAATTCCTTTAAAATAGTATACATTAGAATTAAATGTATTTTTATGTGATATGTATAGTTATTGTGGTTGGTTATCTTGGTAATTGAGAAATAACTGACAGATAGTGACAAAATAAATGACAGTGACTTTAAATAAATGACAATGACTTGCAGCCAGTTTTCACATTGTCACATTCTAATAACTCCAATCCTCCTCTTCATTCATAAGTGACTCTGCTGTATAGTTGTGCCCATAACTACATACACTAACCACATCTGTCAGAGTTGCAAATGATTTGCTAAATAATTCAGTGTGAATACTTCTGCTATTGTAATTTGCAAAGGTTTAAAAAATACATATAACATAATATTTTCAAACTTGTTTAGTCCAGTTTGGGGTCGTAGAGGGCTATAACCAGCCCTGTCATAATTGGGCATCAGTCAGGAAACAGCCATGGACAGGCTGATTTTTATCACTGATGATCTTGTTTTCACAACCGTTTCTGGAAATGCACAGTATTGAGAAAATGTGATTCTTTACCCCTTCAGCAGAAATGAATTCAGTACAAATTGCAGTACAGTTTGTGCTATCCAAGGCATGTGTTTGATCTTTCTTGTTAATATATATATATCATTTCATTTGAAAAAAAATATATGTCTGTTTGATTTTTTATGGTATGTATCAGAATTGGCAAGGCCTCTGTTACTGGATCCTTACCAGCTGGTCTCTAAGAAATTTACTACTGGATGACTTCCAGCAGTTCAAGTAGACTGTGCGCAGGCCTGAGGCAGTGTGTGCTAGATGCTGTATCCTGATAATCCTCTTTTTGATCAGCTGCTGTAGAGCTGTGATTCCATACTCAGATACAGTGGGTTAAAATTCTCTGAGTGGTGCACTCAGAGTAACAACGCTAAAGCAGCAATGGTATTTGGAATAATTTGGCCATTCCGTGGACCATTATATGGTTACAGGTTGATTACAATCAGATCCCTTAAACTAATAAACGATATGCGGTTAATTTCAGTGTATTTGATAATGCTGCATCAGGGATGTGAATCTAAAACATAAAGGGAAACCACATAGGAGCAGTGGCACTGCTGTGACGCTGTGTGCTGCCAGTTTGCAAAACCGACCCAAAAACTTGCATGCACAATGATTTGACCTGGCGTGAAAATGTGCATGGCTTTATGCCAAGTTTCATTTTTATACATCACGATGTGAGCGTGGAAACAGCTGCACCCAACATTTTTGTGCGTACGCACCATTTATACATGAGGTCCCAGGGCTGGATGCTTGAGTTGCAGTTGGATATTTAAGGTGGATGTTGATGATGTGCAGTCACAGTCTCACTTGTTTTCATAGGTGATGCTTTGTTCACATGCTATGGTCCAGTCAGTTTATGACGTGTTTTGGTCACTGGTCTTCTGTTATTCTATTCAAGGCGGTAGATCCAATAAAAGATTGTGAAAGAGTTGACAAGCCTAAGAGAGACAAAATGGCTATTCCTTTATGAAACTTGGAGTAATAAAGCATAGGTAAACAGACTTACTAAACATTTTTAAATGTGAATCAAATGTCTTACAGTTTTTTTAAATAAGTAGTATTATTAAACTAATTCTGCTCAAATTGCATATATTATAGAATTATCTAGGAAAAACATGGATTATTTTGTGGGACCAAGGATTGCTTACATTTTTTCCCTTTTATATTAATGGTGTTTATATGTTCAAGTTATGCAAAGGTGTATGTGTATGTAAGTAATGGATTAGCATAACCTCTTTGTGCGTGTGTATGTATTTATGCGTGTATACAATATACATACACATACATACATACAAGCATATAGTAAATATACACATACAGTACACAATGCTAGCACAATTCATTTCATTGTTTTAAGTGTCCTCTTCTCTTTTATAGACGCTTTATCCCTGTCAAAGACAGAAGCATATTGGTTTGTGAGCCTCTGCTGTAAGATGTGCCTTATCCTTATTCTAATTTCCCAGGGCAGCTTCATCTGAAGTATAAATCTAACCCTGTAGTCACAGAAAGAACCAGGGTAAGACAAAATTTTGCTGGAGCCATTTAACACAGCATGAAGGACAAAAAGATTTCTTGATCCAAATTCAAATGTGAATATTCAAAGTTTTGTCTTACACACTCCCATGTCTAAGTTGCTTAACCACAGTAACTTAGAGATGGTTTAGGGGTGTAGTTAGTACACGTATAAAAACCCCAAGGCTGGAGTGCCTAGGAAACCATTACAACTACCCTTCCCCACCCTTAAATCCTATAAATACATAACAGTCCATAATAACATCACAGTCCAAAAGTCCACAATATTCAGCAAATATTTTTGAAGCTATGTGTCTGACAAAGAATGCATAATCTCCTGGTAGGAGGATATATGTACTGTAGTCATCAGTACTCATGTGCTGTTCCTTCAGAGGTGCTATGGGAGTTTAATGAGAGCTTTCTGAAAATGCAAGGGGATGCAGAAAGGCTTAAATACATAAGCCTTAATTAATTGTAGGTTATCGTTCATTTTGACCCTACCTTGATAAGGTCTCATTCAATAATCTAGATAACAATACTGCCAGAAACTGAAAATAATCTATTTATCCAATATTTAATAACTTTGCCTGAAGCCCATTTTCCCAAGAGTATTTAGCTCATGTGAAATATGAAACATGAGACTCACAAAAAAAACAGTTTTACATGATAAGCCACATACTTCTATGCAATAGATAAGATGACATTGTTACTTAGTAATAGGTTCTGTAAATCTTCCACTGCAGATTTATTTAGGTAAGCTGTGCACTTAGGAAGTGGTGAAACAGATGGTACATACCATCTGTAGTTGTATTTTAACTGAGGATTGTTCACAGTGCTCTGCACCTGAACTCAGACAAGAGTGCTACACAAAATTAAGTTGTATTGTATTTGTCAGACAGGAATTGTGCATTAAGGAACCCTCAGAAACAGTACTTGCAGTATGCAACTTCCAATCCTTGTTACCTCATAGTTTTTCAGCTTCTCATGCAAAGTTTCACAGTTTAGTGTTTCATGCATACTGTAAAAATAAAGTTGCAAGAAAAAGTTTGGATCCCTTCAGAATTACTGGGATTTCTGCATTACTTATTCAAAAAATTCAGTATTATCTTTAACCAAGTGTCAATACTGCACAACCTGCTTAAACTAATATCATGCACCTTTTATTTCAATAGCACATTTTCATGCACCGGAAGTAGCTCAAAGTGCTTTACGAGATGTCAAAGAAATCTTCTTCTTCTTTCGGCTACTCTTGGTAGGGGTTGCCACAGCAGATCATCTTCTTCCATATCTTTCTGTCCTCTGCATCTTGTTCTGTTACACCCATCACCTGCATGTCCTCTCTCACCACATCCATAAACCTTCGCTTAGGCCTTCCTCTTTTCCTCTTCCCTGGCAGCTCTATCCTTAGCATATTTCTCCCAATATACCCAGCATCTCTCCTCTGCACATGTCCAAACCAATGCAATCTCGTCTCTCTGACTTTGTCTCCCAACAGTCCGACTTGAGCTGTCCCTCTAATGTACTCATTTCTAATCCTATCCATCCTCGTCACACTCAATGCAAATCTTAGCAGCATCTTTAACTCTGCCACCTCCAGCTCTATCTCCTGTTTTCTGGTCATTGACACCGTCTCCAACCCAGATAACATAGCTGGTCTCCTGTAGACCTTCACTTTCACTCTTGCTGATACCTATCTGTCACAAATTATTCCTGACACTCTTCTCCACCCATTCCACCCTGCCTGCGCTCTCTTTTTCACCTCTCTTCCACAATCCCCATTACTCTGTACTGTTGATCCCAAGTATTTAAACTCATCTACCTTCACCAACTCTACTCCCTGCATCCTCACCATTCCACTGATCTCCCTCTCATTTACACTCATGTATTCTGTCTTGTTCCTACTGATCTTCATTCGTGTCCTCTCTAGAGCATATCTCCACCTCTCCAGGGTCTCTTCAACCTGCTCCCTGCTATCGCTACAGATCACAATGTCATCAGCAAACATCATAGTCCACGGGGACTCCTGTCTAATCTCGTCTGTCAATCTGTCCATCACCATTGCAAATAAGAAAAGGTTCAGAGCTGATCGCTGATGTAATCCCACCTCCACATTGTCCTACCGTAGACCTCACCACTGTCACACTTCCCTCGTACATATCCTGTACAACTCTTACACTTCTCTGCCACTGCCAACTTCCTCATACAATACCACAGCTCCTCTCGAGGCACCCTGTCATATGCTTTCTCCAGGTCCACAAAGACGAAATGCAACTCCTTCTGGCATTCTCTAAACCTCTCCATCAACATCCTCAGAGCAAACATCGCATCTGTGGTGCTCTTTCTTGGCATGGAACCATACTGCTGCTCACTAAACATCTCATCACTTCTTAACCTAGCTTCCACTACTCTTTCCCATAACTTCATGCTGTGGCTCATCAATTGTATTCCCCTGTAGTTACTGCAGTCCTGAACATCCCCCTTATTCTTAAATATCAGCACCAGTACACTTCTCCACTCCTTATTCATCCTCTCACTTTCCAAGATTCCATTAAACAATCTGGTTAAAAAACTCCAATGCCATCTCTCCTAAACACCTCCATGCTTCCATAGGTATGTCATCAGGACCAATGGCCTTTCCACTTTTCATCCTCTTCTTAGCTGTCCTTACTTCCTCCTTGCCTAATCTGTTGTACTTCCTGATACACTATCTCCACATCATCCAACCTCTTCTCTCTCTCATTCTGTTCATTCATCAGCCTCTCAAAGTACTCTTTCCATCTGCTTAACACACTCTACTTGCTTGTGAGTACGTTTCCATCTTTATCCTTTATCACCTAACCTGCTGTACATCTTTCCCAACTTGGTCCTTCTGTCTAGCCAATCGGTATAGGTCTTTTTTTTCTCCTTAGTGTCCAACCTCTCATACAACTCATCATACGCCTTTTTCTTTAGCCTTCGCCACCTCTCTCTTCACCTTGTGCCTTATCTCCTTGTACTGTTGTCTACTTTCTGCATCTCTCTGACTATCCCACTTCTTCTTTGTCATCCTCTTCCTCTGCATACTCTCCTGTATTTCCTCATTCCACAACCAGGTTTCCTTTTCCTCCTTCCTCTTTCCAGATGTCACACCAGGCACCCTTCTTGCTGTCACCCTTACTACATCTGCTATAGTTTCTCAGCTGTCTGATAACTCTTCACTGCCACCCAGTGCCTGTATCACCTCCTCCCTAAACTCAACCTTGCAGTCTTCCTTTTTCAACTTCCACCATTTGATCCTTGGCTCTTGTCTCCAACGTCATCCTACAGACTACCATCCTATGCTGCTTAACTACACTTTCCCCTGTCACCACTTTGCAGTCATCTCCTTCAGATCAACTCTTCTGCATAGGATGTAATCTACTTATGTTCATCTTCCTCCACTCTTGTACATAACCCTATGTACCTCCCTCTTCTTAAAATACATATTCACCACAGCCATGTCCATCCTTTTGGCAAAATCCACTATCCTCTGACCTTCTTCATTCCTCTCCTTGACACTTCCTCGTCTCCTCTGTTCCCTTCACCAACATGCCCATTGAAATCCGTTCCAATCACCACTTTTTGTCCCTTGGGTACACTGTTCATCACTTCATCCAACTCACTCCAAAAATCTTTCTTCTCATCCATTGCATACCCAACTTGCACTAACAACATTCATAATCATACCTCCAGTTTCCAGCTTCATAATCATTACTCTGCCTGACACTCTTTTCACCTCCAAAACACTCCTGACATACTGTTCCTTCAGAATAACTCCTACCCCATTTTCCCTTCCATCCACACCATGACAGAACAATTTGAATCCACCTCCAATCCACCTGGCCTTACTCTCCTTCCATTTAGTCTCTTGCACGCACAATATATCAACCTTCCTTCTCTCCATCATATCTGCTAACTCTCTCCCCTTACCAGTCATACTGCCAACATTCAAAGTTCCTACCCTCAGTTCCACTCTCTTTACTTTGCTCCTCTCCTCCTGCCTCCGGACATGGTTCCCCCCTCTTCTTCTTTGGCCAACAGTAGCCCAATTTCCGCCAGCACCCTGTTGGCTAACAGTACTGGTGGCGGTCATTGTTAACCCGGGGCTCGACCAATCCAGTATGGAAATTTGTGATGTTGTCCGCATATTGATTTGGCAAAATTTTGCACCAGATGCCCTTCCTGACATATAACCCTCCCCATTTATCTGGGCTTGGGACCGACATGAAGAAACACACTGGTTTGTGCATCCCTTGTGGCTGGTTTACGAGATATCAAAGAAATAACTACAAGAGAAAAAGAAAACAAGTTTAGGGAAGAATAATAATGAATATAAGTGGCACAGTTGTAGTGCTGCTGCCTCGTAGTAAGGAGACCTGGGTTCACGTCCCCGGTCCTCCCTGGATGGAATTTGCATGTTCTCCCCTGTGTGTCTGTGTGTGTTTCCTCTTAGGTGCTCCAATTTCCTCCCACAGTCCAAAGAATCGGAAGTTAGTTAACATTAAATCAACATTTGTGTGTGTTTGGTGTCTGTGTGGATGTGTGTGTGGTCACCCTGCGATGGACTTGTGCATTGTTCAGGGTTTGTTTCTGGCTTGCACCCTATGCTAGATGGAACAGGCTCCAGCCAAAACCCCTAGCGAAACCTAGTTTTTATTAAGCAGGTTAGAAAATGATATGACATAATAAAGAATCAGTAATAAAAAATAAATCAGTCCAAGCTTACATGACATAGATATGTAATTAGTAGAGTCCTTACATATAATATTATACTCTAAGTCTCTAAAGATGAGTCCAATAATAGGGTCAGATGGCCGGGAGGACAAAAAAAGAAAAAAGCTCCAGATAACATGGAAAAATGAAATGCCCAGATTAGGCATTCCATCTAACAAAAATATTCCTCATTGTTTCAAGGCTTTCTTCGAGAGGATTCGACACAATAGGTCTCACAGACAGCTGGGGCACTCACCTTTATTCGAGCATCACTGATGGCTACACAGTGCTGTGTAGTGGACAGAGAAACTGGGAATGAAAGCAGAGATTGGTAAAGACAGAAATGACAATTGTGTGCATTTATAATCTATTAGGAGTACAACTAAAATGTACCTACAAAAAAGTCAAATTTAAAAAGTGAGGTTTTAGGAGGTTTTTTTTGTACTTTACATTAATAGTGAATAAACTGTTAAACACATTAATTGGGTAAATCATCTAGTGTGGAACTGTTTTGTTCGCATTGCAAGGGACAAACCTGCAACAGTGTAACACCGTTTTAATATGAAAATCAGAAGATGATAGCCATAGCCTAAGGATACATTATGATAAGTGTCTGATGTCTGCAAAGGCACCAGTCAGCTTGAAGTTCTTTGTCAGATGCTAGGAACCAACCATTCAAACAACACTAAAATGAGAATTTATAGTCATGGCTAAAAGATGGAATGGGCACAAAAGGTAAGATTTTGTGTTGTTATTTGAGAAGCTGTTGAACAATAGAATTGTAGATTGTGAAAGTCTGTTTTTTTGTCTTCACTGTATTAATTAGTTTTATCAATTCCTTTTTCATTTTTATTATTATGTGACAATGACAAACCTGCACTCCCACTAGTTCATGGAAAGAAGTCCTACAAGATGCTGTGTCCTCAGTGTGGAAAGGCAAAAATAAAACCTTTACAGCCAATTGAACTGAAGGAAAAATGTCCTCATTGTTAGTGATTAATAGGACCACTGACTGCCAACTGATGTCAATACTTGTAAAAATTCATAATTTTTTTATGGAAAGTGAAATGAACTTTTAGAGATATCTTAGTATGAATTGTGGATACCTTCAAATGCAGTTCATCTTTCAAGATATTTGAAACTCACTCAAGATCTCAAAACAACTTTCTTTACATTTTATGATATCTACTGTACTGTAGATTGTAAAATATCTTAAATGAATTTCAAGCTATCTTAAATATGGTTGCAGGTCTCATATTAACCATATATGCATTTTTAGATGGAAATTAATTATTTTGAGATATCCTATTCTTTCAATGAGACTTCCTGTCTATTTTAAAATATCGTGAACTATTGGAGAATTTTTGGTAAAAGTCCCATTGAAAACACAAGCAATTTTTGAGAATGTCATTTTGAATTATCTTGAATTTCATTTCAGATATCTCAAAATGTTTTATGATCTATCTTAAAGTACATTTCAGATATATCTGAAAGTGACCAGGATATCATTTTAACATATCTGGAAATACACTTGATAGATTAGAAAATAAACATATTTTAGATATCTGTTATCCATTTGATACTTTAAAACATTTTTCCAAATATTTTAAAATGCATTTTTTAAGATATCTGTAAATGTTAGTTTGCTATAGTGTTACTTACTTTTGCAGCATATACTTTGTTCTCTGAAGCCAGCAGCTCCCCAGAGACAAGTGTATTATCGTAGTATTTTCCTCTACTTACCCTTTACCAGTTTTCGCTCAAGGGTAAGTGTACTCGTCGAGTTTATTATTAGGTTGGTCTACTGTTGCACTTTAAGATAAATACACACAAACATAGCTATGCGCATACACACAGACCCTAACCACAACAGTGCCCCATGAATGACACACACACGCTGATTAACCTTTAGCACTTTAAACCACACAAGTGTTTTAGGAATAACACAGCCTGTCACTCAGCAGTTCAAGAGACTTACTTATTATCGGCACGAACAACATACAATGTTTTAATGATATCTCAGACCTAAATATTACTTTGGGTCTGCAAGAATACATTTAAACATACAAAGACTCAGCACTCTTGACTGTAGGCCATTTATCAGCCAAGAATACCTTCTTTATGTACAGTTCCCTACTATTGAGTGGAGCTCTCACACTCACCCAAAATAAACCACGCAGCACAAAAATAATGGCAAATCTCTGGCTACATTAGGTGCTCAAAGAAATCTAACTTATTATTTCAATCACTCTAAACATTAAGACAAATCATTGAAAGTTAAAAGCAGCATGGTATTTATTACGAGAATAATAATAATACCACTGGAACGAAGAATATTAGAAAATAGTTACTGATAGGAAAGCCTAGATATATATAGTCTTTAGAAAAAGCTTCCAAAAAAGTTACAGATGACAAGGATGAATGTCTCAGGGCGGCATTTGATTTAGCAATCGATGTTCATGATGTTCTTCTGACAACCAGTGATGTCTTTGTCCATTCTTCTTCCTCCTCCCTCCTTCCTTACTTCCTTAGATCCTTACTTCCCTACTCACTCCTCAGATGAGGCATATTTATTCTGACAACACGTGAATGTTGCATGCACCTGATTGGCTGGTTGTCAATATGAAGAATTAATTCACTGCCCGTTTTCCCAAACAACAAAACCTTTTATGTTCTCTGAGGTGTTGGCAGATCTTCCTTTCCCAGGCTGTAAAATAATTAGGCTTCGGCTCAGTCTTCCTTTCCCAGGTTATAAAGTAATTGAGCCACCAGCATGTCTTCCCTTCTATGTTGGAATAGCTGGTTTAAAAGTGAGGTGTAAGGGAAGAAAACCTGCTTTGATTTCTCCTAAATGTAGTTCATCTGTTGTCTTGTCTTGAACAAAATATAATGGAAAATTAAACCAAAATGTAGATTTTGTACCTCACAACAACAAGTTAGCAATGATCTTTTGATTCAAGATCATGGTATCATGAATGTTTCACGGTCACAAGCATTTTCACCTTTGAAGACGTGAATTTTCATAGAAGCCATGGGTGTGCCTCCAAGTTCAGCTGGCAAAAGTCAAACCTTCATAGTAGATTGTATTAGTCTATATGATAATGAGAACTTTTAACATCAAATATGTCACTTAATACATGCAAACACTTTGAAGCAGACTCACTTCAGTGCTGTTACATATAAAAGCTGTTTGTAGCTAAGGGCTAATTTGCAAAACTGTTATGTTGTATGATTTCCCTAAATATTTTAAACTTAGTGGTGATTTATTTAATATTTATTTAGAGTAAATACAGCAGTGGTTCCCAAACTCAGCCCTGGGAACCCCCTGGGACTGCAGGTTTTTGTTCCAACCAAATTAACAATATGTTATAGTAATTGATAATAATTGATCTCATTTAGTTAGCTGGTCTTTTTCTCTTCTCTTATTCTGCATTCAGGAGAGTTCAGCAGTATGATTTCCACTCTATAGACATTTAGAAACATTATTTTTTGTTATAGCTTTAAATGTTTAATTCTTTTTTTGTTGTTTTCCTATTATTTTTCCCCTATTCTGTGTAGTCTGCTCCCTTCATTGTATCCTAATGGTGACAATGAAAAATAAGCAAAGCAGACACCCAGGCGAACAACACTAAATGAAGAAAGGCTGCAACTGCTTTAGCATCAGACTCAGTAATTAGTCAATAATGAAAAGGCAGAATGGAAATCAGGATGAACGTAAATAAGAAGTAAAAAAAAAAATACATTATCCACTTATAACTGCTTAATTGTATTAACTCACTTTTGTAATTTCTTTAATTGGCCCCAAAACACAGAAACCAGGAAAAAGCAGCTCACTTAAATAGGCTAGGAGTCTAATTAAAACAGAAGGTGGTTGAAACAAAAACTTGTATCCCCAGGGGATCCCCAGGACTGGGTTTAGGAACCACTGATCTGCAGTATACAAGTAGTCCCCAGGTTCCGGACATCCGACCTACAACATACGAACGGGGCCGCAGCTGCGACACATGCACCTCAGTAACTGCCGCTCCGTCATCTTCAGTCTGGGGACGCTGCAAGCGGTGGCTGGACAGAGGCTGGAGAGTGGCGACTTCGCTGCTCACAAAGTGTAGTGTCCCTCAGCCGGTTCCTGGGAGCAAGCGGTTTCACTGCACATGGCTGCCCCATTCGTTCTAGGCCGGCGGCTGGTAATGCTGCAAGCGGAGACCCTCTATACATCAAACGTGCTGAGGACGGGTGCCTTTATACTGTGATAGCTGTACAGATAGTTGTACAGTGCTGTGCAGAAGAACTTTTCTTAACCTTTAGTCTTCACCCTTCATGAATGTCTCTGAAATACAAATCTGATACAAGTGCTGGTGATACAGTAAAGAAGAGAAAAACCATCACCATTGAAAACAAAGTAGAAATAATAAAAAAAAGAAAAAGGTGAAATTCCATCATTTATTGGGAGAGCACTTGGTTACAGTCAGTCAACAATAGCATTTATTAAAATAATGTACCTGTTCCGACTTACTACATACAAATTCAACTTAAGTACAAACCTACACCTATCTCGTACATAACCCGGGGACTGCCTGTATACAGTTTTTTCTAATAGTTTAAAAGCATACATACACATTATTTTCAGGTGACATTAGAAGTCCTCTGGTGTGCATATACATGTGAGTGAGAGTGTCCTCTTAAGGACTTTCATCCAGTCTAGGGTGCTACTCTGTTTGCATTTGTTGCTGCTGGCATGTACAATTACAAACAGTTAGGGGTATGGGTGAATTAAGGCATAAACTGCACCTGGTACTGGTATGTTTACATTTAACAGGTGGCACAGGTGGGTTTGGGTTTGTTTTTCATCAAATGTACAGAACTCAGCCTGACTGAGACCGAGATGCTGTAGCATGATCTAAAAAGAGCCATTATGCAAGGAGTCCAACAATTAACTGAAACAGTTTTTTAAGGAGGAGTTGTCTAAAATTGTTTCTACCAGTTGTGCAAGTCTGATTAACAGTTTCATAAAGCATTTGGTACTAACACATATTGAACTAATCACTAAATGCAAGGGTCCACATGTTTTTTTCAGCCTAGACTGTGAATGTTTAAAAAATGTATTGATAAGAAATACAACTGTATTTGTGTTTTAGGTTTTGCAGATTGTGTATTGTCTATATGGTGACTTAGTTGAAGATTAGCACCACATTTTTAATTTATAAAGTAATTCAGGCAATTTTAAAGGGGTTTACAAACTCTTACTTGTTTTTCATCAAATGTACAGAACTCAGCCTGACTGAGACCGAGATGCTGTAGCATGATCCATGTCCTTATATGGAAAATATTATTAAGCGATCATTCATTTTGCGTTAGATAAAACAACAAGTTTGGCATCACTGGACAAAAACCTTTCACTTAAATTCTAGGATTCACCACTTTTATCACTGACTGTAATATGTGAAAAACAACTAAAATGTTGTCCATTTTGAAGAAAATAACAAATCCTGAAAAGTGTAATGAGTGCACTCATTAAAGTAGTAAATAACATGCAGGTAAATGCAGACAGAGGTCGTTTATCTGTTCTCATCTTCTTAGATCTGAGTGCCGCATTTGATACCAATGATCACAATATTCTTAGAAATTTCCTTTGTCAGTGGGTGGGCCTCTCTGGCTATGTCTTAAATTGGTATGAATCCTACTTGACAGGTAGAAAATTCTTTGTTAGATGTGGTAATTATACTTCAAAGACACATGATATTCAATATGGTGTTCCACAAGGCCCTATCCTGGGTCCGCTGCTCTTATCGATTTACATGCTTCTGTTAGGTCAGATTATCTCAGGGCATAACGTGAGCTACTACAGGTATGCCGATGACACACAACTGTATTTATCAATAGCACCTGACGACCCAAACAGTCTTGATTCACTGACACAATGTCTTACTTGTGTTTCTGAATGGATGAATAGTAATTTTCTCAAATTAAATAAAGAGAAAACAAAAATTTTAGTTATTGGCAATAATGGATATAATGAGGTTATTAGAAATAAACTTGATGCATTAGGATTAAAAGTCAAGATGGAAGTAAAGAATTTAGGAGTAACTGTTGACTGTGACCTGAATTTTAAATCGCATATCAATCATATTACTAGGACAGCAATTTTTCAGTTAAGAAATATAGCAAAAGTTAGACCTCTTATAACATTGCAAGATGCTGAAAAATTAGTTCACGCTTTTGTTTTCAGTTGGCTAGATTACTGTAATGCACTCCTCTCAGGACTACCCAAAAAATACATCAATTGCAACTAGTGCAGCTGCTAGAATCTTAATTTGGAAATGAAAAATCCAAGCACATCACCCCAGTTTTGATGTCACTACACTGGTTATCTGTGTCATTTAGAATTGAGTTTAAAATACTGATTATGGTTTACAAAGCCTTAAATAATCTTGCTCCATCTTATATTTTGAAATGTCTTACACCTTACACTCTAAATCGTTACCTTAGATCTTAGATCAAATGAGTGTCTACTTAGAATTCCAAGAGCTAAACTTAAAAGTAGTGGTGAGGCGGCCTTCCGCTGTTATGCACCTAAAATCTGGAATAGCTTGCCAATAGAAATTCAGCAGGCTAATAAAGTGGAGCATTTTAAAACACTGCTAAAAAACACATGTTAACATGGCTTTCTCATAGCTTCATCTCAGTTAAATCCAGATGCTCTGTATATTCAATTAATTATCATTATTATTCATGGTGGCTCCAAAATCCGTTACTAACGCCTACTTTCTCTTTTGTTTTTTTTCCGATTTTGTGTGGTGACAACCTGCACCACCACCACCTAATCAAAGCACCGTGATGTCCTTGCATTGATGGATTAAAGGCCAGAGGTCCACATAACCATCATCATCAAATTCTTCCATGAGAGCCCTGAATACAATGAGGACTGATTGAGGACATTTATGTTCCAAAGGACTGGAAAATGGCAAATATCATCCCATTATATAAAAAGGGTGACAGGGCAGATCCAAGCAACTATAGGCCAGTAAGCTTAACAAGCATCACAGGAAAATTAATGGAAGAAATTATTAAGGATAAGATTGAGCAACACATGGCAAGGACAGGAGTTATTCTGAACAGTCAGCATGGGTTTTACTGTTTTACTAACATGTTGGAATTCTATGAGGAGGCAACAAAAGGATACGATCAAAGTGGAGCTTATGATATTATTTATCTGGACTTTCAGAAAGCATTTGATAAGGTGCCACATGAGAGGTTGGGCATCAAGTTAAAAGAAGTGGGAGTTCAGGGTGATGTTTTTAGATGGGTGCAGAATTGGCTCAAACACAGGAAGCAGAGGGTGATGGTGCGAGGAACCTCATCAGAACTGGCCGATGTTAAGAGTGGTGTTCCACAGGGGTCAGTGCTAGGGCCGCTGCTATTTTTAATATATATAAATTATTTAGATAAGAATATAAGTAACAAGCTGGTTAAGTTTGCAGATGATACCAAGATAGGAATCCGTTATATCATTACAGAAGGACTTGGATAGCATACAGGCTTGGGCAGATTTGTGGCAAATGAAATTTAATGTCAGTAAATGTAAAGTATTACACATAGGAAGTAAAAATATTAGGTTTGAATACACAATGGGCGGTCGGAAAATCGAGAGTACACCTTATGAGAAGGATTTAGGAGTCATAGTGGACTCCAAGCTATCAACTTCCCAACAGTGTTCAGAAGCCATTAAGAAGGCTAACAGAATGTTAGGTTATATAGCACAATCTGTGCAGTACAAGTCCAAGGAGGTTATGCTCAACCTTTATAATGCACTGATGAGGCCTCATCTTGAGTACTGCGTGCAGTTTTGGTCTCCAGGCTACAAAAAGGACATAGCAGCACTAGAAAAGGTTTAGAGAAGAGCGACTAGGCTCATTCCAGGGCTACAGGGGTTGAATTATGAGGAAAGATTAAAAGAGCTGAGCCTTTACAGTTTAAGCAAAATAAGATTAAGAGGTGACATGATTGAAGTGTTTAAAATTATGAAGGGAATTAGTACAGTGGATCGAGACTGGTATTTTAAAATGAGCTCATCAAGAACACGGGGACACAGTTGGAAACTTGTTAAGGGTAAATTTCGCACAAACATTAGGAAGTTTTTCTTTACACAAAGAACGATAGACACTTGGAATAAGCTACCAAGTAGTGTGGTAGACAGTAAGACGTTAGGGACTTTCAAAACTCGACTTGATGTTTTCTTGGAGGAAACAAGTGGATAGGACTGGCGAGCTTTGTTGGGCTGAATGGCCTGTTCTCGTCTAGATTGTTCTAATGTTCTAATAAATAATGTTCTAATGTTAGGTAGAATGCCTAGAGGGGGCCAGGCAGTCTCATGGCCTGGAATCCCTGCAGATGTTATTTTTTTCTTCAGCTGTCTGGAGGTTGTTTTTTTTTGTTTTTTTGTTTTTTTCTGTCCTCTATGGCCATCGAACCTTACTTTTATTCTATGTTAATTAGTTTTCCCTAATTTTAATTATTTATTTTGTCTTTTTTCTCATTCTTCATCCTGTAAAGCACTTTGAGCTACATTGTTTGTATGAAAATGTGCTATGGAAATAAATGTTGTTGTTGGTAAAAGTTTTTATACACAAGCAAAATTATGGTGCTGTGGGAGAGTGGATTGTTAATGCTGATTATAATAGCTGTAATATCTCAGACACACAATGATAAAGAGTTGGGGCACCACCCTGGTGACCCTGTATAGCTGAAGTCAAAATAAAAATGAAAAACACACACTAATTGTGTAGACATATTTTTAGGCACAAGTTTTCAAAATGACCTGCCTCAAGATGACGGATCTTCTGATCTTAAGTCCTTCTGGCAGGAGGAGATGGATCCAGGTGGACAGACACCAGAAATGACATCCACTGTTTTAGAACTGTCAGTCTTCAAGCCTGCAGAGGTAGAAATAGAAAAGGCATTGTGACACAGCGCCAACCCCTGGAGGGGCAGAGAATTACAATCACCAGAGCCCTTAAGTTGTCCTTTATGTGCACATGCATGACACAGCATACTGATTTATTTCAAAGTGAAAAATAAATTAGTTAGAAATGTCAGTGTCTTCCATTAGATCACACCTAATTCCGATAAACATTTTTTGTCTAAAATATAGTTGTGTCTTACACTCATTTTGAAAATTTACAGATAGAGTAACATAAGTAATTGTACGTGTTAACATTCAGTGTTCATCTCTTCAACAAAACAAGTTAGAAAATGAGCAGATACAAAAGAATCAATTATAAAAATAACAATGTTACTTATGCATTGTTTCCTGTACACTGTGACAAAAGAGAATGTTTTGACCAAATAGTAGGATACATTGCTAATTTTATTTGAATTGGAAATTTAGTTTACAGGGTGGCACGGTGGCGCAGTGGCGCAGTGGTAGCGCTGCTGCCTCGCAGTTAGGAGACCCGGGTTCGCTTCCCGGGTCCTCCCTGCATGGAGTTTGCATGTTCTCCCTGTGTCTGCGTGGGTTTCCTCCGGACGCTCCGGTTTCCTCCCACAATCCAAAGACATGTAGGTTAGGTGGATTGGCGATTCTAAATTGGCCTTGGTGTGTGGGTGTGTTTGTGTGTGTCCTGCGGTGGATTGGTTCCTGCCTTGTGCCCTGTGTTGGCTGGGATTGGTTCCAGCAGACCCCCGTGACCCTGTATTCGGATTCAGCGGGTTAGGAAATGGATGGATGGATGGATTTAGTTTACATGTTACGAGTAATATTTATTGTGTGAGTGCAGTTTAAAAAAGCAAAAAATCATTATGTCTACTGTACAGCTAAGAAAATTAAGGGATGCGCAATAAAAACAGTTAAAGGAAATTGTATTATTTTTAACTTGCAAGTGTGCTATAATAACTCATTTGATTTATAACAGAGGAGTTATATACAATATTGTAAGCAATAATTTTATTCAAGTCATGAAATATATGAATGTACATTAATTAAAGTATACACTCAACTACAGTGTGTTGCTTGGGGCTGTTGGATTAAATAACACTGCATATAGATATTATTTATAGATATACACACATATACTGTATATACGTATATAAATATTAAGAAGCACAAGTATGTGAGCTAATAAGCTCAATCAAATACACAAGTGTGTATGTTAGTTTTTGAAGACACTTCAAGTCAAGCTTATAGGACTTCATATTGCAATTCGGCATTTTCTTGAAGTCTTGAATGGGAATGGAGGTAATCGCTTCATTGGGGTCATCAGGAAGGCACCCTGTTTCATCACTGTTTTGTTTATAGGTCCACAACTCCTCCATGGGCTCAACAGCAACACCAGGAGTCCCAGTTGTGCTCTCCTTCCGTTTTTACCCCTTTATTTATCATTTTGCAGCCTAGTTGGGATCCTTTTTCTTCAGCTGCTGCTTCATTTGGTAGGTTCTCATAGCGACTTGATAGCTCATTTGGAAGGTTTGCACTGATACTCCACTCCCCTTCAGAAGCGTGCTTGTTGATGTGGCTACACCCTATTTCCACCAGGAGCACCAGGATGTGCCAGCCACGTTGTTCTGCATCAGCTGATATGTCTGCATGCATAAAAATTTTGCGTTCATTTACTTCATCAACTGCTGCCTCCCGTGGCACAGTTAACTCCACAATGAACAAGGATTTTGCAAAGTTTAATAATAATAGTTATTGGCAGAAAAATTAGCTTCTGATTTAGATCAACCTACATCTTCCAGTCCCAGGCAGTCCCGAGGAGGGACGATTTCACTGAAGGTTGTCCTGCCGTTATGAAGGCGATAATGTTTACAAATTTGGTGATTAGGGGAGGGAGGGAATTGGTGGTAGATCTCCTTTCTTCAAGGGTAACCTAGTTGAACCTGGTTGTTCCTCCAGGTATAGCGGTCTTGGAACAGACTGTTTTTGCAGCCAGTGAGGATACACTTTAACATTGCAGGGGTTTGGCAGACAGACCATGATGAGCCTTCTCCAACCCACAGATCTAGGTTCATGGGTGTGGGAAGAACATCATAGGTGGCTCTGATGATGAAGCTGATTTTGTTTCCTTCCATCTCCCACAGATTCTTCCAGGTTAACTTCTGATGCTCCAGATTTTCCCAGCCAGTGCACTGGTCTTGTGAGACTGCCCTTGCAAGAAATTATGCTGAATGTAATCTTTCCCAAGTGTCTTTGAAAAGGCAAAATGTTTTCTTTGCCGAGTGCATTTGCAGTTTGCAGGGAGACAAAGGGGTTCCTGCATCTGTATCTGACAGAAAAAGGTCTTTGCTTAAGTCCTCCATAGCCTTGAACAGTCTCAGAGTGTCAACAAGGTGAGAAGAAGAGCAAAGAGAAAGAAATAGCTCTCAGACTTCATTGTGCTGATATAAATTTGAACAACTGACTTGAACAATAAAAGGAACTTATGTTCTCACATACAGACCATCCATAAGAATACCCAATAAAGCAGAAATCCTAGAAATATCAATAGATTCAAACACCTATGCAGTTTAATGAACTCAGAAATATTTGACATCTTAAGGAGTTCAATGTATTGTTTCCAGATGCAGCTTTTAAGGTCTGCTGATGAAAATAGGTCTTATATGATCAGAACTGACGAGATTTGAAAGAGAAGCTTTATAACTTTAAAATGTATAAAATTCCCAAATCCTTGTGCTTCAAGAAAATAGTCTACTAGGAACTGAGAGACCCCTTCTGTCAGTCATCAAAGTTTCTCTGTTCTTTGAATATCTTTTTGTACACCGCTAGCAGAGTCATCCGACATGATGAATTTGTCAGGGCACTGAGCATGCAAGTATGGCGTACTGACTCCTATTTTTTTAATTATCAAAAAAAAGCGGACATTATTAATAAAATCCATCTGCAGGAAATAATCGATGAAGAGAATGTTTTTTATTTTAACAAAAAGTTTTCCTCTTGATGCCTTGCTTTCTTTTTAGTACAATTGCTTTTTTCTTCAAATCAGTTTGAAGATAATTAAAGGAAAATACATACAAAGCCTCTTCACACTAAAGGTATTTGCAGAAAGTCACTACAAGAGCTTGTGCACAGGCTCAATGAATACAGAGAAAAGACCAATTTCATGCTGTGCAGCTTAGAATCTACTAAGTATTAGACATTTCTTATTTAAACAACAGTTTAATAAGTATATTCTATTTGTCAATATATATGAGCATTTTTGTTACTGTTTTTATTTTATACCTCCACATATTTGAGGTTTTATTTAGTCTCATTGCCTAATTTTCTTGATTTTTTTGATACTTAGGAGGTAATTTTTAAAGATGGCTTAGTATTTAAAACAATTTGTAGCTTTAACCATTTTTTAATCAATTATGAGTTTGTTTAGCTAACAGCCTGTCTAAGCCAAATTAATGCTGATCTAACCTTTTAAGAAACACTGTTATGTACAAAATGTATTCTCTCGGTTTGCTAGATAATGTTACTGTTAGGTTTATTGACAGTACTCCATTGACACACAATCTTGTGTTTACTACCACTGGACCAATGTGCCCTCTGATGGAGTATCTGTCTCTCCAGGTTTTCTTTCTGCTTTGATGACAATTTCTGCCAGAATAAGTTTCACCTGCACTGCATAATGTGGCTTTAGAAAGTATATTAATGATAAATTAATCATGAAGTTTTACTACTATTAATGACATGGTAACGTACATGCTTGCGAAGTTTCAAGCCCAGTCATCCTGGAGAAAGATATAAGAAACATTGGATCATCACAAGAACCATTTTTAGTCCATGCTTTGCTCTGGGCTTTAACTTTAGCTACTCATTGTCAGAAAACGGAAGGAGAGGAGAACTGTTAGACTTTAGTCGTTTCTGTTCTGACTGGGAGGCGAAATCTCCATGATGTTAGGCATTGATATCATTTTGATCAACAGGTAAATAAAAACAGACTAGTAGCCTTTGTGCTGTGTAATGTTAAAGAAATTCTTGGATGATTCACAATTCAGGGGTGTATTGATAAAGGGGACAAGACAGAGTATAGGGGAACTTTGTTTCTTGGTGCAAAGAGAATTGTCTGCATCTTAACATCATCAAAATCAAGGAACTGGCTATTGACTTGGAGTGGATGTTGAGGTGATCTACTCCTTCAAGTACTTGGGGTCTACATCAATGACAGGTTCGACTGTTTTTTTAATACAGAGGAACTATATAATAAAGGGCAGAGCAGACTCTTTTTACTTATGAGACTGCATTCCTTTATTGTATCCTTCACATCTTCTATAGCCCTGTAATGGCCAATGCAGTTTTCTATATTGTAATGTGCTGGGCTGTTAACATTACTTGAAGAGAGGCCCACCAAATCAACAAGCTAATTAAAAGTGAAAGCTCAGTTATAGGACACACTCAGGACCCCTGGGAGTTAAATGGATTTGTCCTGGACTGTTCTTAAAGCAATATATAGTGTCTAATAGTTGTAACAGAATGCAGTTATTGTACAGAAGATGAAGGGAAGCCAGCAGCATGAGCTTTGGTATGACATACTGTATGTTAGTTACAAAAAGAGTACTATCATCTAACAACTATTTAGTAAAACATTTAGTAGAAGTTTTATTTAGTTGTGGTGTTTGTTTAACTTTAGGTTTACCTTTAGATGAAGAATTGGCAAACAGCAGTAGCATTGTTGAGCAGTACATGCCAATATTTGTCTTTTATGATTAAAAACACCACAGCTTATTCCAGCTCAGATTAGTAATGATGTGGGGGAATATTAGATAAATAAATGGCAAAATAGAAATGCAGATTTTTCTGTCTTTTAGCGTGGAACTAAGAATCAATGAATTTCAAAAATCTTGTTTAAATGCAAACATTTAAATGGCAAATTTATGCCACAGGCAAGGATACTTCATTCTGCATCCATGGTATATGCATATAGTTTTTCTGCACCTTTTATTAAGTGAACAAAGCAAAATATCCTTATTTTGATTTGTGCATTTAATTGTTGGAAACACACAACAAACTTTGTGGCTAAGCATAAGAGTTTTGAGTCCCAAAACTGTTAGAACATCGCAAGTATGCTTGTGTGAAATGCACTAAAAGGATAAACTGTAAACTTCGATAATAAATATATTTATTTGCTTTGCATACACTTTTATCCAAAGTGACTTACAAAGGAGGTAAATAATTGAGTAACATTAGCCTAAGGCCTGTTTGTACACATATCCAAGTGTAATGGGACAGGTAGCAAAAGTTGATTGCCACAAGTGAAAAGTTGTAATAACTCATACATTTACAATCATAGGTTACAACCACTAAAGCAATTAAACAAATCACCCAAGAGTATAAAATATTGCAGAGAAATTTCATCAGTTCAACTGATTTTCACAGAAGAGATGGGTCTTTAATTGGTTCTTAAATACATTGAGGGAGTCGGCAGTACAGATGAAGGTAGGCAGCCTGTTCCACCAACTAGGAACTACATAGAAAAAGAGTCTGGATTAAGACTTGATTCCATGTGGAGGTGACATCCCCAGATTCTGTTCCCTGGCATATCTGAGTTATCGAGAAGGAGTAGAGCACCTCACCAGTGTCTCCATATACTCAGTTTCTGACTCATTAACTTCTCTGTGGTCAAGCATCAGGGATCTGAACTTAATGCGTGCTGCTGCAGGGCGCCAATGTAAAGATATGAAGAGAGGAGAACCATGTGCCTGTCTCAGCTGGTTAAATACAAGACAGGTTGCTGCATTCTGGATCATCTGCAGCTGCTTGATGGCACATGCAGGTACTCCAGATGTAAAGATCAAACCCTGGACCAGAAATTGTACTGCATACTCTGGCAGATAAAGTCTGATCTTGTGGATGTTGTACAGTGTGAACGTGCAGGAACATCAGTATTGGATTAACACAACTGAAAAGGTTGTTGCAGAGTCACCTTTTCAGCTGTGCTACATGCATTGGGAGAACCATATTATAGAAATTATGTTGTGATACTAGAATTAATTTGTTAATTTCCCATCTCCTCATGTTGGCGCACCAACATGTTTTGGAAATGTTGTCATGGTCAACAACAACAACAAAGTGCTTTACAAGATGTCAAAAAAGCCACATGCAATGAAAAACAAATTAAAACAGATAATAATGCATACATAAGATGGATATATAAGTTAGTATTGGTGCTCACAGTTGTACAAGAAACTGGAAGATGAGACCAGGTATCCAAGGAAAAAAATAACTTTATTGCAGAGTAGGCAGGAACAGTCTCAAGCCTTTATTCAAAATATGGGTTTTTATTTAGCACATAAGCACACAGGTTATAAGCTCCCATCTTCGGATTAGAAGAACCCAAAGACTTCTTTGTCACGCAGGTTCAGCAGCACGGAAGCAGTGGCTGGGTCAGAACAGTTTGGAGCAGAGAGGACAAAAGAGTGAGCAAACGGACAGGGCAGCACCTGGCTTTAAATGTTCTAAACATTGTGCGATAAACCTGCAAAACTGCAGTTGATCCCATAGAGGACAATTTAAGAGTGTGCTTGTTTCTCATTGAAATACTGTTTAAGAAGGGTTTTTTGGAATGGGGAGTTGTGTTACTTTGCTCTTGGTTTACTGTTTAACAAAGTGTCAGCACACAGCTAATGGAGTGTCAGCATGCAGCTGCTGGTGGCAGTCAGGAGGAAAATCCTACAGAGCAGCTTCGGAGTTGTCTTTGTGCAACTACCACCTCTGTCAGACAGAGAGAGAGGTTGGAAGCATGCGCTAAATTTAGATAGATAGATACTTTATTAATCCCAAGGGAAAATTCACAATTTTACAGTACATTGCCGCACCCACCACATGACAAACTACCCGGATTGGGATCCGAGTGCAGCTGTGCAACGGGTGACACCTCAGTACCACACTAAAAAGTGTTAGGTTTGTTTACAGTGGCTGGAGTGCCAATCTTGCCAGAAACCCCTGCAAGTTGGAGGACCTGCTTGTAGGGCTGGACAGGGTGTACAGAAAAAAATTTAAAAAACCCAATCTGCAAGGGTTCCAGTGAAAAGACCACCCGGGCCCCACTAGGCATTCTGCCTAACATAAATGTTCTTAAATAATTATTGTTTTCTTTTAAAGTTTTATATATATATTTGTGCTGCTACTGGGTCAACAGGTTTACTTTGAAATAAAAACAGAATCAAAATAGCTAGACATTATTTCTCTCTCTATCAGTGCGTATTCAACCACTGTAAATTTCACATTCTGATCAACTGACTCGCATATTGCAGTATTCTTCACTTATAGGATCAGCAGCTGTTAAAAATTAAAGTGGAAAATACTGTTTTCATTCCATATTGGGAGTTTCTCCTCCTTGAACCGTCACCTTATCGTGGTGGAGAGGTTTGCGTGTCCCAATGATCCTAGGAGCTATGTTGTCCGGGGCTTTATGCCCCTGGTAGGGCCACCCAAGGCAAACTGGTCCTAGGTGAGGGATGAGACAAAGAGCGGTTCAACAAACCTCCGATGAAGAAAAACTTTGGACGACGTTTTCCCTTGCCGGACGCTGGGTCACCGGGGCCCCCCTCTGGAGCCAGGCCTGGAGGTGGGGCTCGATGGCGAGCGCCTGGTGGCAGGGCCTGCACCCATGGGGCTCGGCCGGGCACAGCCCGAAGAGGTAACGTGGGTCCTCCTCCCCATGGGCTCACCAGCTATGGGAGGGGCCAAGGAGGTTGGGTGCAGTGTGAGTTGGGTGGTGGCGGGCGGGACCTTGGCGGTCTGATCCTCGGCTACAGAAACTGGCTCTTGGGACGTGGAATGTCACCTCTCTGAAGGGAAGGAGCCTGAGCTAGTGCGTGAGGTCGAGAGGTTCCGCTAGATATAGTCGGACTCACCTCGACGCACAGCTTGGACTCTGGAACCAATCTCCTTGAGAGGGGCTGGACTCTCTACCACTCTGGAGTTGCCCCGGTGAGAGCGCCGAGCAGGTGTGGGCATACTTATTGCCCCCCGACTTGGAGCCTGTGCATTGGGGTTTACCCCGGTGGACGAGAGGGTGGCCTCCCTCCGCCGGGTGGGGAAGGGTCCTGACTGTTGTTTGTGCATATGCCAACAGCAGTTTGGAGTATCCACCCTTTTGGAGTCTCTGGAGGGTTGCTAGAGGGCATACCTTCTGGGATTCCCTCGTTTTGCTGGGAGACTTCAATGCTCACGTGGGCAATGACAGTGAGACCTGGAAGGGCGTGATTGGGAGGAATGGCCCCGATCTGAACCCGGCGGTGTTTTGTTATTGGACTTCTGTGCTCGTCATGGATTGTCCATAACGAACACCATGTTCAAGCATAAGGGTGTTCATATGTGCACTTGGCACCAGGACACCCTAGGCCTCAGGTCGATGATCGACTTTGTGGTCGTGTCGCCGGACTTGCGCCATATGTCTTGGACACTCGGGTGAAGAGAGGGGCGGAGCTGTCAACTGATCACCACCTGGTGGTGAGTTGGCTTCGATGGTGGGGGAAGATGCCGGTCAGACCTGGTAGGCCCAAACGTGTTGTGAGGGTCTGCTGGGAACGGCTGGCAGAGTCCCCTGTCAGAAGTAGCTTCAACTCCCACCTCCGCAGAACTTCAACCACGCCCCGAGGGAGGTGGGGACATTGAGTCGAATGGGCCATGTTCCGTGCCTCTATTGTTGAGGCGGCTGACCGGAGCTGTGGCCGCAAGGTGGTCGGTGCCTGTCGTGGCGGCAATCCCCAACCCGTTGGTGGACACCGCGTGAGGGATGCCGTCAAGCTGAAGAAGGAGTCCTATAGGACTTTTTGTCCTGTGGGTCTCTGGAGGCAGCTGATAGGTACCGCAGGCCAAGCGAACGCGGCTTCGTTGTTGCTGAGGCAAAACTCGGGCATGGGAGGAGTTTGGAGAGGCCATGGAGAACGACTTTGGACGGCTTCGAGGAGATTCTGGTCCACCGTCCGCGCCTCAGGAGGGGAAGCAGTGCAGTGTCAACACCGTATATGGTGGGGATGGTGCGCTGCTGACCTCACTGACGCTAGGGTCGGTGGGAGGAGTACTTCAAGACCTCCTCAATCCCACTAACATGCCTTCCAATGAGGAAGCAGAGCCTGGGGACTCTGAGGTGGGCTCTCCCATCTCTGGGACTGAAGTCACCGAGGTGGTCAAAAAACTCCTTGGTGGCAGGGCCCCGGGTGGATGAGATACGCCGAGTTCCTTAAGGCTCTGGATGTTGTAGGACTGTCTTGGTTGACACGCCTCTGCAACATCGCATGGACATCGGGACAGTGCCTCTGGATTGGCAGACCGGGGTGGTGGTCCCCTCTTTAAAAGGGGACCGGAGGGTGTGTTCCAACTATAGAGGGATCACACTCCTCAGCCTCCCTGGAAAAGTCTATTCGGGGTTCTGGAGAGGAGGGTCCCGGATAGTCAACCTCGGATTCAGGAGGAACAGTGTGGTTTTCCCCTGGTCGCGGAACAGTGGACCAGCTCTTCACCCTTAGCAGAGTCCTGGAGGGTGCATGGGAGTTTGCCCGACCGGTCTACATGTGTTTTGTGGACTTGGAAAAGGCATTCGACCGTGTCCCTCGGGAATCCTGTGGGGGTGCTCGGGAGTATGGGGTACCGGACCCCTGATAAGAGCTGTTCGGTCTCTGTACAACCGTGTCAGAGCTTGGTCCGCATTGCCGCAGTAAGTCGAGCCCGCTTCCAGTGAGAGTTGGACTCCGCCAGGGCTGCCCTTTGTCACCATTCTGTTCATAACTTTTATGGACAGAATTTCTAGGGCAGCCAGGGTGTTGAAGGGGTCGGTTTGGTGGACTCAGGATTGGGTCACTGCTTTTGCAGATGATGTTGTCCTGTTTGCTTCATCAGGCCGTGATCTTCAGCTCTCTGGATCGGTTCGCAGCTGAGTGTGAAGCGGCTGGGATGAGAATCAGCACCTCCAAATCCGAGAGCATGGTCCTCAGCCGAAAAGGGTGGAGTGCCCTCTCAGGGTTGGGGAGAGATCCTGCCCCAAGTGGAGGAGTTCAAGTATCTCGGGGTCTTGTTCACGAGTGAGGGAAGAATGGGCGTGAGATCGACAGGCGGATCGGTGCGGCGTCCGCAGTGATGCGGGCTCTGCATCGGTCTGTCGTGGTGAAAAAGGAGCTGAGCCGTAAGGCAAAGCTCTCAATTTACCAGTCGATCTACGCTCCTACCCTCACCTATGGTCATGAGCTATGGGTAGTGACCGAAAGAACGAGATCGCGAATACAAGCGGCTGAAATGAGTTTCCTCCGCAGGGTGTCTGGGCTTTCCCTTAAAGATAGGGTGAGAAGCTCAGTCATCCGGGAGGGGCTCAGAGTAGAGCCGCTGCTCCTCCGCATCGAGAGGAGTCAGATGAGGTGGCTCAGGCATCTGATCAGGATGCCTCCTGGACGCCTCCCTGGTGAGGTGTTCCGGCACGTCCAACCGGGAGGAGGCCCCGGGGAAGACCCAGGACATGCTGGAGGGACTATGTCTCCGGCTGGCCTGGGAACGCCTTTGGGATTCTCCCGAAGAGCTGGAAGAAGTGGCCGGGAGAGGGAAGTCTGGGCCTCTCTGCTTAAGCTGCTGCCCCCGCGACCCGACCTCGGATAAGCGGAAGAGGATGGATGGATGGATGGATGGTGTTTTCAAGGTAAGGGACAATGAGGTAGAGAATTACAAGGGAACAAACTATGACAAAACTAGTAAGATGGCTGCCATGTAACAGAAGTATGATGTTCCATATTTGGCATTAGTCCATTGGATTACCCTGTCCTGCAAATACATTAAACATGGAAAGTGTTTCTAGACTGCAGTGGGCTGGCAACCTGCCCGGGGTTTGTTTCCTGCCTTGCACCCTGTGTTGGCTGGGATTGGCTCCAGCAGACCCCCGTGACCCTGTAGTTAGGATATAGCGGGTTGGATAATGGATGGATGGATGGGTTTTTAGAGGTGACTGCTGCCTAGAAGGAAATTCATTTTATTCTTTCATAAAGAACCATTTTAACTTTCTTTTAAAATCCACCTGGCATTTACAAATCATACATTCAGGGCTAAAATGGAGAAGGAAAAATAGATATTCTTAAGTCTATGTCCAAGTAACATGCTCTATGTACATTTGCATTCAGTGAGCTTCTTAAACATTTGAAAACAGTGAACACAAGAATCTTATAACACATGACAAGGCATTAAATCTGCACAAACAAGTAAACTTGAATTAGCTTATCTTACTGATGTTTGCAACACTATTTTTCAAAATATAAGCACTTGCAAAAGCTGAACTGGACTTATTTCATAGTTTTCAACCGATTGCCCATATCTGATACATTTCAACTCTTAGCTTCATTAAAAGATTTTATCTCTCACCTGTATGATCAGGTGATGGCAAAATAAATTAAATCAGTTTCATGAAGTGATTATACAATTGACAAGCACAATAATCTAATACATCAGAGCACAATTGTAAGCTTTCAGTCTATCACATAGAGAAACTTTCAGTATGGGATTTTATTTTTATTCTTAAACTTACAGAAGCTCTTCTGGCTCAAAAGTACAAGAATTAAAAAAAAAATAAAAAGAAATGACATGCACAAAATACAAGGGGGTTGCCAAAGTAAAACATAAGAGGTTGGCAGCCTTGAGAAATCACGGTGGCAGAATGCAAGAGGCAGCAGCAATTCACTGCAGACTGTATAGAAGAGGCAAAGCAAAGGGAGAATTCTTGAGCGTGAAAATAATTTTCAGTCAGTCCTAAAAGGAAATTTGCTGACAGCATTGACATGCTGAGACTGGAAAGTTAACCTAGCTCTTTTTTGATTTAAATATGTGGATATGTAGTTAATAAATAGGTTATATATGTTAATGTTGCCAGCTCCTCATATCTTGCTCTGCCACTTATTTTTGCTACCCACCCTTTGTATTTGGCACCATGTTACCTCTTCATTTTTCCACCTTTAATATTATGTGCTCACCACTTTTAACACTGATAATGACTATGTGAAACGACAGAAATGTCAAAATGAAAACATATTTTGTATCTTTAAACAGTTTTAATGAGTATCTCTATGATATACTGTGTTCTGCTCGAAAGTTTGCCTCATTATCTTAATTCTCAAGTATTTGCTATCCCCTGCATGTGGCGCAAGATATAAGTTGTACATTATTAATTTTTAACAGCAACAGGCAACACAACTTTAACAAACTGAGCATAACTTTGCAATTAAAGTAGTATCAAAACAATTTCTAGTTATTTTTTACATAAAAGGAAAGACTTTACCTGTTTATCACTGGAAGAAATAAGCATTTATACATCAAAAATTAACCAATTATAAAAAAAAAATTTGCAACACTTGGTGAACATAACATTGTTAATATTGTTGCAAACTACTCTAAATAAACATCAACCTCTAAACTCATTTCATCCATTTTAAAATCCTTGGACAGTCAAGAACATGGTCCTCGAAGTGTTATGACACAGACAAAAATTGGATTAAGAAAGTATTTAAACCCGTTCACTTTCTACACATTTTCTTGTGTTGTTGATTTAGTTTTAAATGGATAAATTTGTCAATTTTGCTATTCAGTCTACACTAAGTAATACATAATGTCAAAGTGAAAATACTTTTTCAGACAGATGTGCAAAACTGAAATCTCTCATTTCTGTAAGTATTCAGACCCCTTTTTTGTAGCCCTGAAAATTATGACCAGGTGCATCCTGTTTGCTTAAATTATCCCTGAGATGTGTTTAGATCTTGATTGGAGTCCACTTGCGGTACAATGAATTGAGTGGCCATAATTTAGAAAGGTATATTTAAGGTTCCGCAACTCACACTGCATTTCAGGACAAAAGCCAAGCCATGAAGTTCGTGGAACTCTTTGTAAACATAGCACAGGGCACAGGTATAAAACCATTTCTAAAGCTTTTTCTGTTCCCTGAAGCATAGTGGTCTCAGTAATGTTAAAATGGAAAGACATTTGGACCCACCAGAACTTTTCTTAGATCTGTCTGTCCAGCCGAACTGATGATCAATAACCCAGTGGTCATTCAAACAGAACTTCAAAAGTCTTGTGCTGAGATGGGAAAACCTGTTTGAAGAATGACCATCTCAGCAGCATTCCATCAATCAGGCATCTATGGTAGAGTGGCTAGAGGGAAACCCGCTTGGAGTTTGCTCTGGTATGATAAGACAAAATTTGAAGTCTTTAGGCAGAACACCCAGCACTATGGCACACTGCACATTAATACCTGCCTAATACCATCCATACAGTGAAGCCTGGTACTGGTAGTGTCATGTTGTGTGTGTGTTTCTCAGTGGCAAAGACAGTAATGCTGGTCAGAATTGGGGGAAGGATGAATTCAGACAAGTACAGAAAGGTCCTTGAAAAATACCGTTCCAGAGTGCATGCAGCCTCAGATTGGGGTGAGGTGTGCCATCACTAGAGGTGCAGACTGCACTGTGACACCATTTTTGTGTATTTTGGGCTGAAATCACCTAAGTGGTCAACTCCCACAAACCCCTGATTGATGAAACTATCAAAAGTTCATAGTCTGAAATCACCAGATTTCACATTAATACATATTAATAATTGGAATTACCATGCTGCATTAAACAGCCTGGTGTCCAAACACATTATTGTTAAAAGCATACAGTCAAGACAATGCTGGAGTGGAAGTCTCTGATACTGAAAACATTGATATCTCAATGATGTGTGTTTGTATTTGTGTGTCTGTGTGTCACAGTTTCTTGAGGATGATCTAGAGCTAAAACGGCTCTACTGAAAAATACCAAACTCGAAAATTAAGCCAGTTATTAGATGGATGATGATATGCTGATTAATTTTTGAGCCAAATCGCGCAAGAGAAAGAGGCACTCTAGAGGAACCCTCAAATACAGTAATTCTGGAATTAATTATAAACTCTTCTTGTCAATGTCTATCATAATCACCTATTTTATAATCAGAAAGATCACTATTATAGTGGTAAGTACTTTGTAATTACTGAAATGTTATAGAATAGTTTGAGTAATTTGGTTCCTATGGCGCAAAGCCTACTGATGCACATGTGTGAATTTTTCATTGTTTTTTTTTTTATCATTTTTTTAATTATTATTATTATTACAAGAAAAAAGTTTATGAAGGAGTTGCATATTAAATCTCATTGTACCATACAATGAAAATAAAGGAATTAAATTCAATTTGATAGAAGAGAGCTCGTATTTACAGATGATGATGACTGGCTTCTAAATCAATTTAGATATCTAACAGCTAATCTCTTTGAGCTGTATTGACTTTTCAAAAATAAGATACTTTTTTGTCATAAGTGTTTTTCATTACAGTGATACCTCGCCATATCGCGCTTCGACTTTCACGGCTTCACTCCATCGCGGATTTTAAATGTAAGCATATCAAAATATATATCACGGATTTTTCTCTGGTTCGTGGATTTCTGCGGACAATGGGTCTTTTAATTTATGGTACATGCTTCCTCAGTTTGTTTGCCCAGTTGATTTCATACAAGGTACGCTACTGGCGGATGGCTTAGAAGCTACCCAATCAGAGCATGTATTACGTATTAAATAAAACTCAATGATATACGATATGCTTCCCACGTGGTGCTAGATTGTTTGCTTTTCTCTGTCTCTCTCACTCTCTCTGACATTCTCTGCGCCTGACCGAGGGGGTGTGAGCAGAGGGGCTGTTTGTACAGAGGCTGTTTGCCTAGAGGATACGGACGCTCCTGTAAAAAAATGCCACTTTATCGCGGTGCTTCGGCATACTTAAAAGCCCAAAAGCACGTATTGATTTTTTGATTGTTTGTTTTTCTCTCCCGCTCTCTCTCTGACATTCTCTGCTCCTGACACACATTCTTTGAAGAGAAAGATATGTTTGCATTCTTTTAATTGTGAGAAAGAACTGTCATCTCTGTCTTGTCATGGAGCACAGTTTAAACTTTTGACTAAAGGGTGTTATTTCATGTCTAGAGGTCTCTAATAATGTTAACAGTGTGGGAGAGTTTATAAGGGCTTAAAATATATAAAAATAACCATACAAACATATGGTTTCTACTTCGTGGATTTTCACCTATCGCGGAGGGTTCTGGAATGCAACCCCCGTGATCGAGGAGGGATTACTGTATCAGAATTTTGAGGTATATGTTGAGTTGATTCATAACATTAGTTGAGGTGAAAACGACCCAAAATCAAGTATTTACTAGGCATTTTTTGCTCTCAAACAGTTTCTTTTTTTTCTGTATTCTTCTTTCTTTCAAAATAGCCAGGAACTTACATTTAGAAGGTTAGAAGGTTAGAAAAATGCCTTTTTGTTGTACAGAAGAGAAGAGAGGAAGTTGTTGTATACATGGTCTTTAAAAAAATACACAAGGTTGGGCTGATTGTTTTCTCCGGTGAACAAAAGGTAATAGAATGCACACCCTTCCTTTATGAAAAGTAAGAAAAAAGCATGTGCCACAAATTTCTTGGGAACACAAAGGCAGAAAAGTACAAAGAAGTAGATGAGGAGTTCATACCTAGCACTTGGGTGCAACATGTTTTTAAAAATCAATTTCCCACACTCTACTTTGGATTTTTTCCCTGAAAACATGGGAGTGGTCTCTGATGATCATGGAGAGAGCTTCCACCAGGACATTGTTCAAATGGAGAAACGTTATAGTGGAAAGTGGAGTGAGTCTATGTTAGCAGACATCTGTTGGACATTCCACTGTTAAACACTGTAAGAGAATTATAAAAGGAAAAAAGCTACCAAGTGTCCACTTTTGGTAAGTAATAATTATAATACAGTAATCCCTCCTCGATAGGTGAAAATCCGCAAAGTAGAAACCATATGTTTCTATGGTTATTTTTATATATTTTAAGCCCTTATAAACTCTCCCACACTGTTTAAAAATATTCCCAGCAGAGTTATACAGCATAATCCCTTTGTATTCTCTTAGATATTAGGTAAGATTCATTGAAATTATGTATATAAACATACTGTTTATATACAGTAAAACCTAAATATTATTTTAAAGATATTGAGTGTCTCCGATATCACATGTTACAGCCATTACAATAGACATGCCACGAGCAATAAATACGTACAATACAATAAAAATAGTATACAGTAAATGTGTGTGTACAGTTACACTAAACATACGTACATGTACTAAGTACTGTAAGTAGAAAATTAATTATGGTTACTCACCAACAATGACACGATGACTTGCCCGATAACAATGAGTTTTATTTTACTGCACAACAAAGGAGAGCGTTACAGCCCTTAAAGGAGCCACTTCAGGCGATTGTGTAGCACTGCCGTTGTTCTTCTTCTGGCAGTCTTCAATCCAAATCCCTAAAGCAGATTCCATCCAGACTACTGCCTTATTACATCCACTTACAACTCGACACTGCGGCCGTAGATCTTATATTCCTTTCCTACTTTTTAAATAAAAAGAATCGTAGCCTTCAACAAATCCAAAACGTTTACCTTTTCGGCAATCGTTAACATCTTCCGTTTGCGCTTGGGCATGGCCCCTGAAGCAGTAGTAGATCGTTTTGGAGCCATAATGAAGGGCTTGACTATGCACAAAGATAAACACAAAAGAGCACAACTCTTTACACAGCGAAACACGTTGATGCTGAATGAGCGAGACGAGACTTCCTGGTTAACACTGCATTCAGCAGGCAGGAACTTAACTGCGTGCTCTGATTGGTTAGCTTCTCAGTCATCCGCCAATAGCGTCCCTTGTATGAAATCAACTGGGCAAACCAACTGAGGAAGCATGTACAGGAAGTAAAAAGACACCCGAAGCAGCGAAAAATCTGCGTTATATATTTAGTTATGCTTTCATATAAAATCCGCGATAGAGCGAAACCGCGAAAGTCAAAGCGCGATATAGTGAGGGATTACTGTAAATCAATCATATCCATAATTTGTAATTTTTTAAGACTAAATAATTAATTTTAAAAATATTACATTTTTTTGGTAAAATACTGCTTTTTTCATTTTAAACCCTCATCTCTCATCACCAGATGTCATAAAGCAATTCTGTTGATTTGGAGTCACAACCCACACATCTATAAAGAACACCTAATTTTTTTTGAAGGTAGTAAATTTTACAGATTAGTGTTATTGTACCAGAGAAAGACAGTAAGCCAAGAGAAAAGAGCGCAAGTCAAAACCAGAACATTGAAATGCCAGTCTATCTAGTCGCATCTGTTCACTGATTAAATCCATATCTCGAATGAAGGGGCTCCTGTGCTGCACTGTAATTTATAAGCAAGTCTTCATGACATGAGTCAGGAAAGAAGTCCCAAGCACTCAGGCAAGATTCTCTAGGAACCCATTATCCATTTATACCAACTTCTAAAATGGCAACGTGACACACTTAAAAATTAAACCAAAGACAAAAATCTAATTTTTAAACCAAGAAATAAAATTCAAAATCATTAAAATAAAGCTTAAAAATTAAACTTGCAAAATGTAAAAATCTCATGGACCAAAATAAATTAATATATAATAATATAACCAAAATAAATCACAAAATGATTAAAATGCCAATACAGGTTTATCAAATTCTTAACAATATCTAAAGTTTATCTTCACCCACCATTACTGGTTGCTTAGCAATGTTATTTGGGCTGCTATGAAAATGAGGGGAGGGACATATAAAATAAAATGGGTTTGTGCGCTCCAAGCCTTTTCTTTTTCACTGTGCTGCCTATATAAAGATCTTAATTAAGCCTTCCTCGGGTGTTTAGTTTTTTTTTCTGCCATCTACACTATTTTGCCAATGTTTTTAGATTCTGCTTTTGTCTTATACCTTTTTGACACCCTTCCCCGTCCCGTCCCCCATCTACTTGCCATTTTGGTTGTTATTTTTGAATACTCATTGATATTTACAATATAACATTATACTCACTTTTCTTTCCTCTTCTCCTCTGAACTCATCCACATCTGTATTCAAACAATGCCTTCCAAGTTTGACCTTCCTATTGTCTGTGTCATTCTTAGGCTGATCTAAACAGTCACCCCATGTATATAATTTGATTTCAAGAAAGCCTATGTATATAATTTTGATTTTCAAGAAAATTATCTTACCAAAGTAATGAGATTAAAATAACTAACACAGTATAGAGAACAATGCATGAAAGCCCAAATAGTTTGCTAAACAATTTTTCCCAAAATCTGGCAAGAACTTATGCTCAAATTTTAACCCTCCATTAAATACAATCTTTGTCAATTTGCCTTGTGTGGATAATAGTAAATACTAACAAATACTTAAAGTGATGCTGCAAAAGAAAGAAACAATTTACTAGAGACTTAGCTATAAGAGATTCAGTGTTTGATATTTTTCACTTAAGTGCCTTTATCTTCTGATAAGAAGACACACAAGGTATTTTTTATTACACATTTAAATTTTGGCGATGCTTTTATTTAAATATCACTTGTTATTAATTTTATTTAAGTAGTGAGGTTATAACAGTTTTATTTCTATTATAAGAAGGCAGTCAAGAATCATGTATTTTGATACCACAACCAAAAGGGCAAAAAAATTAAGAAAAATCAGAATCAGTTAGAAAATGTAGTTGTTTTTTGCTTACATTTTGGAAAGTTCAAGCATTTTTTAAATTGTAACTGCGATGTTGATATACCTGCCACACCCAAGATGGCCACCTGAAGTGATGTGACTGCATGAAAATACAGTATGCTGCACAAGAAAATTATGCCATCAGTACATAACAAAACAACGTATATACATGCAAACAAAGTCTATAAACACCTTTAAATTAAAAAAAAAGTTAATGCATCAAAGATTGTTAATTAAGAATGGAAGTCCATTTAAACATCCCACAAAAACGTATCCATCGCTTATTAACTTATTCAGAATTGTGCTGCTAGGATAATAGCCTGTTCTAAATCCCCTAAACATATTTCACCTATTATCTCCCAACTTCACTGGCTCTCTGTTTACTACTGAATACAATACAAAATGCTGCTCTTAACATTTAAAGCTCTCCACAGCCTTGCTCCTCCCTACCTCATTGATCTCCTACAGACTTACACTCGCTCATTCAGATCCTCATCTGTAGCTTTACTTTCTGTACCACACATCAAACTCTTTTCTATGGGAGCTTGAGCATTCTGTCATAGTGCTCCTCAACTCTGGATTTCTCTTCCCTCTCATATCCGTCTACTAGTCTCAATAACACATTTTAAAACTGCCCTCAAAACTTCTCTTCAAACTGGCATACCAATTATAAATTTAACACTGTTACTGTCTGTTTTCTTTGATGTTTGCTGCTACCTTTGTACCTTATTGCTATTGGATTTTATCATCCTCTTTGTTTTTATACCTTATTACTGTTGTTTAATTTCATTGCAAGGCGACCTTGAGTGTTAAGAAAGGCACCTATTAAATAAAATATTATTATTATTATTATTATTAACATCAAAGACATCATGATACACTCTATAAAAAATGTTTACATCCATCCGTTTTCTGGTCAAACAGTATGGCTGCAGGGAGATGATCTCCTATTACCATTAAGCAAAATTATGTACGTTTGTTCATTGAAAACATATAAAATGTTTGACAGCAACACTGACCACAAGCTATTGAGCAGAGCTCTCTCTTCACACAGAGGTGTTAATTAAACTTACAAACATGTCTTGGAGTTTCTAAAGTAAAGCTAACACGTACACAGAAAAAAATGCAACTGTTACTCAAAGAGTGACTGAGATTAGATTAAAAAACAGTCTCTTCGAACTTTAAAGTAGCAACACTAACTCTACTGTGCTTCCAGTTTTATGCATATATTGGTATGCTTTATAAAATGAAAATGTGACCACACTCTTTCCCAGTCCTATAAATTAACATGATATGACATAACTGACAGTCATCTAGTCCTCACCAACTGCTAAAATTAGATAACCAGACCTTTAGATGACAAACAACATACTATATAACATTTTTTTTCCTGCCATTCTACATGTGGTGAGGTCTGTATGCTCTTCCTTGACTGCTTCATACAGGATAACTTCTATCCTTAATGTGGTTTAATCACAAACCTGACTGTGCCAGAATGAACTGTTAAAGACTTACCTTCTTAAATGATATGAAGACAGTAAGGTATATCATGTTTTGACTCTTGGCTCCTGCATGTTAGCATACTTTTTGTTGAATAAAAAAGGAAAAAGTTAAACAACATTCTGATACTCATTGAATCCAGTTCATGATCAACAGTCGGCTATTAACTTAACCTGCATGTCTATAGAGATCTTGGAGGTCAATTCACATAGACACAGGTAGCTTGTACAAACTCCACTCAGACAACATCTAGACATGGTGTTTAAACTCAAGGTGTTGAACAAGAGGCAACTACACAGCCTCAAAGTAAAATCCATCATGTGTTTGTCACCTGCATTTAGATTTATTTAGATTTTAGGACTTGGTGAGGCCAACTGATATTTTTTTTTATGAAGATGTACTCTTTTAACTGTATATTTTTTCTGTGAATAATAAATAATTTATGCAATGCATATTTTTGTTACATATTCACTTTATTCCTAAACAGGTATTTCCACTTTAATTGAGCTTTACATTAAAGTTAGACTTAGATTGACTAAACTCAACAAGACTGTCTATTATAAATTAAAATGAGTGAAAAATGGATTAAACTGCAAATCATTTATTTTAAAACAGAACTATAATGGTTAAGAGTATAATGGTTTTAAATCTCCCAGTCTTATTATCAACATACTATATTACACTTGTGTTAATTTGCTCTGTCATTTTAGATAATATAAATTGTGCCCACAAGTAATCTTTTTTGGTTGCTTCTTCAGAATTCATTATTCATCTATCCATTTTCATAAGGTTGCCTTATATTATTTAAACTGTGACTAATACATAACACAAAAGAAAAAAAAATCTAAGATGACATTTACTAAAACGTATGCTTTGGCTGAAAATGCTCTCACAGCCTAATGTTGAATTTAGTCCATTTATTTTATTTTTATTCATAGAGCACATTTAAAAACAATAGAAGTCGACCAAACATAAGCTACATATACTGGCTAATGCAGAACTAAGGAGAACAGTGAATAGTATACAGAATTTTTTTCCTGTTCCTAACAATTTATTTCTTTCTGCATGTCAACTCTAATAATAATACATTTTACTTTAGCCATATGCAAGTAATTAGTGTGTATACAGTTTTCTCTTATCCATTAAATGATTGTTTAGAACAATGCTGTTTCACTTGTTATAAATACATATTGTATTTTGCTGTTGTTGCTTGTGCTGGAATATTTACTTATGTATAAAATATGAAAATATGTTTTCTATTAAAACAGAGACCAACTTTAGTTAAAATTCACAAACGAAAACAGCATGCCACTGAAATACAAAGGACACTCTCCAAAATGATCTCATTCAGCAATCAAATGTTTTAATGACGAAAAGTAGTCTCTCATTTTGCCAAATTTGCTAAGCTTCAATTTGCATCTCTCTATGCAAAACTGATGTGCTTGTGGCCTTAAAATGTTTTTTTTTTTTTCCATCCATTAGCTAAAAATTTAAATTGATTTGTATTTAGAGTATAGTTCTATACTTATCTGTCTGTTCATTTTTGTCCATATTTAGGCAGATTTTTTATACACATGAAGTGTCTGTAAAAATATTCAGATTTAATATTAGATTTGCTGTGTATTTACATTCTGGCAATATAAATCCTTAGCTCTGAAAACAAGATTACTATTTTCAGATAATAACTCTTTATCATAGTTTATCTAAGTAAACATTCATTCACTAAGCATCTAACATAAGCAGATGTTTGCATTTAAATGTGGGTACATTTTTTAGAAAACTGGAAACTCAATTACATTTATTTAAAACCATAAATGTTTTCACAGTTTTAATTATCTTAGAATTTTTGCATAAATGTATTTGAGTTTTAAGTCATCTAAAACTTTTAAATACATTCAGAGGAATACATCTTTTTATGTTAGATGGCTAGATAATGAGACAGTGTCCCCAGTTCATTAAGGTAATAAACTTTAAATCATCAGGCTTCTGGTTAAATCATTGACTTACAGAGTTCCAACTAAAAGTAAGTAAGTTAATAGTTTATGGCTGTAATAACATGTGTTACATGGAATTTGATTTGGTGCTGTCCATGCTGTTAAAATATCATCTCAAACATACAACCCAAAACACTATTAGTCACCAGCTGCCAACTGTTCATAAACAACCAATTTAACTCAAACAAACCTATTGTTGTATACATCATATTATTGGAGACTAATTTTAAAATAAGGATGATAAAGATACCTCTCAGACCTTGTGGAGAAGTAATTTTATTAAACTTACTAGTCCTGGTGTTGTCTAATAAAAGTCGTTTACCTGAAAAAGGGAGACTGAATAAGACGGTGACATGAAGTCTCAGAAAGAAATCTTAAAAGCATAACATTTTACTCTGCAGTGGAAAAGGTGTCACCCAGTTATTTTAGAAGTCGTGTTGATTTCTCTGTCTTGCAGTTTCCTGTCATTGGCAGAGAGATTTTAACAAATATTCTTTGATTGATTAGAACAAAAAAAAAAACACTTTCAATAATGGTCCTGTAGGAAATAGTCATTACTTCTGTGAACCTCACATATGTTGTTAAGCTTAGAACGCCGATTCTTCAAAACTTTTAAGGAACACTGAAATATCTTCATAGTACATGTTTAATTACTCCATCCATCTATCCATCCTGGGTCGTATCAGTCCCAGGAAGCATACAGTGCGAGGCAGGAACAATCCCTGAACGGGGCACCAGTTCATCACTCTTGCTGTCCACCATGTCCACATGTTTAATAATAGAATTAAATGAAGTTAAAAGTTTTGTATAATGTAATATATATACTTTACTGTATTTCATCTGAAAAATGTTATCAAGAGTTCCAAGAAGATGGGGCCTGGAAATCTAAATCGACTTAGAAGCCAGTCGTCATCATCTGTAAATACGCGCTCTTCGATTAAATGGAATTTAACTCCTTTATTGTTATTCTATGGTACAATGAGATTCAATACACAAATCCTCTATAAACTTATTTTCCTATAAAATGGTAAAATAACAACAAAAACAATAATAATACGATAAAAGAAACTATGAAAAATATAAAATATGAAAAAATAAGTGGCTCAGGTTGTGCAATATTACAACTGTAATGAAAGTTTACAGTGAGGTAAATGTACTTATAAGTACAAACAGTTCTAGCAGGACCACTTGACGGACTGATAGTGTGTTTATATCTCTTGGGATGAAACTGTTTCTGAACCGCGAGGTACGTCCAGGAAAGGCTCTGAAGCGTTTGCAGAATGGGAAAAGTTTAAATAGACTGTGCACATGGCTGAGGCAGTGTATGTTAGAATCTATACCCTGATAATTCTCTCCGCTCTTGACACAATCTGCGGTAGAGCTTTCTGATCAGCTGCTGTAGAACTGTGATTCTACACTCAGATGCAATGGGTTAAAACACTCATAGTATTTGGAATAGTTTGGCCATTCCGTGCACCATTATATGGTTATGAGTTGATTACAATCAGATGCCTTAAACTAAAAAATGATATGCAGTTAATGTCAATGTATTTGATAAAGCCGTGTCAGGGATGTGAATCTAAAAAATAAAGAGAAGGCACCCAGGAACAGTAGCACTGCTTTGATGCTGGGTGCCGCCAGTTTGCAAAACTGAGACGAAAACTTGCGTACGCTATGAGAATGTGCATGGCTTTATGCCAAGTTTAGTTTTTATACATTGTGATGTGACCATGGAAATGGGCATACACAACATTTCTGCATGTACGCACCGTTTATACATGAGGCCCCTAGGTTGCTGAAAAATGTTTCTTACAAGATGCCATTATGAGGTTAGGACAAGACGTGTCTGTACCGTTGCCCAGGTAACACTCAAGCCTGTCGCTTATGCAAGACACATCTACTGTATATCATTTTCTGAGCAATGATTGGCACTAATGCTACTGGCACTTTTACAGCCTGATTAATCCTCAGGTCTAATGCTTACGTTAGACGTGTCTACAGAGTTTCCTGAGTGACGCTTACAACTAACGCTTTTAGCACTGTTTCTGCAGGTGGAGTGATGCCCAGGTCTAATGCTAAGGAGCTCATAGATAAGAGGGAAGGCTGTTTATAAAAATCTGGTTTAAAACAAACAAAAACAAAGTCTTTTTCACATTTGAAGAATCTATTAGAAAATTCAAAAAAATGAACAAAAACGCAAGGAAGGTAAAAAAGAGCAAAAATAAACCACACAAATCCGGACAATTGCAAGACAGAGAGCAGCACCTTATGGCCAGAGCCAGGGTTTGAAGCCAGTAAAAAAAAAAAAATAAAGCAAAAAAATCACAAAAGCATGAATCCAAAAAAGCATTCTATTAACATCATTAGCTTTTCTACAGCTCAAGCAGTCTTGCAGCTGCATCATTAGATGGCCCAGGTTCCACATCAAGGAGACAGAGCAGATAACAAAAAACATTGAGTATATAACTCAAAATAGCAAAATGAACAAACAATGCAATTTCAAACAGTACTGTATGTGACAATGCCGGTCTCCTACAGCCTCCTTCTTCCCACATTGGAGTCTGCTGAACCAACACCATCGTTAGTTATGACCAATCTCGGTCATAACTATCAATGGTGTTGGTTCAGCAGACTCCCATGTGGGAAGAGGGAGTATGTAGGGGATTGGCATCGTCACACTGCCTGACAACACCTGACCATTTACACCATCCCCTGGCGTCAATTAGATTTGTCCTAATTTTTAGCTCATCTTGGTCAAAACTATCGACGGTGTTGGTTCAGCAGACTCCCATGTGGGAAAAGGGAATCTGTAGGGGACTGGCATCGTCACACTGTACTGCTATAAAAATTAAACCTAATGGAGTATTAATAACAAAATATGAAAACATTAAAATAACAATAGTCAACTCTTCAACATACAATATACAATACAATACAATTTATTTTTGTATAGCCCAAAATCACACAAGAAGTGCCTCAATGGGCTTTAACAGACCATTCCTCTTGACAGCCCCGCAGCCTTGACTCTCTAAGAAGACAAGGAAAAACTCCCCAAAAAAAACCTTGTAGGGGAAAAATGGAAGAAACCTTGGGAAAGGGAGTTCAAAGAGAGACCCCTTTCCAGGTTGGTTGGGTGTGCAGTGGGTGTCAAAACGAAGGGGGTCAATAGAATACAATACACAGAACAGAACAAATCCTCAATACAGTATAAAATAAAAATTTTAGAAGTACATAACAGAATTTAACAGTAGATGATATCCCATAATATGATTTGGATATGTTTAGAGTCCTGGAGACCTCATCCATGAAGCTGTCTCCCCCATTTGGCTGTTCTGCGGCTGAAACAGCGCTGGGCCAGCCAATCCGATGAAAGGACCCCTCTTTCCCATGATTCCTGCGATCCTCCATCAGGGATAACTTTACCTTAGGCAGGCAAAACAACAAGACTTCATCCCTGACCTTCATTTAAAGTGAAAGGCAGAAATAAAACAAAAACTGGGCACTTGGTTAGCTAATTTGAAAGTTGCAACATTTTTTTTTAATTTTCTAGTCACTTCATCATATTTTATTACATATTTTTGTAACATTGAGTCATATTGGTAATTAACAGTGTCAACTGAATGTAATTGCACAAAGTAGTAATGTAAATTAAATGTTTTTAATACCATTTTACAATCTTAGGTGGCTTTAAGTAATATTACTTTCATAGATAGCTGGTTCCAACTCAAGTGATGAAATTATTCATGTGCTAATTTTAACTGTTGAATGTGGAGGGTCTATGGCTAATTGTAATTTAAGTTTAATACAGAGTAAAGCCAAGCAAAATAACACCTTTTATTGGCTAACTAAAAAGATTACAATATGCAAGCTTTTGAGGCAACTCAGGCCCCTTCTTCAGGTGCAAGAAGGTAAAACTATTGGAAACTTTCCACAAGGCTGCCCACTGTGTCCTCAGTGCAGAAGAATGTCACAGAAGACCAAACAAGAAATGGTACAATCACTGTTTGGGGAATGGGTTTAAACGTTTCAAGACAGTGAAAGACAACTGAATGTCACATATTAAAAAGGAGAGAAAGGACCACGATAAAACAAACACCTTATGCACCCTTTAAGGTTTTGGCTTTCCAAGACCATGTAATGAATAAAGCCAGAAAAGAAAACCAAACATTTCATCTCACTTTAGAAATTCATCAAAAGGAATAAGTGTCTTTCAAAAATTTCCCCTGCTTTTCAGTGGAATAGAATAACTGAAAATATTAGCACAAGAAACACAAAACTGGATGATGTTCTTCTGGGCTCTGGAAAAGACCGATATTTGAGATTAAAAGCTCATGGAATGCATTACGGAATATCTTTAGTTTAAAAAAAGTCAAAAGGATTGAACCTTTCAATGCTCTGATGGTAATGTTTATCTAGACATTAGTAATTATGCTGAAAACCAGACAGTATCTAGGAACAATTTACTGTATTTAAAGTCTGTTCTGTGCCACAAATTATTACTAAAATTAATTGAATTGCTATGTTTTGCATGATTTGAGGGAATTGTTTCCATAACAATTTTATAAAGTGTTCAAAAGTCACATTGCACTCAGGTTTAAGAAAATATGAATTATGACAAAGTGGCTACAAAATACCAGGTCTAGAGTTCAATGCAATATTTTTATAATAATTTGAATTGCAAGTGCAAAATTTAAATAGTGCATACTGACCTAGGAGTGGAGCCATAATAAAGTCAATAAAGGTTGTATGACAGTTTTTCTCCTTTAACTCAGAAATTATTATCTGTGCCCACTTTGTCCAGTTTGTGATTTATTCAGCACAGTTATTTATTATTTACAATAATCAATCATTTCTACACTATTTACATTTTTTTCAAAGTGCACAACAGACATCAGTCAGTCAAGGAATTGAAAGCGAATTTATAAAAATAAATGGAATTGAATTGATTGGAAGTTTAATAAACTTGGATAACAGGGAAATGTACTTTGGAAAGGCAGCCAATCTGGAACCCCATGACTGGGTAATGTAAAAAAGTATCCAAATTAAAATCAAAATCCATTAATTTTAAAAGTTGCTTCACTAGTTTAGTTACATTTTTACAGTTTACATATTATTGCAAAGGAAAGGGAAAGCTACTTTGTAATAAAAGTGAATAGTCATGGCAAACAATTCCACACTCCCCAGGAAAAACCACCACCAATGTAGTAAACATGTGCAAATTTGTAATATCCTAGTATTGTCACAAATATAAAAATGTGAAGTAGCACATTAACTAAATGTTTAAAAGTCTTATAATATTATATGTTGACCATTTGTATGTTTTCTAAACCCACTAATTAAAAACATGATGATTAAGAGCCATAAGAATAAGTAAAAAATTCATCCTTTGTCAGGAAGTGGTCATATTCTAAATAAATGCTAGATCTGTAATGTTAATAAACCACATTAATGAAACGTACATTCCAGCATGTGTTGTCTGTTCATACATACATTCAGACTGAGTTTAATGTTAAAAATATTTGAAGAGTACATTCAAATGAGAAAAAAAAAAAGATTTTTCCAACTGAAATGGATTTTATTTTCCTACTAATGATTTGATCATAATTCACAGATTTCTTTTGTTTTGGTTTTTGGATTTTATTTAGTTTCTACATCTCTGAACACTATGACAAAGCCCTTTACAAAGCAACACTTTAAAAGGAGAAATAAAACAAGCATATTTAAATGCTAATCTAAAAAATAATAAGTTGCGTAAATGCTGGAACAGTAGCAAAACTATATGACAGAACTAGAATATTAAGTATAACTGCTTGGAAACTGACATGGTACCTGTTAAAAGGGTTTTCTTTTATGAGCACAGTGACAATGGCTTTTACTGGAGGCTGCACTTAGTCATGCATTTGTCTTAAAAGTACATTTAAGCAATGTGCAGCAGTCCCACTTTGAAAGGCATCATTTTGTTATTTTTTCTTTTACAGTATATTGACAAATGATATCCATTCTCAGTGAAAGACCTCATTGTGTCTACATGTATACAGTAGTTGGTTTGATACTTATTTTGTTACATTATTGCATTTTGTTCTAAGGAAAGCCTAATGGTTTTGGTATTTTGTTTCACTGTAACTTATAATTATGCCTAACATGGTGTACCAGTATTACAGAATAATTTTGTTAATGTCAGTGTCAGGCCTGTTGAAGACCGTACAGCTCCTGCATCACCACAAAAAAAAATATTAAGTATGATCTCTTCTGCCAGTAGTAAAACTAACTAACAACATATTTTAGACATTCTGCCTATGCAGCTGCATTAAACATTCCCAGTCCTTGTGTATGCATTCATCTCTTGAAATAAATGAATTAAATTCTTATTTATAAAATCATCTTCTGGACTAAGGAGTGCAGGAGGATAAGTCAGTCCCTGTAAGCAGAGTCATACTCAGATGATAATAGGAAATTCAGTTTGAAGTCTCATTATCATCTGATAAATGGAATTTCAGTAGGTGATTGACGGACAGCTTAGAAGTGAACTCACTCAAAATACATTTTAGTTTCTGTAGAATCCAGATGAAAGGGAAAATATACTTGTGGCACACCAAGCCACACACAGTATAATACATAATAACTTATATACTGGTAACTGAATATTATTACTTTAAACTTGTGGAAATAGGCTTATAGGCTAATACAAAATAAAATGTAATTTTATAATAATTTCTCACAGTCAATGCCAATATAGTGAATGTTCATTTTATTAGGTACCTCTCACTATGGCTCATGCATGAGATGTCTCCCCTTTAGCTTTCAAAAGAACTTGAATTTTCAAGCATATAAACACAATAAGGTTTAAAAATACTTCCCATCTCAAATTCAATGTGTAACATTTTGGGGAAAATTTGCGTAGCAATTAATAATACCTTCATTCATCTTGTATAGTCCATGGCAGTGTATGGCTTTTTATTTTCTTTGTACAAAAACAGTGTGGCTGAAGAATGTGGATGTGAGTATGTGCCAGTGGAGAGCAGTGCAGCTATGGAGTGTTCAGTTTAGAAATTGGCTGATTGCTCATTCACATACAATTTTGAACAGTTCAGTCATTGTTCATTGATGCCCCATTAAGTACAACGCCTACATCCACAAAGTATAAAAAAGATCTGAGACAGAGAGAAAAAAAGAAAGGCAAACAGAGAAAACAAAGACAAAAAAAAAACAACTGGTATGAGCAGTTGAATCAGTGTCATGGAGAGGACACAAAGTAGCTGAGGACGCCCCACAGAGAGCAAGGGGAAAGGTGCTCTAGGTCACATCAGTCCTGGATGGAGGAGTGATCGAAGATCTAGCAAGACAAGAGAGCTGAACTCAAATGGTCTCAATGGATTACCAGCAGAGGTGGCTGAGACAAGAGTCGGAAAGTTGACTACATTCAGCTTTGCTGAGTTAGACCCATGTGGGTGACCAAGGGAGACAAGTGAGTTACTCCAGAGTGACTTCTTTCCACCCACTCTACCATAAATGCCTGATTGATAGAGTGCTGCTGAGATGTTCACCCTTCCAACAGGTTTTCCCATCTATATAGAGTGCCCTCAATCCTTTTAGAGTGACCATTGGGTGTTTGGTCACCTTCTTTATCAAGGCCCTTTTGGCCAGGTTACTCAGCTTGGCCAGACACTCAAATCTAGCAGGAGTCCTGTTGGGTTCAAACTCCTTCCATTTCACAATCTTTGAGGTCACTGTACTCCAGGAAATATGTAAAGCTTTAAAAATGATTTTATCGTTGCCCTCTATATAGCTCACTTCAAGTTTTTGCAGAGGTCAGCACAGAATGGATTGATGGGCAAAACTGGAAAATGTACCATTTTAAATTTAAAACACAATAAGGTGTCCAGAAAGTGAAAGGGTCAGAATACTTTATGAATCCACTTATTTATCTGTGGTATATACTGTTTTAGTCACGTCCAGATTACAGGGTTGCTCAAAAGGTTGAGCAAACAAATCTTTTATTTTGCTTCTTGGAGGAACAGCAATCAAAGTTTATTCAAAACGGAAGCCTTTATTCAAACACAAGGCAAGTGGGCAACTCTGTTTCTTGAGCTTAAAAGAACCTGTAAGTGTCCTGGAATGAGGATTCAGCTGCAGAGTGAGAGGAGTAGCAGGGGCTAGGACCAGGTCAGACGCAGTCTACACCGGGCAGAGCACAAACAGAGCAACAGGTGAGTAAACTGGCTTTAAAGACTCATATCAATGTGCGATGCGTGCTTTACGCAGTACAGCAGCAGTTGATCCCGCATTTGGTAATGTGAGGTTGGGTTTCTTTTGCTTTAGAATGCTGTATAGAAGAGTCAATCTGAGTGTGTGTGTGTGTATCTTTCAATTTAGAATGTTATATAAAAGAGGCAGAAGCTGCTTCAGGGATGAGGCGCAGCATGAACACTCACAGTATTTATCTACAGTGATAGTTGTGTATTTTTTTTCATACCACTCATTACATGAGATTATACATAAAAGAATCAATTAATCATGATTGAAAAAAATTCATTCTGTGAACTACATTTATTTATATCATTATAGTGTGTGTATTCCTTAATGCTCTCAAATGTTTAATTGTACCCATTTAATGTATTATGCATTTTACTACTTTACTTGATGAACTGCATGTGTGGAAGTTAAATACAAATCAAATTCCTTATAATACCATAATAATTTAATTATTGTTTGTATTAGTTGTGAACTTTCATTCAACTTTGTGACAAGGCTATTGTTTTCTGGGTTTACTGATTAGGCTTGATCCATTTCCATGCCTTAACGAATTGAAAAACAGGACTCAGCATTTAGCTTTCTTGTTTTTTCTCAGATGTGCAAAACAGTAAGTATGTAAGAAATGTGTTGCTAAGTATAGTTAAGCAGTCTACATAAAAGCATGTGACTGCTTCCTTGCAAGATAAAGAACTTAATTTGTTAATTACTAATGTGGTTACTTCTCTTATGCATTTTTACATCATTTCTAAGTGATAGACATTTTTACATCAGTTTAATAAATACAGTAATATGTGCTGAGGTACTTACTGGCCTATTTTCACTTCATTGACAAAGATAACAGATACCCTGTGCAAGCTCTACAAAGCACTCCAGTCTCCCACATGACCTGCTGGTATAGTAAGTGTGATCACTATGACATGAAGAGCAAGACAATTTCTGCTTAACCTTGCATTTTCTCAGAAATTACAGTTCAGCTTGGAATTCCTTTTATTCTGTGAAATAAATGGATATAATCCTGAACTTGACAGTTCATTCATATTGACATCTAATACTTCAGATCTAGTGCAATGTGAAAAATATACTATTTTCATGCTTTTACACTAGTGTTTAAACAGAAGAGCACTTAAGCAAAATTCCTTTTGTGGACAACATAGATTTTTGAATGTAAGTCAAACCTTCACTTTGAGAATGTTTGTACATCAATTAGCAGACAACGAAAAGTATAATAACTTATGTTACCACAGCCAAGTCAGCATTATAAAGACAAGTATGAAGGTCAACAGAGAAACCAAACGGTGCATTGACACAGCTCATATGATTTTAATTCTAACATTCTATGCAATTGCAGTTGCTGGAAGAAGGTGCAATGAAAATACTATAGTAGGCAGCAACTTGTCCACTTATGAGCTATGTTTATATTCTGAAGAATAAAATAAGTGGTAACTGATTCTTATAATATATTCATTTTTAATATCAATTGAGTGCTCTTGATGAAACTCAGTGTGTTTGGTATAGAGGGATGTTGTACTTAATTATGTGATTAGTTAATTATAAATCTTAAGTAAGAGTATTTACCAATTACAAGATAAGTTAGTTATTAAATACATGCAACTAATCAAAACTGCAAACAAAATAATTTCAAATGGCCTGAAATTCAAGAAAATGAAAACAATCAAATGATATACTGTACATAGTTACTCATGGTATTAATACTCTTTTCTAGATCAGCACAACATTCAAATGCACTGCCAATGTTGATGCCTGTCCACAGGACTCTCTCAGGAAAATATGCACAAAAAGCATGCCATTTCCATACAAACACACACAGCAATGGGACTATTTTGGCTGGCACAGAGTTCTTCACATAGTACAATGTTGTGATAGATAAGCAGTATTTTATTTGTCACAAGGTGAAATTTAGCTTTTACAGAAGCTCAAGAAACATAGAAATAATATAACAAACTACAGTACCCTGAAACACACACAAAATTTCCCAAAAAGCTTTTATTTCGTAAATTACATTTAGCATTTAGTTTGGGACGTTGGGAAGAAGCATTGAATTGTCTAATAGAAGTAAATGGTAAAGAACCCAGAGAGACTTCTTAGCACACCATGGTGAAATGAGCTGACGGGTAAAAGTGTTCTAAGAGAGTGCCTTCTGGATAGGATAGAGTGTTATTTTATGAAAGATACTATCTCCTTTTCCACAACAGCTCAGCTTCCAGTGTGTCCAGAGTTAGCAATATAAGGGAGCTGACTTTTCTGATAAGTTTGTTAAACCATTGTGCATGTTTTGCATTCAAGTTGCCTCCCCAGGAGACCACTGAATAGAACAATAGACTGGGTACTACAGACTGATTTATATATATTGTAATAAATGAAGAAGAAGACAGCATAAAGGTTTGGGGTTTCCGGCCCGTATACTGAATTACTCTCCACAGTAAACAAAAATCAGGTCAATACATAAATCAAAACAAATACATATGCACAATGCCGAAAATGGCGTCGGCGGCCATTTTATGAAGGAGGAGCCGGAAGTGGAGGAATGCTGGGAAGGAACCATGGGGGAAGATGGGATCGATGACATCAGGAACAATGGAGGAGGAAGGGCGGAAGTAACGTGCTGTGGGTAATGAGGCTTATGGTGGCGGAGCGTCTTTTCTTCTGTAAGAAAGCAAAGGGGAAAGGTTAGTACCACTCCACTCCCTGCTGGCGAATGTCTTCCCAAGCGTGTTAAGATCCGTCCGCAGTCTCCTACTCGCGCATGCGTGACAATATATATATATATATAGTCAGACATAGGTATATGAAGTTCACCTTCCAGGCTCACCAGGACAAGTGGGTGGGGGTGGCAATGCTAACCATATCATAGTAGGCACATTGTGCCTCACCCAACAAAAATGGAGTTGCACCTAAAATCTGGAATAGCCTGCCAATAGGAATTCACCAGGCTAATACAATGGAGCACTTTAAAATACTGCTAAAAACTCATTACTTTAACATGGCATTCTCATGACTTCATTTTAATTTAATCCTGATAGTGTATACATTCAATTTAATATCATAACTATTCATGGTGGCTCTAAAATCAGTACTAACCCCTACTCTCTCTTCTGTTTCTTTACCCAGTTTTCTGTGGTGGTGACCTGCGCCACCACCGCCTAATCAAAGAACCATGATGTTCCTACATTGATGGATTAAAAGCCGGAAGTCTACATGACCATCATCATCAAGTCCTTCCATGAGAACCCTAAATACAACGAGGACTGTTTCATTTATGTTTGGTAGAATGCCCAGAGGGGGCTGGGCAGTCTCATAGTCTGGAACCCCTGCAGATTTTTTTTTTTCTCTCCAGCCATCTGGAGTTTTTTCTGTCCTCCCTGGCCATCGGACCTTACTCTTATTCTATGTTAATTAGTGTTGTCTTATTTTAATTCTTACTTTGTCTTTTTTTTCTCTTTTATTGATTATGTAAAGCACTTTGAACTACATTATTTGTATGAAAATGTGCTATATAAATAAATGTTGTTGTTGTTGTTGAGGTAGAAGGTGTGTCCACTGCCACTGCTAATAGCGCTGACAGGAGGCAGTTCTTTCAAAGATTAAAAGGTAGGTCTCAATGTCATATCTAGGACACATAATGACCAATTACTGTTCAAGGTTTTGTCCCCGCACAGGGAATTGTGCATCATATTGGGCATCGGTGTTGGCTGCCTGTATTTGCACCTGGGTGACTTGATCACCTTCCAGGAGCCGTCAGACTTATACTGTCCCTGACTGGGAAGGGACAGTGTGGCTTAATTGAGTGGGGGCATGACAGGGGTGACATCCTTGGATGGCTTCTTGGGGTTAAGGAGGAAAAAAATTAGCATTGGTGTGCCATCTTCTCTAGGCTGGTTATTACATAGCAGAACCTAGAAGTGATCCTCAGTTGCCCATGCATGACTATATATATATATGTATGTAGTGCATCTACAACTATAAATATGCAAACCGTATCACAAACCTTCACTTCCTTTCATATATGTATATACTGTATATATATTGTAATGGACAGTTGGGACTCTTATCTGGCTGGGATGCCTTCTTAAGAGAAGGGCCGAGGAAAGGAGTGCACATGGGGAACAGCTAAGCCCCTTTCTGCGGTGCTGCCACCACACCTGGAAGTACGACCAGTAGGTAATGACTGATCATTTGGGGCTCTTCTTGGTGTTCTATAAAAGGAGCTGCTTCAGTTCAATCAGACAGGCAGAGTTGGGAGAAAGTGGATGAAGCTTGACAGAGGAGTGCAGGTGGAAGACAGAGTGAGAGAGAGAGAGAGAGAGAGAAGAGAAGAGAGGGAGACTGTACTATATTGGTGCTTTGTACTGTGCTGTTGGGTGAAGTGAGGGAAAAGTGCTTCCCCACGTATAATAAATGTGTGCTGTGTGCGTAGAACTTGTGCCTGTGCCTGTTGTGTTGGGTGTTTGGGGAGCTGTGTGCCCACTCTTGGTCACAAGGTGTGTACACCTGATGAGCCCCAAGCGAAACACGTGTCATGTACTCTTTGTATTATTTGGCAGGTACTGTATAATATATATATATATATATATATATATATATATATATATATATATATATATATATATATACATACAGAGGGGGCCAAAAATGTATACACACTTAACAGTTGTTATGTCTAGACTTTTCCAAATTTGAACCAATTTACGGCAACAATATGTAGTATGACGTTATCTCAGAAGATATCATTACTCGCATGAATGCTAGCATCACCACACAGCCTCATAAAGCAACAAGTCCTGCTTTCTCAGCTACGGTGTTAAAACAGTTTACATGCTTGCCACAAAAGACTATGCAGCAATGTGCAAGTGTGATAACAGTTGGTAAATGCAGAAGTCAAATGACTTAAAATTCATCTCTTGATATCTGTGTAAATTTAATATCACAACTTTAATACAGGTTTTTCTTTTGTTGCAGTGTGTATAAACATTTTTGGCCCCCACCGTCAGCTACAACTACGCATCACATTCTATCCCTGCGCTGAAAGAGATACTGTGATATAATATGGAGAAGACATACTGCCCTACAGTCCCCCAAAAGATCTTGGAGATTAGAGGCAAGAGAGGTAATGTCAACTATCAGCCATCTGGGCTCATACCAACCATACAAGCACTTGCCACTAAGCAACATTGGGTTAAGAAGATCAGTTAGTCTTTGCCATAGAAAGCTAATATATGATCAGGTCAAAAAAGAAGACTTTGAAATGTTAAAGAATAGTGTGCCTTGGGATTTGAATTGAAGGCAGGTGGAAGAAACTATTATAATGCACAGGAGCAGTTGACAATAGCATTTCAGCTTTAAAGTGTTTCCAAAACTGGAAAATAAATGTTGAAATAATGTTACACCACATTAACTGGTAATGCTATCACTAGATGCTGGTAAATTGGAAATAATTAGTAATGCTTGCTTTTAAAGTGAAGGAAAATAATTGCCAAAGGCCATAACACCAAGTCCTATGACAGCACACAATGAGCACATAGCCATTTTGGATACCTGAGTAAATGAATGACTGCCAGCTAAAGAATGTATAAATAAAAAGTCTCAAGCTGTTCACTATATATATACACTCACCTAAAGGATTATTAGGAACACCTGTTCAATTTCTCATTAATGCAATTATCTAATTAACCAATCACATGGCAGTTGCTTCAATGCATTTAGGGGTGTGGTCCTGGTCAAGACAATCTCCTGAACTCCAAACTGAATGTCAGAATGGGAAAGAAAGGTGATTTAAGCAATTTTGAGCGTGGCATGGTCGTTGGTGCCAGACAGGCCGGTCTGAGTATTTCACAATCTGCTCAGTTACTAGGATTTTCACGCACAACCATTTCTAGGGTTTGCAAAGAATGGTGTGAAAAGGGAAAAACATCCAGTATGCAGCAGTCCTGTGGGCAAAAATGCCTTGTTGATGCTAGAGGTTAGAGGAGAATGGGCCAACTGATTCAAGCTGATAGAAGAGCAACTTTGACTGAAATAACCACTCGTTACAACAGAGGTATGCAGCAAAGCATTTGTGTAGCCACAAACACGCACAACCTTGAGGCGGATGGGCTACAACAGCAGAAGCCCCCACCGGGTACCACTCATCTCCACTACAAATAGGAAAAAGAGGCTACAATTTGCATGAGCTCACCAAAATTGGACAGTTGAAGACTGGAAAAATGTTGCCTGGTCTGATGAGTCTGGATTTCTGTTGAGACATTCAAATGGTAAGAGTCAGAATTTGGCGTAAACAGAATGGGAACATGGATCCATCATGCCTTGTTACCACTGTGCAGGCTGGTGGTGGTGGTGTAATGGTGTGGGGGATGTTTTCTTGGCACACTTTAGGCCCATTAGTGCCAATTGGGCATCGTTTAAATGCCACGGGCTACCTGAGCATTGTTTCTGACCATGTCCATCCCTTCATGACCACCATGTACCCATCCTCTGATGGCTACTTCCAGCAGGATAATGCACCATGTCACAAAGCTCGAATCAAATTGGTTTCTTGAACATGACAATGAGTTCACTGTACTAAAATGGCCCCCACAGTCACCAGATCTCAACCCAATAAAGCATCTTTGGGATGTGGTGGAACGGGAGCTTTGTGCCCTGGATGTGCATCCCACAAATCTCCATCAACTGCAAGATGCTATCCTATCAATATGGGCCAACATTTCTAAAGAATGCTTTTAGCACCTTGTTGAATCAATGCCACGTAGAATTAAGGCAGTTCTGAAGGCGAAAGGGGGTCAAACTCCGTATTAGTATGGTGTTCCTAATAATCCTTTAGGTAAGTGTGTGTATATATATATATATATATATATATATATATATATATATATATATATACACAGTGGAATCTCGGTTCACGGCCATAATTCTGTCCAAAACTCAGGTCGTAAACCGATTTGGTCGTGAACCGAAGCAATTTCCCCCATAGGATTGTATGTAAATACAATTAATCCATTGCAGACCATACGAACTGTATGTAAATATATATATTTTTTAAGTTTTTAAGCACAAATATAGTTAATTAAACCATAGAATGTACAGCGTAATAGTAAACTAAATGTAAAAACACTGAATAACACTGAGAAAACATTGAACAACAGAGAAAATTAACACTGCAATAGTTTGTGCTATAGCGGTACCAACCGCTGGCTAAAAACACTTTTTTTAATGAGTTTTAAGCACAGGGAAAAAATGAACATTTGAAAAAATCCGTAATTTAATAAACCACCAAGAAAAGTAACATTGCAACAATGCACACTACGAACTGATCGTTGTAAACAGAAGTGAAAACAAAATCAAGCCCAGTGCATTCTTTAACTGCCTTCCTACCTTATGCGTCCAGCTCTCTCTCTCGTGCTGCCTGTGTGTGCGTCTCTCTCTCTCACACTGCCTGTGTGTGTGTGTCTCTCTCGTGCTGCCTGTGTGTCTGTGTCTCTCTCTCGCGCTGCCTCTGTGTGTGTGTGTGTCTCTCTCTCTCTCTCTCGTGTGTGTGTTGCGCTCTCTTGCTCTCTGCACAGGAAATGCACAGGGAGAGACTGAACACATACAAACCAAAAGGGAAACTATGTGTGGTCGTGAACCGAGGCAAACATTTGGCGAACTTTTTGGTCGTAAACCGATTTTTACGTGTACCGAGACGTTCGTGAACCCCAGTTATCTACAAACGGTGCAAGGGGACCTAAGGGTCATATGCAACACTTAGGCTTAGATGGATAATGTACTGTGTATGGAGCACAATAATGAATTTAAGAAATGTATATTTAACAGTTAGATATTCAAAAAATGAAACGTCAGGAAGAAGGAAACAGGATAATGTTACAGCATTCTGATATGTGTTTACAAGGCCATTGCATCAACCACTTCCCCATGGATTTCCAACACAAGTGATGTTACAGACATACAGTAGACTGTATGTCTGTAACATCACTTGTGTTGGAAATCCATGGGGAAGTGGTTGATGCATTGGAGGCTTTGTTGTAAGGCATTGTACCACCCATGCTGTTTCCAGAATTCTTACAGATTATATTAATACTGCTGTTAGTAACAGTAGCATGAATAAACAAAGGAATTCGTAATAAAACTTCCACTTTAATAAATGAGGGCACTTGAATTAATTTCCCTGTTTGTTCACATCTCTGAAAAGCCTAATTGAGCACCTAACTCATGGCACATCTAAAGCAGACATCTGTAAACAATTCCAAAAAAAAAAACTCAGAAGAAAAAATGTCAGTTTACAAGCGGTCAATCAGACTGTCAAAATAAACAGTTCATCCAGCATATAGAATTGCAGTAAAAAATCATTACTTCATTGATTGTTGAAGCATATAAAAAAAGCAGGTTTATGCAGTACTGGAATGCAGTGGCAGTTAATCCATTCCATAATAGCTAAACCTATTAATAAAATATAACATTCTCAAATACGATTAAATCCATTCAATAATGGCAAATCAACTTAATAAATTGTAACATTCTTAAACATGGCTAATCCAATTCAGGGTCACAGGGTGCCGAAGCCTAGGGTCACAGGGTGCCGAAGCCTCTCATGGCAGCAGTTGGGTGCAAGGCAGGAAACAGCCCTGGATGAGTCTGTGGTAATGTGCCTTACTGGCATTACCATTAATTAAATAAAATTAGTTTAGCGTCCTCTGCCATGTAAAGAGAGAGGCTTTTGTTTAAGGAAAAAAGGTATAAAGAAAGGAAACTTGCCTTTTTCATTTATATAGTGCAGATATTAGCGCCTTTTGGGGAGGGTCTCATGTAGCCTGGAGAGGCAGCCTTGCCATTGACCTGCCGGGATGGCATTGTCGGTCCTACACACCTGCACGCGTTTCCCGTGACCTCATTAATACTAAAAAGAGCAAAAGAAAGTGCGAAGCGCTTCAATATTAGGAAACCCGGGTTAGCATAGGGATCCCGTGTTCGTAGTTGTCTGAGCTGTAGCTCAGGGGAAGGAGGAAAAAAAATTTAGAAAGGGCTTACTTTAACATGAAGTGCAGTCCGCGTCTGAAAAGTCGGCACAGCTATATGCGCTCGCGCTCGCCGGCTGCTCAATTTTTATAGTAATTATGTGGGATAGAAGACGCCGCTTTTAGACGCGTTCAGGTCATCGCGTCCCCGGGAGGGATGACGTACGGCGGTTTAATTGGTCAGCGTAGGGGCGCCGAATACAAAAGGGAATCGTGGCCTCTAAAGGGGGTTCTTTTCTGACTAGATCTTCTTAGAGAAAGTATAAATATCTCTGGATTAACTTTGGTGGAGGTATTTATTGGGTTGTGGTTAGTGGTGCACTGTTTATTTTTGTATATACTCTTTTTTTTTCTGTATTTTGAATATTTTTGGGTGAATTCTGTATTATACACTGTTTGGAGGAGCAGCTTCCTGACTTGGATCACTGTGGAGGAAGACCGCTTCACATTTTGCTTTGTGTATATATATATATATATATATATATATATATATAGATAGATAGATAGATACTTTATTAATCCCAAGGGAAATTCACATAATCCAGCAGCAGTATACTGATACAAAGAAACAATATTAAATTAAATAGTAATAAAATGAAAAAATTAAAATAAAATTAATGTTAGCATTTACTCCCGGGTGGAATTGAAGAGTCGCATAGTGTGGGGAGGAACGATCTCCTCAGTCTGTCAGTGGAGCAGGACAGTGACAAAAGTCTGTCACTGAAGCTACTCCTCTGCCTGGAGATGACACTGTTCAGTGGATGTAGTGGATTATTCATGATTGACAGGAGTTTGCTTAGTGCCCGTCGCTCTGCCACAGATGTTAAACTGTCCAACTTTAATCCTACAATGGAGCCTGCCTTCTTAACAAGTTTGTCCAGACGTGAGGCGTCTTTCATCTTTATGCTAACACCCCAGCACACCACCATGTAGAAGAGGGCACTCGCCACAACCGTCTGGTAGAACATCTGCAGCATCTTACTGCAGATGTTGAAGGATGCCAACCTTCTCAGATAGTATAGTCTGCTTTGACCTTTCTTACATAGAGCATCAGTATTGGCAGTCCAGTCCAATTTGTCATCCAGCTGCACTCCCAGATATTTAAAGGTCTGCACCCTCTGCACACAGTCACCTCTGATGATCACAGGGTCCATGAGGGGCCTAGGCCTCCTAAAATCCACCACCAGCTCCTTGGTCTTGCTGGTGTTAAGGTGTAAGTGGTTTGAGTCGCACCATTTAACAAAGTCTTTGATTAACTTTCTGTACTCCTCCTCCTGCCCACTCCTGATGCAGCCCACAATAGCAGTGTCATCAGCGAACTTTTGCACATGGCAGGACTCCCAGTCATATTGGAAGTCTGATGTATATAGATTGAACAGGACCGGAGAAAGTATAGTCCCCTGCGGCACCCTTGTATTGCTGCACACAATGTCAGACATGCAGTTCCCAAGACGCACATATTGAGGTCTGTCTGTAAGATAGTCCACAATCCATGCGACAAGGTGTGAATCTACTCCCATCTCAGTCAGCTTATCCCTAAGGAGCAGAGGTTGGATGGTGTTGAAGGCGCTAGAGAAGTCCAAAAACATAATTCTTACAGCACCACTGCACACATATATATATATATATATGGATTCCACTAGTTTGTGTGCAGTATTCTTTTTCTTTTGGGACTTTCAGGAAGCACTGTAAATACTGTATATAGTCATTTTGGGCTCCATTTAATTACTGACTTTGAGTGTCCTTTGCGGTATTGGACTGTGTATTAATACAGTGGTGTGAAAAACTATTTGCCCCCTTCCTGATTTCTTATTCTTTTGCATGTTTGTCACACAAAATGTTTCTGATCATCAAACACATTTAACCATTAGTCAAATATAGGTTGTGTGACAAACATGCAAAAGAATAAGAAATCAGGAAGGGGGCAAATAGTTTTTCACACCACTGTATATATAAATTCCGCAGGACATTATTTTTGATTTTTCTTTAAGTGCACCTGTAAATAAAACCTCACTTTATTTTTCAAAAAACCCAACCCCTTTTGTGTCCGTGTCTCCCATTGCAGGAATTACGTATAAGCTACACAAGCTATAGCTTAGGGCCCCCGCCTTCTTGGGGGCCCCCAAAACAAATTGTCCGAGTGAGCAATTGTCATATATACTTATATATACCATGTCTCAAATAGCTTAGGGCCTTATCAAGTCTAAATCCGGCACTGGTGTCTCCCTGTCTTACACCATCATCCTGGTCACGCTCGGTCCCACATACTAGACACCTAGAGTGTAGGCTGGTGATTCCAATTCCCTTCAGAAACACACTCAGCCAAACTCACACATGGAAATTTTAAAACTGTCTTTTCTCCTAGCATTGATATGAGAGCAGAGTTTGAGATATGAGAGGAGGAAAACCAGACAACCAACAGAAAAACTTTGTTGGGCCCTTCAGCAAGGCCTTTAACCTGAAATTGCTCCATCCTGGGTATGACGTTAATCTGCATCCTGCCCTGCATGTAGACCCTCCAACCAGCAGGGAAAAACCTGGGGGTTGGTGGTAATATTGGCACTCTAGCCACCATAAAAAAACTCACACTGGTTCCATTCCATCTGAACTAGTGTGGTGCTGAGGTGTCACCCGTTGCATGGCTACACTCATGTCCCAATCTGGGATACAGTGTTGTACTCATTGTGGGTGCAGCAATGCGCTGTATCAGCGTGTGCTCCTAACCTCTCTCTCTCTCTCTCTCTCTCTCTCTCTCTCTCTCCACAGAAAAAAAAACTATGCATACACAGGAAGAATGTATAAACTCCCCACTGATGGTGACCTAACATTAGTTTGGATCAATGAAGCATCAGTCCTAACCACTGCACCTTATTACCACCCTCAATCCAATAGATCCACAGACTGAATTCAGCCCTGAATATGAAAAGGTTATAATTTACTTATAATAAAAACCCACATGACAGAACAAAAAAAATGTGAATAAATAAACAGAAATTAAAAAATGACAAACAGTATATGCCAGCAAGTCCCGCTTCTGATCATATAATTCAAATCAAAAGCACAATTGATGGATCATATTCTGTATTTCTGTATTATCTCTATCTCAAACCCGTCTCCCTCTTTTGGATATAAGATTATGAAAATGCACATCTACTAAGAATACATGGGAGTGAAAGTCAGATTTAAAGCATAAAATCAGTCACTAATATTCACATTACCAAAGAGATTAATTAATAACAGTTTCAATTATCATTCTAACTTCAATTTTTTTTTCAGATTGGTCTGTAGTAGTGCGGTGTTGTACCATGTTTGCCATTATGGATTCAATGAGAAGTCAAGTAAAATGGCACACACCAAAGAGTGAGTGTCAATGGCTGTTTCTCAAGTACATCTGTGGGCACTCCACAAGGATGCTGTTTATCTCCTCTTTTGTTTATCCTGTATACAAATGACTGCAGGAGCTTACACAAGGAGAGATACATTCTGAAATTTGCAAACAACACTTGTCATTGTGAGTCATCTACACGAAAAGGGAGACAGCCATGGGCCTACTGTCAATTAATTTGTACAATGGTGTGATCACCCTAACTTATGATTAAATATTTCTAAAACAAAATATATGGTTGTAGATTTCAGGTGCTCCCCACCATCCACTGTCTCAACTTACTTAATGGGGAAACAGTAGAGGTGGTAGAGCAAAATCTGGGAATAATCATCAAGTTCAAAGTTTATTGTCATATGCACAGTAAGGAAACACGTTTCCCTGTTCAATTAAATTCTTTCTTTGCTGTCCACACCAAATGACAAAACCAATGTATAAAGATAAACATAACTGATAAGTAGCAGATAGATAATAAGTAACAGAGACAGCATAAAGTATAAAAACAGAATAGAAGTATAAAGTGTAATGTGCAGGTAGGTGTGTGATGGACAAGTGTGAGGTAGATAGAATGAGGCGAACCATGGTTATAAACTCCAGTCAGTTATTTAGGAGTCTAATGGCCTTGGAAAAGAAAGAGTTCTTTAGCCTGGAAGTCCTGCATTTCATGCTTCTATACCTCCTGCCTGAGGGTAGAAGTGTGAACAGTTTGTGTTGGGGGTGAGTGGGGTCCCTGAGGATCGAGGCAGTTCTCCTGCGGACTCTGCAGTTGTAGATGCTGTGCAGAGAGGGCAGTGTGGTCCTGGTGATCTTCTCAGCAGTCTTTATCACTCTCTGCAGGCGTCTGCGGTCCACACGGTGATGCAGCTGATCAAGATGCTTTCAACAATGCAGCTGTAAAAGTTGCAGAGGATCTTAGTCGACATACCAAACTTCCTCAGCCTACTTAGAAATTATAACCGCTGTTGAGCCCTCTTGACCAGCTGTGTGGTGTTAAGTGTCCAAGTGAGGTCCTCACTGATGTAGACCCCCAAGTATTTAATGCTGCTCACCATCTCCACTTCAAGCCCTCTGATGAACAGCGGCTGGTGAGGTCTCCTCTCCTTCCACATGTCTACTATCATCTCCTTCGTCTTGTCTGTGTTGAGGGTGAGGTCGTTGTCCTTACACCATGACGCCAGACTGTCCACCTCCCTCCTGTAGGCTGCCTCATCCCCACCAGTGATGTGCCCTATCACTGCAGTTTTGTTTGCGAACTTTAGGATGATGTTATCTTTGTGGGAGGCAACACCGTTGTGGGTGAACTGGGTGTAAAGGATGGGGCTGACGACGCATCCCTGTGGGGTGCCGGTGTTTGTGTTAATGGTGGCTGCAATCCTTTTACCAATCCTGACAGACTGGGGCCTGCCATTCAGAAAGTCTAGGAGCCAGTCACAGAGGGGGTGCAGGCCAAGTGCAGACAGTTTATGGGTGAATTTATGGGGGATAACCGTGTTAAAGGCGGAGCTGTAGTCAACAAAGAGCATCCTGATGTAGGAGTCTTTGTTCTCCAGATGGGAGAGGGAATAATGTAGTCCGGCCACGATGGCATCTGAGGTGGACCTGCTGGGCCAGCAGGCATACTGCAGGGGGTCCAGAGTGTCCAGTATGCTGGTCTGAATGTGGGCCAGTACCAGTCTCTCAAAACACTTCATGATGATTGGAGTTTGTGCTACCAGCCTGTAGTCATTCAGGCAGGTGGGTGGGCTTTTTTTTTTAGCAAGGAGAACAATGATTGTAGTCTTAAAGCAGGATGGAACAATGCTCTGACTGAGGGAAAAGTTGAAGATGGAGCAGAGAACATCAGCCAGTTCGTTGGCACATGCTCTGAGAGCCCACTCAGGGATGTTGTCTGGTCCTGCTGCCTTATGGGAGTTGATCTTCCTTAGTGCTTTGTGTACCTGACCTGAAGAGACTGCTGAAGGAGGGGAGGAGGGCTGGGTGGTCCAGCTGTGTGTGTGTCTCCACTCTGTGCTGTTGCTGGATGTCTCAAAGCGGGTGTAGAAAGTGTTGAGATCATCCAGCAGACTGTCTGTTGAGCTGATTGTGCTGGTGGTGGTCCTGTAGTCTGTGCTGTGCTGTAGGCCCTGCCACATACGTCCAGAGTCAGCAGTAGAATAGAAGCCCTCCAGCTTCTCTCTGTACTGCCATCTTGGCTGCTGTGATGGGTTTTCTTAGTCCGTACTTTGCAGCTTTTTACTCTGTCTCAGTGCCTGATCTAAATGCAAGAGAGCGAGCATGTGGCGTACCTGACTGTTTATCCAGGGCTTCTGGTTGGGGAGCTTCCTTACTGTTATTGTGGGTATGATGTTGTCAATACAGTTGCTAATGTACCCAGTCACATACTCTGCATACTCTGTATGCTGATAGAAGAGTCCTTTAGAGTGGCAACAACCATAAACACATCCCAGTCTGTCTGAGCAAAACAGTCCTGTAGGGTGCTCTCAGTCTCTGGGGTCCAAATTTTAACTTGCTTAATGATAGGGTTTTTTTGTTTCAGCCTTTGTATGTAGGCTGGGTACAGGAACAGGGAGAAGTGGGGGTGGGGTGCAGCCCTGTATGCACCGCGTATGTTGCTGTAAACACGATTCAGTGTGTTCTCACAGGTGGGAATGTTCACATGTTGGAGGTATTTAGGGAGTACAGTCTGTAAATTGCTCTCATTAAAGTCGCTAGCTGCAATAAAAACAGCATCGGGAAGAACCGTCTCTACGGTGCTGATGACGTCAGGGAGTTTGCCGAGCGCTGCCGCTGAGTTAGCTCGTGGGGGGATGTAAACAGCGGGCAAAAACACAGCAGTGAATTCCCTCAATAGATAATAGGGTCGGTATTTCAGTAGTAAAAACTCCCCATCTTGTGAGCAGTGCTTATAAACAGTCCATACGTCTCCACGCCACATGTTGTTAATAAACACACATACACCCCCCCCTTTAGCCTTACAGATTGATACCTTATTTATAACACACTAAATTCTGATCTTAACACAGTGCAAATCTGTAAAAAAGGGCAGTCACAAATTTTCTGTCTTAGGAAACTCAACTGTTTTGTGGACAAACTATAATGAAGCCTTTTTATTTTAATTTAATTTTATTTTATTTAATTGTTGGAGGGAATGACATTGATCACAACAATATTCTGTCATCGTTTAACTCAGATGGAATCACCATTAATTTTACTGAATCAGCCCGAAATCATGGAGTTCTCTTTGACTCTGGCATGTCATTTGAAGCACAAATTACAAAGTTGTCCAAATCATGTTCAGAATTTGCTCAGAATTTCAGCTGTTACCATCAGGCTGCAGATTTAGGTTTCCAAAGGTAAAGGGCAACAGATTTAAGAACTCTTTTATTCCTAGAGCTGCAAGCATTTTAAATTGTTACTTGTAGGGATGCTGCTAAATGTTAAATTCTGCATTATTTTGTGTACTGTTGAAAGTATTTATTCTTATCATTGTATTGATCTTGAGTGTGTGTTTATGCAATAACATTGGTTGTCAAATATTGTCTCTGTTTATCTATTGGATCTCAGTAAAAGTGCTGTCTGTTTTTGTACTTTCCTGCTGCAAACAAATTTCCCTCTGGGATAATAAAGTACCTAAACCTTGTATTGGCTAACTGGGCAGATTACAATATGCAGGCTTTTGAAACAGCTAAGGTCCCTTCATCGTCTTGAGCCCCAACTTTGTTTTGGAATGTTTTGCAGGCCTGAAATGCAGGAATGGATGTATATGATGAAATGAAAGTGAAAGTAAATTTAAGAATCACTGCTTTAATATTTTTTATTATTATTATTTTATTTGCAATTCCCATACCGTTCCAACGTTTTCCGATTTGGGGTTGTACAACTTTCTGATGGATGTGATGTCTAATTTTACGACTGCAGTTGCTGTATGGTGTTGCCTTGAGAATGTCAAATTACACAATTAGTATTTCAGGGTATATAATAAGTTACATGACTCCATGATGTTGTTTCAGCACCGTTTGAAATTATCAAAGTATCACAAGCTCACCGCATCCTGATGGCCAAATAATATTCTTCCTGGTGGTGGCTGTGCCTGAACGAAGGCTTTCGAGGTGGGATGAATTCAGCCATAATCTAGGCCTTTTCATTTTCATCTTTCAATTCTTCAAAAGCCTGGCACTACAACTTAAGACAAAATGAAACCTGTTTTCATAAAGTATCTGAGGATGTCAAACATCACAACCGGGAAGTCACAAAAGAATACTGCGCCTGTCTCCGAATCACTAAGATTATGTAAATGAAGTCTGCAACTGAAAATCACAGGAAAACTCATGAAGTGTGATGGGATCTTTAGCTAAGTTCCATTCTGTTTTTTGCATTTTGCATTAAGATGAGTTCAAGGCATGTTCTAGTTTATTACCTTTTTATGATATGCTGTACTTCCACTTAACACATAGACCTACTAAATATGTTTTAGTTACCGCTACTGTAACATATTTACCAATAAACTCAATGTTTTGTTGTATGCTGTGTTATTCTAAGTAAGCATTCTTATAATAGCAGCATTTTACCCTTGTAAAGTAATCTATATAAGGAATACACTTAATATAAAAAAACAAATTGATAGTCAAACCAACAAAATCATATTAAATAATACATACCATCTTAAAGAAACAGTTCACAAAGAGAAATACACTGCTACACTTGGCAACATTATTTTTAATAATATTTGGTTATCCATTATCTAATGGACCATTTATACAAACATAGAAATAATGTTTTATCATTTATTATCAATGCAAAGTCAGGAATCATTTACAGGTTAAAAAGAGTATACTGTACCTTAATCCTGAAACACATGCATTATTTATACTCATTGAGTCACGGTTCAGAGTGTTCAGCCTTTCTAGGGGCGTTAGATTCAGTGCTTAAAGGAGAACCCTCCATCAACCATGTCATCCTACTTGCAAATGTCTGCGCTCCCATGGGGAATGACGGAGATGGAGGGGCACGACAGGGAGTAATGGCTTGCTTGATTCAGATCTGAGTGGTGAATTGGTACCTTCTTTCTACACTATAGTGATGTTTCAGTTGTGTAGGCATTAGCCAGGCACTTTATTGATTCATTTATACATTTTTGATCATACAACTTGTGCTTCTCTAATGCCATCCATATTTGCCAGATGCTTACCTGGATCATGTCTGCTGCATGAATTGTGTCCGTGCATTGTAAGTTTCCATGTGCAGGGGCACTACTGTGTCTGAGACTTAATTGATGTTTAAAAGAAGCAATATGAAGCAGTTGAGTTGTCAGCTTTTCTCTGATCATACCGTGGGGCTGCTTGACACCATCTTTTTGACTTTCTTTGCTGTGTTTTTCGGGGCATTTACTGTTTTTTTATGTGTTCCTCTTGCTTGTTTACCTGGCGTTTTTCTTCTTTTTCCTTCTTACGTTGTGTTTTTTTTTATCTCAGTGAAGTCAGTTGGTTTTAGAACCATCAAAATCTCATCCAGCAGTGCCTGTCTAATGGCTTATTACGCATGGACTTAAAAGGGACTCATGGTAACTTAGATGCAAAGCCTAAGTCAGTAAATGTGAACCTTTGGCACAATGAGTGAAGTCTTAAATATGAAGGAAGATTGGCCTTTAATACTGGGAGTATCTTGTCATGCTATTTGTCATTTTTTAAAATTGTAGGTACCTTTACGGTTCAAATATTTCAACAAAATATTCTCCAAGCAACATTTATTTCTATGGCATCAGGATGTAAATTAAACTTTGGAGGGGCTGTTTTAGTTAGCACAGCACTGCTGATCCATGCTCTACTCAAAATGAAACTCTATTTTCCTGTCTACAATAAGATCATTAACATAATACATCTTGAGAGGTAAAGCTTTAATATTAAATAAATAAAGCCATTTTAAGGGTCACAAAGACAGCTGTCAATGTCAATTATATTATTTACATTTATATCAGATTGTTTGTTCAATAGATCACATCTGTAATTGGTTAACTAATTAATTTATCATTAAAGGCTCGGTATAATGCACCTCCTTAGTTAAACATAAAGCAGATTAATCATATTTTAATATGTGCTGGTGACTTCCATTATGCATTTAATTAAATAGTCGTGAACACTTTATTACCTTGCTATTGTTGTCTTAGAGCCATTACATCTGAAGGAGTATGGTCGTTCCAAGAAGAGGTCTCAGTTGTCCAGAAACCTGAAGAAGTAATAAGAAGTCTTATTTCAGCATCTTTGCAGAGTGTCATTAACTCCAGTGTACATCACCACAGTGTCAATTTGCCTGTACTTTCTGATGGTTGATGGCATTAATTTCAAGGCTTTCCTTGTAATATCCAGAACATGAGTGCAGAACTCAAAAATTTTGTGGTTACAAGAAGAAAAGTTTATGTTACAAAACAATGGAGTCTGTGATGATGAGCAGGTCTTGACAGTCATCTGGGAGGGTAGGAATGGTGAGAAATTTAAATAGGTTTCTGGACATCTAGTTTCATGGGGCTAGATGTGATTCTCACACAAGAATAAACATCTGGGGATGACCCATTAAAAATCTGTAGTGAATAGAGCCAAAATCCAGCACTGCAAAGGCTATACCCAGAGGGCTTCTTCCTAAAAGAGCCGCCACTTATTTCTTCAGTCTGTGCGCTAAACTAAATCATCGGGGTTTAGGGTTCAGGGAGAGAGCAAAAGAAACTGAATAGAAGACTTGATGCTGAAAGGAAATAAAAAGCTAAAACTACTGTTATTCATTCAGGAACTCAGTAGCAGAAAGTAACTGAAGCTTAATGATTAATTTGTATGTTGTAATGACAGAGATAACAGACAGACACAGACACACATACATAGACCACTGCAGCTACACGTGTTTGAGAAGTGCTTCTATTTGCAACAGTATCTTTATGTTATTTTGACTGTTGCGTCACCATATAGCATAAGAATAGTGGTATGTGTTAAGATGCACCGCCTCTTTTGTCATGGCATGTTTGCAGTTTTAATTAGACAGTAGCGTTAAATTTCTTTAGTTATTCATTTAGACATGCAGTCTGAAGGTACATGTTGTGGTGAAGCCTTCTCCATGCTTTACTGGTGTCATTAAACAGATTTGTTGATTTGAGTGTTTTGAGTACTGAAATCTGCATCTTCTATAGCAATCAAGTTTTACAAAAAAAAAGAATTATGCTAAGAACAGATCGATCCCCACCCTTGAGAGAGAGAGCAGGCCAAACGGTGTAAAATTTAAGGCTTTTAAAAATACCTAAATCAACAAATTTCTCTGTTCTTTATAAAATCATTTCAAAATATTACTGATTAGATCCTGCCATGTTTTGAAAAAAGTCTGCACAGATCCTCTAACTGAGTATTTGATTTTTCCAATTTTAAATATGCTTTGCATATGGAGCTTGAGTGAATTCTCTGCATTGCTACTTTCCACTCCTTTTCTGATATATTAATTGAGAGGTCATTTTCCCAGTGTCCTCTTGGATCTTTGAAAGGAAGGGATTGTAAAAGGATTTTATATATTGTAGAGATGGAGTCTAACTCCTTGAAATTGAGCAATAATTTTTCCAGCGTGGATGAGGGTGCAAGATGAGGAAAATCTGGAAGGTTCTGTTTAACAAAGTTCCTGATTTGAAGATAGTGAAAGAAATTTGTAGCTGGAATGTTTTTTGGGAAAGGGGGATTGTTCAAGATCGAAGAGTTTCTATTGGTCCAAGCAGTAAATAATTTTCCAGAATAAAAGAAAGTTTAGAGGGGAGGTTTCTTGAGGGCCAAGAAGCCTCCAAAACCTTTTAATTGGTTCCAGTTTAAGTGAGAGCATGGTGGGTTATTTTTTATGGAAATGTTGTTTTGAGCAAAGGAAAATCGAATAGAGATTGATAAGGGCCATCCGATGTTCTTCTTTTGGGCCCCAGGTCTACGACTGAATTTGCTGCCGTTTGGAGTTTTTTCCCAAATCGCTTTTGCCTTTTTTTTGAAGAGTGCTTTTGAGGGGGGGGGTTAGTTCCATTGGGTTATTTTGATCTTTGGTTTTGAGATTTAAGGGGTTGGAGTTTGAATAAAAAGGAGCTTTAGAGTATCTTGGTGTCTGATTCTTGCTGGTGGGGTGGGGGTTGACCCTCAGCAAGTTTTTAATTTTCCTCAGCGAATTTTTTGTTTAAGGTTTTTATGTTTACTTGTGATTTTCCCAGTATTTAACTGTTCTGTTATAAAAGGAAGGTGTCTAACTATATTTATTTTGGACCAAAGAGTACTTTAGTTTTCTGGAGAGGTTTGAATTTCTTGGTTGCAAGACGCACCTTGATTTCTGTTCGTTTAAAGTCCTTTAATCTGCAAAATAAAAATTTCTTTTCCCAGCCCTTTTTGCAAACCCCCTTTTCTAGCCCTAGGGAAAAATTTTTCCCAGGGGTTAATGGCTTTTTCAGCTTTGGTAAAGGGCTTTGACAGGAACAGTTAAAGTAGTGAGCAAACTTTGGCAAACTGAAGCTTCTAGTTAGTTACAGATGAATTTCACAGTTGGAAAAATTTAAAATAGTAAATGTTTCATTAATCACGAATGCTTGCACACGGAAGAAAATTGGGGGTTTTGTTTTAGGGGTATTTAATTCAGGCGCGTTTAAAGTTAGTGCTGGCCCATGAAATAGTTGGGCGATATTATAAGGGAATCCCATTTGGGATGATTTAGAGAAATTTTTCTCGTACAGAATAAAATGGTCTTAGTCACATTTGAATAATCCTAATTTTTTGAAACATGTTTATGTGCAATTTTACAAATTTTTAAACCGGTTCAAATTGTAAAAGAGGGAGTCCTACAAATTTCTTGAAACTCAATGGTGGCCATCAGGCTATGGCTTTTATTTAAATTTTAATAATTTTGAAGACAGAGGTTGATAAAACCCCAAATTTAATGGGGCCCCTTAATTTTACTGAATTTTACCGAAATCTTTGTGATTTCTTTTAAAAACTAGTATTTAAGAATTATAAGTTCAAATAAATTTAATTTTAAATTGTTTTTACTCCATGGGGGTTTAGTTTCAAGGTGGGCCTTTAAAAATTTTTTTTCCAAAAAGCATGCTTTCATTTATAATATGTTTTGGGATTTGTAAATTATTTCGGTTTTTTTGTTGTAATTTTTAATTTTTAATTTTAACCCGGGTTTTATGTAGAATCCGTTGGGTTTGTCTATGTTTCTCTTTTTATTTTCTTTTATTTGCTTTTCTTGTTGTTTATTTCTGTGGGAAAGATTGGGAAAATTTGTCCTAAAACCTTTTAGATTTCCCAGATGTCCGCAGAGATTTTAGGAGGGTTTTTTTAAAAGTTTAAATTTTGTTTGTTAATTGTAATTTGCAGGCTAAAGGCGGATTGAGTTATTGTAAATGAAGTGAAGTAATTTAGTCCGTTTACATGGTTGATTACAATCATCTATTTCAAGTTTATCTTAGGGGTTGTATTTTTTAGTAATCAATTTAGTCAATGTGTATGGTGGTAAAGAATATTTTCAGTTGGTTAAAATCCAGGGATTATAAGTTTGATCATACTTTGAATTTTTTAGAGTTGGTTCCTTAAAAGTCATCAAAGTGATTTGGACAATTAAAGTCCCGCCTTATAAGAGAGTTTCGGTTGGGAATAAAAAATAATTGAAACCTTTTCTTTTCATTTTCAAAATTTTAAAAACCCTTTTTCAGTTAGAAAAATTCCTGTCACAAATTCTTCAGGATCAATACTACACAAAGCTAAAGGTTCTAGCTGTTCCCAACCCTTAGTTTTTTGTAAATGAATGAACATTTCCGGGGAAACTTGAAGGAAGACCCTTTACTTAGTAAGGGGTTTCCTGTAAAATATATTTAGTTTTGACTGTTATAGAAATCTTTTTTCTTAAATTTAAACCAGGCCTTAAATTTTTAGTTAGGGTTAACTGTCCATTAAAAATTTAAATTCAAGTTTTGGTGTCTATTATGTTTTAACTGAAGTGAAATATGTTTACTTTTTTCCCCTTTAAAAAATTTTGGAATCACTTATAACAATTAAAATTAAAAAAGATATAATTAATAGATCAACCCTCTCTTCCCCCAAAACACTCTCCTTTTGCCTCATTAAAAATTTTATCCACCCCCAGCCTTATCCAAACAAGACCATTAATATCAGCCATGCAGTGGCATTTGGGTTAAAAAGAAGGTATCTGTTACCTTAACCCTTAAAAAGAAAAAAAAAAAAAAAAATTGTTCAAGTTTATTTTAAATTTAAAATTTCAAAAAAATATATATCATCATACTTAAATTCTTCAATTTAGGAAAAGAAATGGGAATAACCCAGGTAAGTGTTAAAGATTGTCAAAAAATAAGTTTTTCCTACATATAGTGACCAAGGGTAGGATATTGACCATTTATTTGTTAAAATTTAAATATTGAAAAAAAAAAAAAGAAAACTTCAATTAACCTAACATTAGCCTAGTAATTAGGTTGATAATTTAGTGAAAATTTAAAAATTTGAGAAAAGCAATAAAACCCATTATTTTAAACTTTTCGACAGGATTAATCGCTTACATTCCCCTGACTTTTTCTTCGTTTTCGGGATAGCTTTTTAAATTGTTCCCTCTTTTGAAACTGTCCGTTTTCCACTTCGTTTTCGATAAGGGGGTGGTTTAGCCCTTTAAATCTCCGGTCCCGCTTTTTTTACTGAAGGGCTCTGGTAGCTGGGGAAAGAAGTCAGAAAGAGCGAATTTGGCAATCTTAAATTTAATATTTCCTTTTCTAAGGAGTTCCTTGCCTCTTAATATATTTTAAAATTTAAAGGACCTTTGGTTCATTTTATTCCGGCAAATTTTCTATGGCTCAGATTTTAAATTTGAGCGCCATTTTTTAGAGGATCCAGTTCAAAAAATAATTTATTTCCCTTCTCAAAATTCAATTATATACCTTCTTAATTTAAAGCGAGTAAATAAAAGTTTTAAAGGGTTTAACCAACTGACTTTTATTTTTATTCATACAGATTTTTTCTTTTAGACCCAATTGGTAATTTTTACAAAATTAATCATCAAGGTGTAATTTCGAGTTCTAAAGCGTTTCATTTTAAGACTGTCGGAGTTCAAGTGATTCGAAAGGCCTTATTCCTGTTTGTTTCTGCGCATTCATGGGTTTCCCCTTGTTCGAGTTCTCATGTCCCCGGTTCAAACTTTTCCCGCTTTTTTTTATTCCTGACCCCAGTGACATCCCCCAGTTCAGAGGGCTAAAATTTGCCTTCTGATGGGTTTAATTCGACTTTTTAAAATTCCAGTGAGTCCAGCTTAGGGAACAGGCCCCGGTTTTGTTAAGTAATCCTTAATGGCAGTTTACACATCGGGAAGGTGGAAGGTTTTTGGTCTGCACGATTAGGGAGGCGAGGGTTTTTACTTGAACCCAATCAGGTTCCCCTTTAAAATCGACTAAAAGGCAAACAGCTTGAAGTACGGGCTTTTCTGACCCCCTTTTCCATGTTTTTTGTGTTAACATAAATTAGCGGTTCTGGGTTAAAAAAGGGAACTGAATAAAACTATTAAAAAAATAAGCAAAACTCTAGCATCCTTCAGACGTCACTCGCAGAAAAACTAACCCTTAAATTTCTTTGGGGTTCAGATCAAGCATTTAAAACATACAAAAAACCCTTTTAAAGTGCTTTTTTTTAAAAGTATCTTTAGTTCTTTCCCCCAATAAATAAAATAGGGAGGGTTTAAGACCCCCTTTTTTCTGAGTTTGATTTTTAAATTAAAATTTTAAAAATTTTTTGTTTTTCTTTAATTTAAAAATTTTGGGAAAATTTAACTGTTTCAAAAAATTTTTTTTTGTTTTATAAAAATTTTTAGTTCTTAAGCATTTTGCAAACTTTGAGGGTTTGTGACAGGAAAAAATTTTTTTCTTAAACACTGCTTTTTTTAAAACCACCCTTTTTTTTAAAAATTTTACAAGACTCAGTGACAGAGAATTAGTTACCTGGGTCGGATGATGACAGCTTGGATCTCTACCGCGGCCTTTCTCAAGAATACATCTGGGATGACCATTAAAATCTGTGAATAAGCCAAAATCCAGCACTGCAAGGCTCAGAGGGCTTCTTCTAAAGACGACTTATTCTGTCTATGCGCTAAACAAATCACGGGTTTGGGTCAGGGAGAGACAAACTGAATAGAACTTGATGCTGAAAGGAAATAAGTAAAACTACTGTTATTCATTCAGGAACTCAGTAGCAGAAAGTAACTGAAGCTTAATGATTATTTGTTTGACAGGAACGAAACCTGACACATACATAACCACTGCAGCAGCGTGTTTGAGAAGTGTTCTATTTGCACTTAGTATCTGTTATTTTGCTTCGTCACCAGTTATCATAGAATAGTGGTATGTGTTAGATGCACCAGCCTTTTTGCTGATGCATGTTTGCAGTTTTAATTAGACAGTACGTTAAATTCTTTAGTTATTCATTTAGTCATGCAGTCTGAAGGTACATGTTGTGGTGAAGCCTTCTCCATGCTTTACTGGTGTCATTAAACAGATTTGTTGATTTGAGTGTTTTGAGTACTGAAATCTGCATCTTCTGTGGCTCTTCAGTATCCGCTATCTTAATGGCAATACATTTGATGGGTTGTGACAAAGGCATATTTTGCAATTCGTATTTTCTTGAATACAGCTGCTAATTCTTTCAAGCTTACACCAACTTCTACACTGTTATCATAACTGAACAATAGAGAGCACACAATGCACCTGCAACAATGTATCCTTCACGTTTACCACTAGAGCATTGATGTCTTTGATTGACAATTTTTAATCAGATTTTTCCTTTGTATCAGGTTATGTTTATTTTTAAAACAGGTTATGTTTATTTTTAAAACATGCAATGTGCTCTCTGGACAACTTGACACAAATTTATATGTTTAACAGAGTTTTTTAGGAAACGTTTTGACTGTAAGCAGTTTGTCATAAACAGAAGCATGGTCTCTGTCGGACCAGGTTAACAAGAAGAGCTCTAATCTTTGCAGTCTAACAACACTGCCCCTACTTTGAGCACCACCTTCCTGAGTGGTTGGATTGGTTTATAAGTATGACACCCAGCAACCCGTCTAACTGTTTCCAACCATTTTTAAGAAAAATTCACTCATGGTTGTCTCCAAATATATATATATATATATATATATATATATATATATATATATATATATATATATATATATATATATATATATATATATATATATATATTTGACAACATAGGTATGGATTGAACTTAACTACTGAGACAATTTATTTAATGGCAGTTTAATAACTAGTATTTCAAGTAGTTTTCTAGAAAACTAAGCACTTGCATACATTTTATTCATCTTGGGAAATTTATCTGACAAAATTCAACTTCTCAGAGCATTTTAAAAAGCACCAGCAGGTGCAAGCTTCATCATGTGACCAAAGAATAATGCACTTTGAAGAGGCAAGTTTAGCAGCACATTGTATGCCAGTTGCAGAAGGTATGTCCATAAGCAGAGCAAAATGATTCACATACCACCAATTCTAAATCTTACTCTGGACCTGAACTGGCAACATCTACCCCATGAAGGGATATGGAGTCAGCAGATGGAAATAACAATTAAGGCCGATCCACATCTGTATTACACATGCTCATGCTCCTGAAGGAATTTAGGAGTATCAGTGTCACAAGTACATGTTCAAACCAAGAACACCTCCACCAACTTGATGTCCAGTAGTCTCGTTGAAGGCAGATGTATATAATATATATTATATTATATGTGGATCGGCCTTAATTGTTATTTCCATCTGCTGACTCCATATCCCTTCATGGGGTAGATGTTGCCAGTTCAGGTCCAGAGTAAGATTTAGAATTGGTGGTATGTGAATCATTTTGCTCTGCTTATGGACATACCTTCTGCAACTGGCATACAATGTGCTGCTAAACTTGCCTCTTCAAAGTGCATTATTCTTTGGTCACATGATGAAGCTTGCACCTGCTGGTGCTTTTTAAAATGCTCTGAGAAGTTGAATTTTGTCAGATAAATTTCCCAAGATGAATAAAATGTATGCAAGTGCTTAGTTTTCTAGAAAACTACTTGAAATACTAGTTATTAAACTGCCATTAAATAAATTGTCTCAGTAGTTATATTGTTTCCAAGATTCATTAAAAGGCTAAGCTGACCACATGAATCTCACATAACTAAAGGCAATCAAATGTTTGAATCCCAAAGAAGCCTATTAGGTGTTATTCTTAAACCAATTCAAACTCATCATTTCAAAGCCTACAGAATTCAGAAAAAAAAGGCAGATGCTCGGGCTAGGCGCTATCACACCTCCTGATTTTTTACAAATAAATTTATGGCAGTGTTTGTTAATGAGAACTCGTTTTCTAAACTTGTACTCTGAAAATGTTTGAGAATCCAGATGGTAATTGATTCTCCAGAGAATGTTTTGCTTTCCAATGAGAATCTAGTCAAATATTTTGTCATGGGTGGATGATTTAAATCATGATAAAACTACAACAGTCAGCAATATTTACAAATATTTTGGTGGCCTGATGTGCATAATGATATCATGGAATGTTAAAGTCTAGGAAATCAATAACTGATGTAAAGCTGAACACTGGTTTCTAGCAGTTTTATTCTATCCATCCAGGACCAAGCAGTCACTGGCCTGATATCCATGTTGATCCTAATAAGGATTTTCCAAACGTCGTTGGGGACGTATGTGATTATTATGAAATGTTCAAAAATAAGTTGTTTTGAATCACTGATAAAGGAATTGTAAATGTTTTATGAATAATGTGTCTTTTTGCATCATTATCCAAATTCTGTCACTTAAGACCAAGGGTAAAAGTTTATTTTTAGTTATTGGCTGGACTTTACACCTGAAAACTATTACATCCCGAGTTCAAATTGCATCAGAACAAGTAAATAAAGAGTTTTAGCAATACATTTCTACCCTTCTGTTGCTGACATTGCAGACAATTTTAAGTGTCAAAAATGTTTTATAAGTTAGATTTTATCAGGAAAATATGGTATGGAAAATGAGTACTGTGTTATGACTGAGATAGCATTAACACAAACTGGGAAAGGACTAGCTTTTCAAAACTTATTTCTCTGTTTCTGATTTGGTATCAGGCTTGTATGCCACCTTTGTAAATGGCATCGGCATCAATCTGATCACTTAGTGAATGTTGAACAGATAAACAGGAATCTAAGACATCGCAAATAAGAATCTTAATATCCAGGGGCCTCATGTATAAGCAGTGCATATGCCCAAAAATGTTGCATATGCCCGTTTCCAAGCTCACATCGCAATGTATAAAAACTAAACTTGGCGTTAAGCCACACACATTCTCACGGCAGCCTCGCCCCTTGCATACGCATTTTTCCACTTGGTTTTGCAAACTGGTGGCACCCATTGTCCTAGCACGGCTACTGTTTCTCTATGTTCTCCCTTTTATTCAGATTCACATCAGTGGCATGGGATGTATCAAATACACCAAAATTAACTGCATATCATTGATCAAGTTTAATTCACTTGATTGTAATAATTCTGTCACAATATAATGGTGCACGGAATGAACAAGCTTTTCCAAATACCAAACCTAACGTTAGTGTTGTTATTCTCAGTACACCACTCAGAGTATTTTAACCCATTGTATGTATATGTGGTATCATAGCTTGTCACAAATGGCCAGGGTCCTTGTCCGGCTGGGACGCTTCTGCATGGAGAGGACCAAGATAGAAAGCATGGGCAGAACAGTACCTCCCCTGGAAAGTCAAATGGCAGCCCCCATGGTTTGCATTGGTGCCTCGGATTTATTAGTGTACCTCTTACGTCTGTGTGTGTTGTGTTAATTGCTGGTATAGCGCCATCTACTGTCACAAGCTACACAGCAGCTGATCAGAAAACTCTACAGTGGGTTGTGTTGAGAGTACAAAGGTTTACTGGGATACAGCTTCCAGCCCTGGAGGACATTTATAGCACTGCTGCTTAAGGAAAGCCACCGGCATCAGCATGGATTCAATTCAGCCATGCTGCAGTCTATTTGAACTTTTCCAATCTGGCAAACGCAAAGGAATTTAAGGTGACTCGTTGCTTTGATTTTTAGTACAACAAATAGTTCTGAGCAGGTATCAGCCACAGTAACAACTGTGGTCATTGCTGCTCTTGAGAAAAGAATAGAGATAAAGACCATCAACTCAGAGAGGGAGAGACAATTTCGTTGTACCACATGAACATCACTGATATAATAAAACTGAATAAAAAAAACAAACGCTAACTTTTACAAGTAGCCAAAATGTACACTGGGTGTTACAGACTCAAATCAAATGTATTTATTATAGTAATAGTAATAATAATAATAATAATAGCAGCTCACTATTCAAAATGCAGAGTGTTCGGTCTAGAACCCAGTACCTTTGGGTTATAAGGTAGCAGTTCTTACCTCTGCAGCATTTAAGAACACATATCAACTTCCTGTCAATTAACATTTGAGCTTGGGTTTTAACTCATTGACAGCAACATGTAAATCAATTTTTTTTTTATCTTTGGTTATATTCTTGAATAAAAGCTCAGGTGTTTATATGATATTTGGACTAAAGTCTTCACACATTATACACTTCACGTCATTATTAGTATAACATGGAAAACATTTTTGTTTTAGGTATATGTTCAGCATGTCCTGTCATCCTTATTGTAGACACAGAACACACATGAAATGTATGTATTCCAAATAAAAATATATTACCGTGTTTCCCCGAAAATAAGACCTACTCCGAAAATAAGCCCTAGCCTGATTTTCAGGCTGCTCTGTAATATAAGCCCTACCCCAAAAATAAACCTTAGTCAAGATCATCAGCTGAAAAGTAAGGCACCTAAGTGCGATGCAATGTGTGTGCCCAAAACATCCATTAAATTCCAATGACACCTTGCCAGAATATCTCTGAAAAGGATGCTTAATGATTACATCAATTTGGGGATGTGCCCATTCCAGCAGCATCGCAAGGTGAACACAAGCACACACATACACTAATGTCATTGTAGCTTCACCAAATCCCCAAACCTTTATGTCTTTGGATGGAAAACGGAGCACACTGTGGGAACCCACCAGGAAAACATTAAAAATCCAGGCAGGGATCACAAGGGACATGACTCCCTGAGAGACAGCAGTGCTACCGCTTAGCCACCGTGCCACCCCCATATGTGTAACTATTAACAGTATTCATTATTTAAACAAAGTTTAAAGATTTATTTGTAAAATGTAACATACATCTTTTAATGCATTTCATCATGAAAGTGATATCAAGTATAAATCTAAAAATTCTAAACATGCAAAGAGCTGGAATATTATAAATGTAATGTGTTCTGTGTGGCGATCTATTGCTGCTTGCCACTGCTGTCAGGTCACGAAGAAGCCCCAGTGGTTAACAATTGAGTTGGTTTTAAGATGATGTTTACAACAGTCTACTTTAATGATAAAGTAAACTACACATTTAAAGTGGACATTTCGAGTTTAAAGCTGAAGTTTCCACTTTAATCACAAAATAGACATTTTGATTATGTCCTTGGTTTTTTTTCTCTGTGGCTGAAATATGCCGCCGTACATTCTGATGGTATTGTGAGTTGGCAAAAAAAAAAAGATGGCACAGAAGATGGTATGTGAGACTTTTAAAATATATTGTGCCATTACTTTGGGGACTATGCGACACTTGAATATAAAAGCAACATGAATAAATTTACACGTCGGCATTTTGCTTCACCACAGCAAACCATTCATCAAACATTGAAAGCATGCACATCGATCCTGGAGGATCCTAAAAGCGGCTGAAGTAGCATGAATTTCAGGCTGGAATTCAGGGTTTGAATGTGAAGAGTTACAGTATGATGATGTTCCAGAAGAAGATGACATGACTGTATTTGGATAAATGTACAGTATATTGTTGTACATGAATAAATATAAGATATCTTCACAAAACATTGAACAGAAGGGGCTATTTATATTTATTTGCATATTCAAAGAGGTGTAATTCTGGGAGGAGTTGGGGTGGGGTGGCAGGCAGTGCATTACATTTCATGTTGACCGAGATTTATAGAGTGGAAGCACGAGGAAGTTGGCTTATGCATGGTTTTGTGCATACACACATTTACACTTTTGTCTGTACATCATGTTTTAGTGTGAATTTTACACACAACATTATACATGAAGCCTCAGGTCAACAATTTTGGCACAATACGCATTCAGGTTTCAGTAACACATATTGTATGATGATAATAAACAGGAAGTGTTTGTAATGCTAGTCCATGTTTTGAAATGTTGGCCAAACAAGTGGAAGGATGCAAGGTATGGCTAATATGTTTTAGCTTAAAGAAGTTTTTCAGGTTTGAAGATACCTTGTTTTCTTGATGCGAAAGAATCATGAAGCATATTTTTACAGTAATAGTGTAACACAACCTGAGGGAAATTCTGTAAAGACAGTTTTTACAGTGTTTCAAAACCCTGCAAAATATACAAAATAATTAGGAAAGTAAAATACATTCATATGCAGCAAAAGCATGTGCTGTTAAATGCAGATTTATTAAAAACAAGTCTCCCTAGCAGCTCTAAAATGTCAGTGTATGGTACCCCATACAAAACATGAATAAAGGGCCTTAAAATGTACCAAATTCATCAGCTTTGAAGCAGCAAAGCTTCTGATTTGAGAAAACATGCCTTTGGATTTTTAAGGTATATTTATAACAAAAAAAAGTAATTAACTTTTCTAGGGATGCTCCAATCATGTTTTGTTAAAGCCAATACTGATCACCGATTTCATGTTGCTTGATTGGCCAATTCCAGTATGATTACTTTTGTTTCCTTCATTCCTTTAAAAAACTTTTTGCAGTAATCTCCTGCATAACTAAACACATATAAGCCTTATGTCCTATACTAAAGTGTATTTGTATAATTAAACTACAGACTACTGGTGCTGTTTATATTTTATTAATAAAATGAAATTATGTAGCCTTATTGTTCAGTGTTCATAAAAATACTAAAAATAAATAAAATTTGGTTAAAATACAAACAAATGAAATATGTACAAAAATATTTATCCATGATACATATGGCATAAAAGAAAAATTGCTTCTCATAATTACAAGCTGTCATATTGTTTATTTTTTCTGTAATGTACCTATCTGAAACAAGATTTATTAAAAAAAGTAGTTTTCACCATTTCTCTAACAACAAAATAATATGTATATACTGTGAAGGACAGCCGGGTCCTATGCCCGGCAGGGACGCCCCTGCTGCTTATGTTCCGGGGGAGCCGCCATAGGCAGATCAATACCTCCCCCAGGACGCTTGGTGGCAGCCTCCTTGGCCGACGGTGATTCCCCAACCACCTCCAGGGCTCAATGGGAAATGGAGCCCTCCACAGCTTGGTTGGGGCCCTGGGTGGCCGCTAGGGGGGGATGTCTGCTTCCAACAGCTCGGCTGGACGAGTCTTCAGCCCCACCTGGAAGTGCAATTAGGACCAGGTGGTTAATCACCTGGAATGCTTCCGGTTGGGCTATAAAAGGGCCAGAGTTTGGAGGAAGGAGACGAAGCTTGAGGAGGAGTGGTGGCCAAGGAGAAAGGATTGTTGGTTGTGCTTTGGGACTGTGTTTGGGCTGTGTGTCACGGGGAAGACGTGTCCCACAGCTGAAGAAAAATAAAAGTATTTGTACTTTTTATACATGCCTCCGTGTCGGATCAGGCGCCTATATAGCGTCTTTGTTACAATACACAAATACTCACATAATCAATTAATTGGAATGGCAATTAAAAACTGCTTAAATATAAATATACCGGCACTTGTAGGTTTTAATAATTTTTAATCATTAATTGTACTACAGATTTTTTTACTGTTAAAAGTATACAATTACTATATCAGAACTGGCCAATGTTAAGAGTGGTGTTCCACAGGGGTCAGTGTTAGGGCCGCTGCTTTTTTTTAATATATATATAAATGATTTAGATAGGAATATAAGTAACAAGTTGGTTAAGTTTGCAGATGATAGGTGGATTAGCAGATAATTTGGAATCCGTTCTATCATTACAGAAAGACTTGGATAGCATACAGGCTTGGACAGATTTGTGGCAGATGACATTTAATGTCAGTAAATGTAAAGTATTACACATAGGAATTAAAAATGTTAGGTTTGAATACACAATGGGCAGTCAGAAAATCGAGAGTACAACTTATGAGAAGGATTTATGAGTCATAGTGGTCTCTAGACTATCGACTTCTGGACAGTGTTCAGAAGCCATTAAGAAGGCTAACAAAATGTTAGGATATATAGCACGATGTGTGGAGTACAAGTCCAAGGAGGTTATGCTCAACCTTTATAATGCACTGGTGAGGCCTCATCTTGAGTACTGTGTGCAGTTTTGGTCTCCAGGCTACAAAAAGGACATAGCAGCACTAGAAAAGGTCCAGAGAAGAGCAACTACGACTAGGCTGATTCCAGGGCTACAGGGGCTGAATTATGAGGAAAGATTAAAAGAGATGAGCTTTTACAGTTTAAGCAAAAGAAGATTAAGATGTGCATTTAAGTATTGTGCATGAGTATTTAAAATTATGAAGGGAATTAGTACAGTGGATTGAGACTGTTATTTTAAAATGAGTTCATCAAGAAAACGTTTACACAGTTGGAAACTTGTTAAGGGTAAATTTTGCACAAACGTTAGGAAGTTTTTGTTTACACAAAGAACCATAGACACATGGAATGAGCTACCAAGTAGTGTGGTAGACAGTAAGACGTTAGAGACTTTCAAAACACGACTCGATGTTTTTTTGGAAGAAATAAGTGGATAGGGCTAGCGAGCTTTGTTGGGCTGAATGGCCTGTTCTTCTCTAGAGTGTTCTAATGTTCTAATAATTCTTGTAATTATAAATATGGATTACCATTTTAATAATGCAATATTTTCTTCTTACCAGAACCTATACTGTATGACACACAGCACAACACGGTACAAATCTTTAAAAAAACCACAAATGTTTCAAATGTTCATAAGTTGTCTACCAAGACGACACAGGACTAACATGCTTAACAGGTTTTTAAATAAAAGACATATTTTTCTGTTAAGCTAACAAAACTATTTATTGTTAACTAAACAGTAACTTCAACTGTGTCTTTATCTTAACTTTTTCAGATTGAAAATGTAATCTGCTGCACTTAAAACTTGCTGTCCAAACTCAAACAGTCAGTCATTATGCAACCTGCTGGAGCCAATCCCAGCCAACACAGGGTGCAAGAAATGAACAAATTCCTGGGCAGAACGCCAGCCCACTGCAGGGCACATGCACACACACACCCACACACTAAGGACAATTTAGGATTGCCAATGCACCTAACCTGCATGTCTTTGGACTATGGGAGGAAACCCACGCAGACACGGGGAAAACATGCAAACTCCACACAGGGAGGACCCAGGAAGTGAACCCAGGTCTCCTAATTGCGAGGCAGCAGCGTTACTACTGCACCACTGTGCTACCCAACTCATTGTCTGCTTTAATTAAAGGACAAAATAAAAAGGTCTGAATTCATTAAAGTAGCTTTTCTTGATGTTTGTCCATTATGATGAAACTTATAGCATAAATTGGAAATTCTGGACAGAATATATCACAGTAAACACGTGTCTATAATAGTTTTATATGTCATTGTCTTTTATTTAACATTATTCAACCTCCTGGATGTGGTGTAAATAATAAAACATTGCATCTTTAACTCCCTTATTACGAGGGACATTCAAAAAGTTTCCACACTTTTAAAATGGTGAAGGCGAGGAGTAGTAACTGTTGGAACAATGCTGGAAAAATTGGATTATAAATGAAGATGACTATGTAGAAAAGTGCTTGTAATTTGTTTTTGAAATTCTTAATAAACAGAATTAAAAGAAAGTCTGGAAACTTTTGGAATGTTCCTCATACATTTCCATTTACCCTATTATTACAACTATAGGTTAAATGAAATTGTCCCAACTGAAGACCTTCAGAAAGCTGATCTATGAGTTTTTGGTATCCAGTTTTCTAAGGATGACTACTTGACATATATAATAAAACCTTTCTCAGAACTATTTTGTTAATGGTGTCCTGGAATATGTCCTGTGAACTATATTGCATTATTTTTTTTATGGAAGCAATCTAGAGAATTCCCACATAAACACTGGAGAAAGTTCAAATTTCACATAGTCACCTGGAGTTTGAAGTAGAGGTCTGCATTCCATCAGAAATCCCACAGGACCTGACTCAATTTTTTGTGGCACGGGACTAAAATTTAATTGTACTGAGCATAAATGTGTGAGTAGACTTTATTTCTGCAGTGCGCAGAGGGAAGTTAATGTGTTGATAAACAACTGAAAAAAATGTTGAGAAATAAATTATATGTAAGTTATTTTTCTGTTATAATTTATCCTCAGTGCTATAGTCACTGTAAAAGCTGTCTGTAATGAGGTGGTGTCTCTTTTGTTTTTTTTCTTTTTTACTGAGTTTTCTAATAAATCATTGCAGGCACGGTGGTTTATATGCATAGCAGCTTATATGGCATGTACACAATGTCATTATTGTTTGGATATCATTATTGGTCACCTTTCCTTCATATTTGTATCGACTTACCTTCGTGTGTTCAAGGTTACTGACACGTTCTGCAGTGCTGCAATTGCCTCACATCATGCATGCTAAAGCAGGACTATTTGTCTGTCTGTTAAGGTGACTAGATTTTGTTCTTCAAACAAGAGGACAGGGGGCAGGGATATAATCAAAACTTGACACATGTCTTCATATACAGTGGATTAAACCTTTATTAATTTTTCTTATCAAACAATATGATAATTTTAAACATCTTAGTTTATGTTCAGTGACAAGCAACCCTCCAACTCATTTAAAAGTTTACGTTTTCCCTTCCATAACAAAAAAGGAAAAAGCAAACTATTTTACATTTTTTAAGCTTATTGACAACATCTGACATATAAATGAAGACTGCTACATGTATTCTAACCTAAAAGAAATCATCATTGGTTTAAAAACAATCAATTTTTTGGAACTTTTTGAAATATAGTGAAGAAAGGGTTACCAAGTAACTTCTTAAAAGCAGTTTTGTGCTTTACAGAGCGAACGTGAAGTTGAAGTTGCACATGCCAGATCTCTTGATCCTACATTTGATTTACCACTAGTTACGTCCTAGTCAAAAACATGGATATTATTAAGATTATTTTACTTGTCTGTAGATGCACACTTTCATTTTTACGCATCTTTTGGACTTATAAGTTGGTGTTGAATACATTGCTTTGCTCGGTTATCCTAGCTGTCACCTGACTATAATATTCCCCTGTAATCTTTCCTTTTTAATATACTAAAAAGATGTGCATTGAATTTATTGCCTGCATTGAGCAATAAATAACACACTCCTAAAATAAGGCCTCTTTCGCTAATGTTTTTCAGGCAAAGCCACATTTAAGATGGGGCTTATCTTCCAAATGAATAGGACTTGCGTTTACAACCTGTTTGACTAAAACAGCAACCCACCTCCTTTTCTGTTCTGTATATCCTTCCTAAAAAATGTGTATCCCTCCATGTTATACTCATCCCCATCTTTGTTATTTAGCCAGGATTCTGTTACTACTACAGTATAATACCATTATTTTACTCCACTACATACAACTCCAACTCCCTTGTTTTATTTTTGATGCTTCCATCTTTAAGGCAAGATATTTTTAATCTGTTACTTGTTTTACTTTGCATTTAAACATTGGGTACGAATTTACATTACTATGTATTTTTATTTTTACACTATTGTTTGTTTTTCCATGTATAGTTCTAAACCTAGCCTGTCCTAAACTCCCTGCCTTCCCATACCCTAGTTTAAACAATCCTTGACAAACCTGCTCATACACCTCCCCAACACATTGGTGCCCCTCTGGTTCAGATATAACCTGTCATTATCTCGGGGCGTAACGTGAGCTACCACAGCTATGCCGATGACACACAGCTGTATTTATCAATAGCATCTGACGACCCAGACAATCTTGATTAAATGACACAATATCTTACTTGTGTTTCCGAGTGAAGGAGTAGTAATTTTCTCAAACTAAATAAAGAGAAAACAGAAATTTTAGTGATTGGCAATAATGGATATAATGAGGTTATTAGAAATAAACTTGATGCATTAGGATTAAAATTCAAGACAGAGGTAAAGAATTTAGGGGTAACTATTGACTCTGAGCTGAATTTTAAATCACACATTAATCAGATTGCTAGGACAGCATTTTTTCACTTAAGAAATACAGCAAAAGTTAGACCTCTTCATAACATTGCAAGATGTTGAAAAATTAGTTCACGCTTTTGTTTTCAGTCGGCTGGATTACTGTAACGCACTCCTCTCAGGACTTCCCAAAAAAGACATCAATCAATTGCAGCTAGTGCAGAATGCAGCTGATAGAATCTTAACTCAGAAACGAAAATCCGAGCACATCACCCCAGTTTTAATGTCACTACCCTGGTTACCTGTGTCATTTAGAATTGACTTTAAAATATTGCTTATAGTTTACAAAGCCTTCAATAATCTCGCTCCAATATTATATTTCGGAATGTCTTATACCTTACTCAAAAATCGCAACCGTAGATCTTCAAATGTGTGTCTACTTAGAATTCCAAGAGCTAAACTTAAAAGAAATGGTGAGGCAGCCTAAAATCTGGAATAGCTTGCCAATTGGAATTCACCAGGCTAATACAGTGGAGCACTTTAAAACACTGCTGAAAACACATTACTTTAACATGGCTTTCTCATAGCTTCATCTTAGTTAAATCCTGATGGCTCTGTATATTCAATTAATTATCATTATTATTCATGGTGGCTCCAAAATCTGTACTAACCCCTACTTTCTCTTCTGTTCTTTTTCCGGTTTTCTGTGGGGGTGATCTGCACCACCACCACCTAATCAAAGCACCGTGATGTCCTTACATTGATGGATTAAAGGCCAGACGTCCACATAACCATCATCATCAAATTCTTCCATGAGAACCCTGAATACAATGAGGACTGATTGAGGTCATTTATGTTAGGTAGAATGCCTAGAGGGGGCTGGGCGGTCTCGTGGCCTTGGATCCCCTGCAGATTTTTTTTTTTTCTCCAGCCGTCTGGAGTTTTTTTTTCTGTCCTCCTTGGCCAGTGGATCTTATTTTTACTCTATGTTAATTAGTGTTCCCTAATTTTAATTATTTATTCTGGCTTTTTTCTCTTTCTTCATCATGTAAAGTACTTTGAGCTACATTGTTTGTATGAAAATGTGCTATATAAATGTTGTTGTTGTCATGGGGGAACAGGTCTAATCTGCTCTAAAAGGAGTCCCAATGCCCATTAACCTATACCCTTTTACCCTACACCAAGATTTGTGCCATGCATTATGACTTCAAATCTCCTCAGTCCTACAGTACCTAGACTGGTGCATGACACAGGAAGAACTTATCAGTTTTCCTCCTCACTCTAACTCTTTAAATTTAGAATGCAGAACTAACAGACTACAGTTATTTATGTCATTTGTTCCAACATGGACAATGAAAACTGGATCCACTGCTGCTCTGGCCAACAGCCCATACATTCTTCCAGGTAGGTCTCCCACCTATGTATCATGCAAGACTCCCTGTCCCTGGAGCAAACCTGTACTTCAATCCCCCTATTGAAAAAGTCCCCAACTATGACTACCACTCTGTTTCTGGGAACTGATTGTGAGGTGGCTTGTTGGGGCTCCTCATGCCTGCCTATCACCTAAGAATCTTTAGAGACACCTTCTAGCTCTGCAAGGACCTGAAAATGGTTTAACACTTCCAATTCAGGGGTTGATGCCAGCGGACGGTGTGCAAATTTTACCTTGCGCCTTGTGAATGTGACCCACCTGTCTCTGTCTGTTTGGTTTGGAATCTATTTCCCCACCAGCTTAAAGGTGCACACTATCTCTCTAAAGGACACCTGGGCCAGATTCACCAATTTTCTGCTATAATGTAATGCAGTTAATTCCTCCTCCAATTCAGTGACCCTGAGCTTGAGATTCTGGAACAGCTAGCATCCCCTGCAGATGTAGCCCTCAGAGAAGACTGGCTCCCCCAAACAGTCCTCTAAAATGTCCAACATCCAACAAGATTTGCATTGTCCTAGCCTCATTATTAAAATTTGACTTGGGTTACTATAAAGTCTCTATTAAATAAGTTTGTTATTAGTTGTGACTGCCATTTTCCAAGATACTGTATACAGTACAGTCCCTGAACTTGGGTATTTTCTTAATCATTTTTAAGAGAACCGTGAAGTGCTGTGGCAACTCAAGGTTTATCACATCTTATGGGCTATATGTATAGCTACTCAAAGGCAGTGTAAACTCTTTAAAATGTAAACTGTTTTTGGACATTTGACGTATGGCACCTGCATTTACTTGGTTACAGGTTTCTCAGGTAATTATAGAGAAAAGAAATCTCAGCTGTCCATTTAGGTTTCTAAATTAATTGGCAGGTTGGGTGGATTGGCAATGCTAAATTGGCCTGAGTGTCTGTGTATGTGTATGGTTACCTTGCAACAGATTGGTGCCCATTCCAGGGGATTGTTCCTTCCTTGCACCCAATGCATGCTGAGATAGGATTCAGAAGATGGTATGGTATAGAACCTTACTATTATATTCTCATTTACAACCCCAAGTGGACTTGATAATGTAAGCAAAAGAAATCCAAATACTGAGAATCTATGTTTAGTCTGAAATGAACATATACAGCTCCTCTTCTATGAGTTTACCTAATATGGCAGACAGTACTGTTTTCCTGGACACAAAATTCACTGTTTGGGCTATTAACTCTAATACAAAAAGAAAGAATTATAAATGAGTAAATAAGCACAGTTTTAATTGTGTACAATAATTTTTAATAGCATAGTTCTAAATGTCTAAAAACACTACAGAAAATTAAAACGTATTGACTCCTACTAACATTTAATTATACAATAGTTAATGGAAAACATTGTATGCTGTAATAATCTTTACAGATCTATATAGGTCCTCAATATTGTAATCAAATTAAATTAAAAAGTGTTAAGGTGTTAGGTTTCAGTCTAATCCTATCAATACAGCAAGAACAAAATGTTAAGATCAATAGAATCATCTGCTTCTTTGGGAATTTGGATCATGGACAGGAAGACAAGCAACACACATTAACCAAAACTTCCTAAAAAAATATCTGAGCATCTTTGGTGAATCCCAGAGAAGCTTTACAAAAGTCTTTATTTTCTGTTCTTTACAGAGCTCCAAGATGGACAGGTCAATAACAGTGATGTGACATTGACTGGTAGGATGGGAGAGGTTAAAGTGACAGGATGACAGCAAAAGACATTCGGATAAGGACAAGAATTAGGATTTTTAAATGATTCCTCCCAACTAGATACAGCCATCCATCCTGTAAAAGGTCACCAATAATCTTTTATAATCAGTAAAGGCTGACCTAAATGAAAAGACAACATTTAAAAGCGAAGGCCATGAATAACTATATTGATTATTTGATATAGTATGTGATATTTTTACCACATAGAAATTGCTTTTAAAATTCAAAGCAATAGAATAAGTCTGAACTTCCCTGAATTTTAAAAATGTAAAATGATTATGCATTATGTTCACAATTGCAAATGTATGGTATTGAAAAAAGTTAAAGTTTGTATTGCAATATTAAACTAAAAGACTTTCAATTTTTGCATTATTTAATTTTATTACATTTATTAATGATGGTCTGTGTAGCGTGTGTGAATAACATACTAAAATTTTTCTTTGTAATTAAAAAATCTATTTTTGAATTATTGTGCAAATCAAAATATACTATATCTGCTAAAGTTTCCTAAAGAGGACATTTGAAGTAGAAAAGATAAATAATAACCACCTGCCACAAAAGTGCTGTGAAAGTGATAGAATGTAGATAAATATATGGAAAATAATAAAATCAGTTACTGTATGTAATTTAAAATCTTTTCTTGATGTATGAGGTTTGGAAAAAATCATTTTCCTGTGCTTTACTTTTATATTCGTAAAACAAACAGTATTGCAAGAGCAAACAAAGGGATCTGCTAACTCTAATTATCTCTTACATAGTATTGTACTTGTATTATGTCTCCCATATATCTAAGTTGGCACAAGCATTGGTTAATCAGATCAATATACTCTTATACATCCAATTTCCCAAACATGGAATGACAGTAGCTATCCACAATTACAAAAATCACCATTTTATGGACTTTATATAATGGCTACTCTGACTGATGTCTTACATTAAAGTCCACAACAAATAAAAAATGGCAACGAGCTTAATAAAAGCATAAGTCATAACATATTTGTTGCACAGATATCACAGTACTTTATGTTAAATATTCAAAATAGTTAAAAAGTAAACAGAACAAAAGTGTTAATCCTGGAAAAAGAAACCATGGTCTGTAAATTTGCTATTAGTCACTCAGGATATTTAACCCAGTAATAACACCAGTTTTAATAGTTGCACTCTCCTGCTAGTACATTTTGTAGCTGTTCAATGTGAGTATTAAAAAGTTGAAACACATAATAAAATGTGAGATAAAACCACAGATATTATCCTGACAATTTATAATTTATCACATTAGTACTGTGTGCCATTCCAGTCACAGGGCTGCTAAATTATACTGTTGTAACATCACAAGTTAGCAGAATAAACAATTATGTAATAACATTAGAATTGCCCTCCTACACAAAAATCAATGTAATCGTCAGTTATCTTTGTTCATATAACATTATACTGTAGGTTAGAAAAAAAAACAGTACTAGTTTGTAAATTTACCACAAGTAATATATCCAGACCCAAAAGGAAAATACAGCAACACAAAAAAACATCATTGCCCATGAAAAACAAATACATAAAAAAGCAACAAAGATATGGCACTATAATAACAATAATAACTAAACATATGTAAAAATGTAAAATATTTAGGAATGTGCTGTTAATTTTTATCTTCATGAAATAGTTTTTATTGCTATTTTGGTTGATATCAACATTTTTTTCATGAACAATGTCTTTTAGCATGTTTGGTCACCTTATGCTATGTTGTTGAAGAATATGCCATACAACCCATTACATCAATATCATGAAATATAATATGGCTGCTCACATTTCTTAAATTAATCAGACTCAGAGAAACTAGAATTTAAGAACAATTCTGGATTAGAGTTATTTAGATGTAGTGGTTTTGTTAAAAAAGAATTCTGTGTGAAGAGCTGGTTAACAGGTTAACATTTTTGCTTTATACATTATAGAAAACATACATCTCTTTCACTCACTTATTAACTCTGTTCAACTTGAATGGAATTCTTCTTCTTCTTTCAGCTGCTCCCGTTAGGGGTTGCCACAGTGGATCATCTACGTTGTCTGCATATTGACTTGGCAAAATTTTACACCAGATGCCCTTTCCTGACATAACCCTCCCCATTTATCCGGACTTGGGACCGGCACAAAGAAACACACTGGTTTGTGCATCCCCTGTGGCTGGTTTCAACGTGAATGGAATTAATAGGCATTATATCATTAAACAACTTTTAGCAGCAGTTTCTAAATATATTCCTGATGTGTTGTACGGGACAAACGTTGGCCTATTACTCTTTATCTCCTTGTACTATTTGCCTGAAAGAAGAAGAGAAACTGTGAAAACAACCGACTACAAAACATAACTTTTAACTATTTAACGTAATTTAGAGGTACACAAAACCGGTTACCAAATTAAAATAAATTGATGAGAATTCAGAAATGTTAAAGTGAAAATACATAAATCAAAAATACAAAAATATAGGCAAGGCCTTAAATAAAACCACAAAACTGAATTCCTGAAAACTCAATGTAACAAAATCAAAGTGTAACACCAAACATTAAAGTAAATCCAAAAATACCACGGCAAAGTTTTAAAATCTGAGAAATCAAAAATGAAATGGTCAGAAAACCACTAAGCTAACAGAAAAAGGACACATAAAAGAGAACTGAAACACACAGTTGAAGACTAATGCCACTGCAAAGATGAAGTGGCTGAAAGAAACTTAAATAGTGACCAGGTACTGTAAAGAAACAAATTAAAGTACCTGAGGGCAGTTACCTGATTTGGAGTCTCACCTTTCCAAAACATGAAAAACAGCACTATAATCTTCCTGGCACATAAAGAAGCAATTAATTAAAATAACATAATTAACAATTTGCAATTAAGAAAAATAAAGTTAAAAGAACTCCATAGAACAAACAAAATGCAAAACAAGCATAAACAATATTGCTGGGTGATGCACAGAAAAACGTATAATACTTATGGCTCTCTGAAGATCCCGCTACAACACCATAGTGGAGTTAAGAGAATCGTCAAGACTTTTAGGTTTGTGGTTTCAGTCAATTGTACCTTTACTCATTTGCTTAGCGTCATTGTCCTGTTGAATGATCCAGTATTGGGTAGGCTTTATTAATTGGACTAACAGCCTCACATTTCCCAATAAAATACTGATTTATAAAGAGGATTGAGTGGCTGCAAGGTGTCCAGATCATAGGGCTATAAATCCACAACATACAGTACAATACCATCATCACTTCACCAATCTACTTTATGGTTGGTATAAGGTGCTTGCGGTCATATACTGTGTTTAGATTTTCAACAAATACATCCATCCATCCATTTTCCAACCCGCTGAATCCGAACACAGGGTCACGGGGGTCTGCTGGAGCCAATCCCAGCCAACACAGGGCAAAAGGCAGGAACCAATCCCGGGCAGGGTGCCAACCCACCACAGGACGCACACAAACACACCCACACACCAAGCACACACTAGGGCCAATTTAGATACGCCAATCCACCTAACCTGCAAGTCTTTGGACTGTGGGAGGAAACCTGAGCATCCGGAGGAAACCCACGCAGACACGAATACAGCTTGGGCATAATTCAGGTAATTCATATTTGTTTTTTTTTCTGCTTAGAGAAAATTTTCACAGATGTCTTGAAGTTTGTATTTTTTCAATTATGGAAACCTAACCCTCATTGGCATGCTTTTTTTTGGAGACTACCCGTCTATAAAAGCCATACTTACTCAGTCTTTTTCTGAACTATGTCATGAACTATAACGTTTATCATGTTGATGCAGCCTGTAGATCCCTAGATGTAGCGTATTATGTAGATAATATTTATCCTTGTGTTCTTAAGGAGGCTAATGAGTACATATATAAACCCTTGACACATATTTTTAGGAAGTCACTGCGCACTGGAGAGATTCCGAAGGACTGGAAAATGGCAAATATCATCCCATTATATAAAAAGGGTGACAGGGCAGATCCAAGCAACTATAGGCCAGTAAACTTAACATGCATCACAGGAAAATTAATGGAAGGAATTATTAAGGATAAGATTGAGCAACACATGGCAAGGACAGGAGTTATTCTGAAAAGTCAGCATGGGTTTAGAAGAGGGAGGTCATGTTTTACTAACATGCTGGAAATCTATGAGGAGGCAACAAAAGGATACAATCAAAGTGGAACTTATGATATTATTTATCTGGACTTTCAGAAAGCATTTAATAAGGTGCCACATAAGAGGTTGGGTATCAAATTAAAAGAAGTGGGATTTCAGAGTGATGTTTTAGATGGGTGCAGAATTGTCAGAGGGTGATGGTGCGAGGAACCTCATCAGAACTAGCCGATGTTAAGAGTGGTGTTCCACAAAGGTCAGTGCTAGGGCCGCTGCTATTTTTAATATATATAAATGATATAGGTAGGAATATAAGTAACAAGCTGGTTACGTTTGCAGATGATACCAAGATAGGTGGATTAGCAGATAATTTTATGGAATCCGTTATATCATTACAGAAGGACTTGGATAGCATACAGAATTGGGCAGATTTGTGGCAGATGAAGTTTAATGTCAGTAAATGTAAAGTATTATACATAGGAAGTAAAAATGTTAGGTTTGAATACACAATGGGCGGTCAGAAAATCGAGAGTACACCTTATGAAAAGGATTTAGGAGTCATAGTGGACTCTAAGCTATCAACTTCCCAACAGTGTTCAGAAGCCATTAGGAAGGCTAACAGAATGTTAGGATATATAGCACGATGTGTGGAGTATAAGTCCAAGGAGGTTATGCTCAACCTTTATAATGTACTGGTGAGGCCTCATCTTGAGTACTGTGTGCAGTTTTGGTCTCCAGACTACAAAAAGGACATAGCAGCGCTAGAAAAGGTCCAGAGAAGAGCGACTAGGTTGATTCCAGGGCTATAGGGGTTGAATTATGAGGAAAGATTAAAAGAGCTGAGCCTATACAGTTTAAGCAAAAGAAGATTAAGAGGTGACATGATTGAAGTGTTTAAAATTATGAAGGGAATTAGTACAGTGGATTGAGACTGTTATTTTAAAATGAGTTCATCAAGAACACAGGGACACAGTTGGAAACTTGTTAAGGGTAAATTTTGCACAAACATTAGGAAGTTTTTCTTTACACAAAGAACGATAGACACTTGGAATAAGCTACCAAGTAGTGTGGTAGACTTTAAGACATTAGGGACTTTCAAAACTCGACTTGATGTTTTTTTGGAAGAAATAAGTGAATAGGACTGCCGAGCTTTGTTGGGCTAAATGGCCTGTTCTCGTCTAGAGTGTTCTAATGTTCTTATCATAACTCATTACTGTTTGATATTAGGGTGAATTTGCCAGGAAGACTACTCTTGGGATTAATTTGTGATTTAATTTACTATAAAAAATGACAGGATAACATATTGTTTTGAAATGGCAACAACACATTCCTCTCTGAGATCAATAGTAGCAAGCAGGATTACATATAAAATTGTATATGTAACTCCGAAACACCTTTTTTCACACAGTGATATCTCATGAATCTAAACAGTTCCCTCGGACAATATAGGATACAGTGCTTCTCATGACACATGACATTCTTCACCATATAGAATTGTTGAGGTTGAAACCCCTTTATTGATTTCTGTGCCTTTAATACAATTATTTCTCTCAAGCTTTTTGATAACAGAATAGACATAGGTCCTTGTGTTATAGTTATTGAATTTTCTTTCTTGCAAGTGGCAGGGGGTTAAGTTGATGGGTAATATTTGTAAACTCTTTACAATGAGTACTATAGTAGTGTTCCACAGGGTTGTGTCTCATCACCACTTCTGTAAGCATTGTACATGGAAGACCTCATGATTCTGTAAGAATGTTTAAGGCTTCTGATGGCACTACTTACCACTTGTGTATGACTTGACAAATTACGGATACCCCATTTCCAGCACACTAAAATGAGGTAAACATATATGTTATGGTCAAGATATACAATAGTTAATTAAATTTGTAGTGACATTAGAAACATTGATCATGTTCCAGAAGTCTGTTTCTGAATGTGTTTTGAACATTTCTATCACAATTTTGGTATTGCAATATTTTTGCAGAGAACAGAAGGCAGTATAGTGTGCACCACTTCTAAAACCAATGGTTACAACATCCAACTGTTGACTCACTCTGCTTTTGCTAACTAAAATGTAAAGGCATTAAGATCCTGCTGTATAAACATCCAATGCTTTCTCTGTTCACTCTCCATCCAGTGGTGTAGAACTTCATTTGGCTAACCTTTAAACAACATGGGAAAAAAAAGACCAGAAACATCAAATTTCATAAAAAATACAGTCCACACAATTTAACAAGTCTCCCCTAAGAATCTTCTGCCCTAATCTGATGAAAACGTTTTTGTTAAAACATTTGCTTTGGTAGTAGATAAGAAGAATGATTACTAATATACTTTGATATATGTGTCCATTCCTGTTTTATTTGTTTGAGCTTCACCATATCAAAGTGCAACTGGATATTCTGGGAATGAAGCATGTGTACACTAACAGTTTATTTCTTCATTTAAAACATTACTAACTGAAGCATGCAAGAAAACATTTATTAACTATAAAGTAACATACAGAGTAGTGAGTATGCATATAACTGCCCTTCTAGATCCATATAAATTTGAAGGCAATGTCAGAAAGGCAACCAATCATCCATCCATCCATCCTCTTCCGCTTATCCGAGGTTGGGTCGCGGGGGTAGCAGCTTAAGCAGAGTAGCCCAGACTTCCCTCTCCCCGGCCACTTCTTCTAGCTCTTCCGGGAGAATCCCAAGGTGTTCCCAGGCCAGCCGGGAGACATAGTCCCTCCAGTGTGTCCTGGGTCTTCCCTGGGGCCTCCTCCCGGTTGGACGTGCCCGGAACACCTCACCAGGGAGGCGTCCAGGAGGCATCCTGATCAGATGCCCGAGCCACCTCATCTGACTCCTCTCGATGCGGAGGAGCAGCGGCTCTACTCTGAGCCCCTCCCGGATGACTGAGCTCCTCACCCTATCCTTAAGGGAAAGCCCAGACACCCTGCGGAGGAAACTCATTTCAGCCGCTTGTATTCTTCAATCATATTTTACTTTAATGAATGCATAGAAGTTGTATGTGATAACTAATTTCAAATTGAATTGTTAAATATAAACAGCACATGTTTATGTACAGTATACAATTTGGATGTGTATCAACAGATAATGTAATGACAGAGAATTTTTTGACAGCTCACACAAGGTGTTATGTTACTGCATTATAATAACTTTCCACAAACACTACAGCATCTAATCCCTAAGATATTAGAGCATCCGCCAATTGCCTTCATTCATGATTTTCTTGGAGTCTTCAAAATGCTTAAGAAGGCTAATATTTTTGCTAACCACAATGTGATTTAGAATTGAATTCTAGTCAGAAAATATTCTAATCCAAAAGTCTGACAAAGTATGTGTCACCAGGAAATAACACTGGAAATTTAATAAACTTGTGAGGTGTTTTTTTCCCTGTAGTAATTTTAATGAATGCTTTCTTGATACTTTTGATTTACCTGTACGTATATTTGACCATATATTCTAATCAGCTGAAAAATACATTAATTCTTCTTCGGTTCCGGAAATAGTGCATTACAAGAGTACAGGTTGTTTTTATAAAAAATCATAATTAAGATCTATTGAACTATGAAGTGTGATCAAATGCCTCTTTTTAAGTAGTGCATTTCATTAAAATCTTATTTGCATACAAATAAAACAGTATGGCAAAAGATGATGAAGGCTAAATGTTCCATTATGCAGAAGTATATCTAGTGGAAAGTCAATTAATTTAAACCTGTTACAACACAACTTCTTCACAAATTCTACACTAGGTAACAGTGTGATTATCCAGTGGAAAATGGAAACAGTAATTAGACGTGCAAAGTTTATTAGTGAGCTATTTGTATTTAAATTTCAGGAGTAATTAATATTTCAAAATGTAATCAAGACACTGGATAGAAAGAGAAAAGTTAAGTTTTATTATTCATTGCTAAGGATCAGAGAATTATATTGTTTAGAAGTGTTCCTATTAGAGACACATGCACCAAATGCTAGACATGCTTGACATCTACTATAGGATGTATATCTTGAATATGTGGTGACCCATCAATGACTTTCTATTACCATAAGAAATACACATGGGATATGACTTTTAATTATAGCATGTAAAAAAGCAATTATTAATGGACCTTCAGACTACTTGAGTTTTATAGTGTTTCATTTTTTTCTGCATAGTGCATTAAGAAACAGGTTCTGCAATTCATATTGTATGATTTTATAAATTCTAACTTTCCACATCATACAGATTGTATGACATAATTTTCCAAAAAAGGAAAAATGTTAAAATCATGTTTTTAATTCAAACCACATAACTGCATATGTGTTCAGTAAACCATAATTAGAAGAGGTCTCATTTTTTATCTTTTTTGGTGAAAGATCTACATGTGCAGAGCTACACCCAGATTCATTGAAAAGATACACACTTTTAATCAATTGGATGACAATGTTGTCTGAATTAATTTTTTATAGTGATGACAGATGACAAAGTAATAGGTTATAAAAATGTTAAACTAAAACAGTTCAGGAAAAATAGACTTTTAAAAGATGTACAAGTCTGCGTATTCTAATGATTGCCAATTCTGCAAAAACCCTGTAATGCATCAGTTCTTGAGATTTAGTTTTTCTCCTTGCTGCATGGGAACTCTTTGTCTGTGGAAAGCAATGTTAATAAACTTTCTGAAAGTTACATCAGGCTGTGCTACTGGTATATTATAATTTTCTGTGTTTAGGGTCTTTCTTCAAACCTTCTCCTGTCAAGCAAATGGCAGGCAAAGGAACTGTTCCTCATTAAAACAAAGAGCAGACTGTGCGCAATGTTCATCTGCCCACGCTGTACCTAGACAGTTTCCCCAGTACTGAAAGGTTTAACACTATTAAACCATTTTCAATAATTGATAGTAATAAATTTAGTAACTCAACTGACAATGCAAATATCTTCTGTCTTTGCTGGCCTACAGGACGAAATAAGTACAGGGGCAAGTTTTTTATTCCGACATATCCAACACAAAATTTTGTGATATATGATGGTTTTGATGACCTTTCATGTACCATATATTAAAAATAAAAATATATCTATATATGTAGTTTCTTTCTTACAGTTAAGAACACAAAAAGTATGTTTGTTTAATATATATATATATATATATATATATATATATATATATATTACCTGAATATGTTATGCCCCAAAACAGGTTAGTTTAAGATGTATTGTCATCTTATGGTTGCATTCATGGACATTTTACTTAATTTCAGTGTACTAATTGTTTTTATTAGACTTTTATTATCATGCCCTGCTTTAGAACACCTCTATCATCACATTTTACTCTTAACATTTGTTTGCCCAAGTCTCCATTCTTTTTAAAATCATCTCTAAAATATTTTGATCATATCTCTGCCGCTTTGTTACATGGCCTTGTCACTTTATTTTCCCATACATTTTCACATTACATTTAAGATGTCTCTGAGTTGCTTTTATGTTTATTCCTTAATGTTGATATTTTGTAAAAGAATCTTCTTGTGGTCAAATATGATCATCTCACTTAATTCATGTAAGGTCTGTTTGTCTTATACACAATTAAAAGTACATCTATCCATACAAACATTCTTAACATTTAGGGTGGTGGAAAGACACAGCCTATTCTGGCAGGCCTCAACCCTGGAGAGGGTGCCAATTCATCAAAGGATACACCCTTAAATGCACCCAAAGCAGTTTAGTGTTGACCTACCAAGCATATCTTTTAAACAGAAAATAAAATCAAACTACCATGCAGAAGCCACACACAAAAAATGGAAGGACATGCAGACGTTTCAGAGACAGTAACCTAGCTTGATTTTAACATTTTTCTATGAGGATCTGAGGCAGAAACACCACAAAAATAGTAAGCTGCCTACTAAAAATCTCTACATCTATAAAGATAACCTTTTATTTTGCTTTATACAAACAGTTTTGTTTTTCAAACCACAGACTTGAAAATTTGAAAGGAACATTGTAACTTTTAGGCTTAAGACCAAGTGGTCCCAGACAGTTCAGAGTAAAACCAAGTTATAAGAAATACAACAGTGTGACCTATCAAAACAGAAAAATGCCATAAATGATGGTGGTGTGATGGTTTAGCAAGCTTTCCTTTTAACCAATAATTCTAGATTTAAATCAGACTCATTTAGCTTTGCCATAGTCAAGCATTTCTCTTACTACTTATGCCATGGCTCTAGCCTTCCCTGATGGAACTATGTTTTCTCCAGAGGTATTTATTACAATTTTTGATCGCAATTATAACCTCTCCATTGTACCACCCATGGCATCTAACCTAGCACTATTTTTCCATGTTAACTGAAGCGGCATTAATAATATTTTTAACACAAATCTTTTGGTCTTGTCCCATCCTGGGGACTGCAGGAGTGGCTCAGGAAAAGAGTGAGTGGTCGCACCCAACACCTGAAAAAAATTGTAACAAATTGAGATCACAAATTATATTTATTCCAAAGACACAATAATGTTTTCCCACACATTTAAAGCTAAGTGTGTACCATAAATGATACCCTCATAAAGTCATGAAAGAGGATTATAATTTTAAAAATGGGAACTTTATAAAACACTACAGTGTGATTTACCAACAGGGAAACATAGGTTGTGGTGGTGGTGTGGTGGTTCGCACACTTGCTTCAATCCAAGAAATGTAGATTCAGTCTTTGCCCATTACATGTAACTTTTAATCAAGCAAGTTCTAATGAAGGCCACAAACATTATTGCAGTATTACAGTCTGGAGTTCTTTGCAGAAGGAGAGAAACAAACTTCAAAATGCTCACAATAGTTATGTACTAAATGTAATATGTTTATGTGTAATAAGTCTGGTAATATATACTTTGTAATTTTACTTTTTACCTTTTCGCCTCTACATTTGTCTCACCTAGATAACAACAGATACTTGAATCCAGTAGGGGGCGCTAGCTCCCTGGTTGGAATAAGTTCTTTTATAATTGCAGCATGTTGCATAATCCGAAACTATATAGATATGATATTAAAAGGCGATACCCCTCCCTCAGTGATACATTGGTAAGAAATCACATAGGAGAAATAACTTAGCTTTCTTTAATGATGGTTTACGCGACATAACAGATGAGGAAGCCATGACAAGACCGTCACCAAACTGGGAGCCCGGTGTATACAGTCTGCCATTTTTGTTGCTGCAATGGAAGGATTTTCAGGATCAGATGACGGTATCTCCCATCTGTCCTTCGGCTTCAAAGGTGCGCCGAGCAATGTCCCAAGGTTTTATACCCTTTCTCCATGTGCAGGCCCCCACTTAGGTAAATCATGTCATTCCAAACAAGGAAAAGAAGATCCAATGTCATGCTGACTCTGACATGCAGAAATAGTACAATGCCCATTTCGCAGTTGTCCCTTTCTTGTCTTCTAATGCTTGCCTAGCAGTTCTAAATGATGAGCCCCTGTGTGCTAAGTCTGGCCTTGTGTTAGCTGTACATGTGAGAGGATTTATAAAATATTTTTTGTACAGAGCACAGTGACATATTAAACTTATATACTTATTACAGTACCTAAGTTAGTGGATAACATAAAACACAAAATTAAAACCAAAATAGCACAACACACAGTGCTGAACTCAAAAACACCAAGCAATATGTAAACAAAAGTACACATAAAATACAATATTGCAGGGTTTCTTAAACTTTTTTTCTCACAACCCAATCTTGCTCTTTTAAATGTCTTTGAGACTAATGATGATCATTAGAGTAGGGGGATCCTTTTAGGAGGATATATCCCACTCCCATATAAAACAACAGAGACTTGCAACCATATACAACCTAACGGTGGCAACTCGATACCCAATCCATAATTTAAGAAACTCTGCACTACATGTGGCGGATGATCAAAAAGCTTTGAGCCTAACCTGTCCTGTAAGAGGCACTAGCAAAGTTATATATTTCAATGTGCTTCCTGTGAACCTTTGCATAATTCTTACAATATTTACAAAGATTGTCCATGCCTCTCATATGTACTTTTTGTTTTGCTTCTGCAGTCACTCTTCCTCTTCCCGACTGGAAGTCCACATCATTGGCAAAGTACATTCAAAGGATGAAGCCCTTTAGATTGATGGTAATCATATGTAGCCAAGTTTGGAAAATAGTTTGGGTCTGGTATATCTATAAATTCACACTTTCAAACAGTAATCTTTGCAACCCATGCAGTGCAAAATGGTGCATTATTGTGAGGGAGAAGAAGGATTAGTTGACAGTTTTACTTGATGTTTTCCATATTGACCATAAATCAATTTTAACAGTGACTAGTAACAATATGTGGGCCTTTTGAGATATATAGCCAATATGAACTTATGCATAAAAAAATTGTCCATATGATCTTGTCAGCACTGGCTTGGACATTATGTTGTTGGAGAATTGAATCACCATTATTTCACTGTTAAACTTTTTTGCTCGTACTCTGTGTAACAGTGATGCATTAGAGTTTCATCCTGTATTATGAAATGCTTGTTATATTTCTCCTAGTTCAAATTAATTAGCTTACGATTTACCATAAAACATTGGATCCAATGTTGTTTTATTTCAGTAGTCAACATTCTGGCAGACTTTGCTCATATGTAATTGCTCATAAAGAATGAATTCAGATAGCCCATAACTTCTGTAGTACCTAGTGACTCAAGTACTGGCACTGTTTGATTGCACATTTTGATTTGTTCCATAAGGCCTCCTGTTTTTACTGTTAAAGGCTGGTCAAACCTAATGTCTGAAGAGATTCTTTTAACTATGATGGAGTTCTCTGGCCCTTTCTTGACTACGGCATGCAAACAGAACTGGTCCCTTTATACTTTAACTATGCAAGAATGAATCTCCTAATGCATGTTGTTCTCAAACATGTGTAATTCACTGATAGCAGAATTTCTGATTTCATAATTTTCAGTATCCATGTTGGCATGGTTCTAAAATGAGAAACCCCATAATTCAAAACTGATGGAAACTTGCAATTCAGATATTTTAGTACACAGGAGCTACTCTTTGGGCACTTATGAAATCTGGACAATAGAATACCTTTTTTTAGGTTCAGACTCAAAACCTTTTAATGACCTCTTGTGACTGTTCACAAGTGCTCTGGCAGCTAAAACACACTCTTTACTCTTATTTTTGAGTCAACCTATTTTACTCCCTTTTTATGTAAAGTTTCTTTCTTTACAAAGAGAGTGCATAATATAACAATATGACTTCTGCTTTATCGTTTCTCTATCAGCAAAGCAAGACTGTTTTAAATACCAGTCAAATAGTCCTGTCATGTTTGGGTTTTTTGTAGTTGTGGCCCTTTTTGGCAAAGGAGGCATCACTCTTTGTGGTGTGTTAACAACACACGTATAGTTTCTCCCTTTATTGAGGCATTAATAGAACTCTCCTTTCGCTTGCTAGTACTTCCTTTATAGTCCCAAGTGTAGCCATGTGTCCAGATAAGGAAATTCTCTATGCTCTTGGTATGACTGAACTTAACTGCACATGCTGCTCAGAATTCCATGTTCATTCCAGAGCCTGCCTCTGCCAGGTCACTTCCAATCTGTTCGTGAAATGAAAAAAGAACACACCTTGTGGCACCTAACGTTCTCCATCCTCTTTGCACACTACACTACACTACACACTCCCACAAACACACACACACACACACACACATATATATATATATATATATATATATATTATACTGCTAAGGTGAGATTGAGTGTGGATCATCTGTTAACATCTTATTTGATTTTATCCACAGTACTTCCAAAATTGTACTGGAAAAGGTCTTTATATATATATATCAATCTACTGTAGTATGATGTGCTACAGATCATATCCTTAGATGTTTCTGAAGGAACCCTCTTGGAAATAATGAAGCTTGTTTTAAGAGGGCAAATGATTCCACATCTCTCTCTCTCATAAAAACAAAGTAGAGACTAGGAAGGCATGAGAACCACTTGATTTCCTAATGAGGTTCTGTATAAGAAAATATTTCCTTTAAAATGAGAATTTAATTTCTTCACAACAAGAGAAACTGAACAACCAATTTTCTTAAATTGCAACATCATTATTATGAACATGGAGAGAATGGTATAAAGATTCTAGCCCAACAGATCCACATTGCAAGAATAGAAATTAGCAACACAAGTGGAAGTAAAATCAAGGAGCATAAAAAGATATCTGACACATTAAAGAAGTACTATAAGTCATTATACTCCTGTGAGTGCAAAATAGATAAGACAAAAATTAGGGAGCTTTCCAATAAAACACAAACACCACAGCTTGATATTCAGAGTGCTGAAAACCTTAAAAAACACTGACACTTTTAGAAATGCAGGATGCCATATACTCATTCCAAAGCCCAGTTGAATTTTATAAAAAAGATTTCAGCTAAGCTGACACCATTATTCTTAACAAAATGTATAGAAGCTAAAGAAAGCGCAATTCTACCCTAAACATTACCACCAAGCATTCATAACTGACAGAATCTCTAACCAAGAACATAGATAATTTTGTGGTACAAAATCAATTTAATTAAAAGAAACACTAACAAGATTATCTCTCAGTGGAATATGAAAACTTAATTGAAATTAGTTTGGATGCTTAGTTAAAGGCTAAGTTTAAAGAGGGCACAGCAACAACTTTCTGGCATTTGATGAATATCTGGATTTATGAAAACGATTATTTTAGTTCTTTTGCCATTTTCAAGTACATATTTGTGCAAATCTGGCTTTTGTAAATATGTTTGCACAAAAACTAAATATCGAAATACGCTGGACAATTTATCAGACATATTTTCTAAGGATAAAGGAATTTAAGAAGCAACTATATTCATTAATCTTTGTTTTATTCATTTTTTTGTTATACCTACACATTTTTATAGATACAAGCATTATATACCAGTATTTTTATTTTTTTTTATATTTTGTTAATTAGTAATGCATCTTCTTCTTCTTTCGGCTGCTCCCGTTAGGGGTCACCACAGCGGATCATCTTCTTCCATGGTTAATTAGTAATAAATATTTCTGTTTATATTATATTTGTAATATTGATTCATTTTATAAGAATTCTATACTTTATTTTGTTTTAATGACAATTAAGGTTTGTTTTGTTTATTTTGCAACATTGAATACATTTCTTTTTCACTAAAAAATTTTTGTCATTGACATCTTGTTAAAATTAGAAAAGTGGTGAGGGTTCCGTGATCTTTGGAAAATTATATTAGCATTTGCTTTAGCATCTCATACTGATATATTTCATATTTAAAAGTATTTAAAACACAAAAGAGGAAGAAGAATTGTAAAATTATATTTCTTGCCCCTTTACAATCACTCTGAACTAAACAATGGTTCAGGCAAGCATTAACAATTCTTGATGAATATAAAGAAAGAATAACACCGGGTCACTACTGAAGAACAGTAATTAATATATTAATAACTAGAGAGTCGCAAATATATTTTTATGAAAAATGTACAAAACTCATTACCTTTTAGACAAGAATATAATACATTTCATCATTATCGTTCCTTTTCTATTCTGTAAGTGTTTCAGAAATATTAAAAAGGGCACAAAAAGCTTGGTATAATAATCTAAATAAATAATAACGGCTAGAATCTGATATGAGCAGTAGTAATCACCAAATAAAACCATAAATAAATGAAACCCAAAATTATTGGTTATAATAGGAATGTAATAAACTAGGTACATCAAAGGAACCTGATCAAATTGACTGAACTGTGACAAACAGAAAGAGTTAAATACGTTTCTAAAGGTGTTGGTGTTCACAGTCCAGGCAAATTAATAGATTCATCAGATATGTTCATTTTAGGAAGGTTGCTGCAAAATCTCTGTACAGAAAATCATCAAGCTCATCCATGGCACATTAATAGCAATATAGGTAGCAGAAGTATAGTTATGCAAGAAGTTAAAGATGATATCTAGGAGCTAGGCCAGTTTTTGGCAGATATATTTTAAGTGGAGTCATGTCTTGTATAACACCATTTTTGCATTTTAGGCTGTCTATTTTAAAATCATGCAGATGTTGCCCTTTTGGTGAAGCATAATGCAATGAATCTGTTGAAACCCAGTGACTGGTTGTAAACGTTATAAGTGCCATTAAACAGTACCTATCACTCTGGCCAACACACATCGAAAATGTGTTCACAGCCAAAATAAAGCACATTAGAATATTTATCTATAAAATAAAAAGACAGCTTTAGTTAGAAAAAAAAGAAAGTGAAAAACAGAAATTAGAAAAATTATTTTTGTACTTTTAGGAGCTTGCCAATAACACTAATTATCTCGTAAATTGGAAAGCATTAGGCTCAAGCGCTTTGACAGAGGTTATATTTAACACAGATTAGAGAGAAAAAAATGTTAACGCTGCTAAATGACATGTCTCTTAAATAATATAAAGTTTCTGTTATTAGTAAAGAGTGCAGAATACAATTATTATGGCTTCTTTAATATGTTTTAGGGGTATAGAAGAAAGGTCAGAGTTTGATTTGGTAGCTTTTCTGTTAATACTTACGTGCAAGGTGGAACACAGCCAGTTTGTGTATGCTACAGTAAACCCTCAAGTCAATCCGAAGCAGTAATTCTATTTGTACATACCCAAGGGTGTCTTCTTTCGAATAAATCCTAAGTTTCCATGATGTCTGCTCTCTTTCATTATTAAAATATGAGCATTGTAGACGTATACCCCGATGCGAGGAAAACTCTCATTTGTTTCAAGCCAGATACAGTGAAAGGATCACTAGCAATGGATAGCTGGGCTTCAGGCTATTCTAATGGTGTGTAATTGTCTTTAATTGGCTGTTCATATTACATGTCACAGCTGTGCAGAAACAAAACAGGAAATAATGGCTTATGTGACTGCCTATCTTTATGCATCATTACGCACAAAGTTTGAGTCAGATTCGGATCACAATTTTGACTTTATTTAGAACAACGTGTTTGATAAGGCACTTGATGCTACGCTTGATTTGTAACTACTGCTTCTGATATAAATTTGATGCACATGTGGCATGCAGTTTTAAAGTTAAAGCATCATGAGTTCAGTTACCATACCTGCCTGCTACACATTCTCCCCTTCTCCCTGTTTAATCCAAGACGTTTGTGTTGACAAATCTGGAAGTATGCATTATGCTGTCCTATTCACCATACAAGACTTGTACAGCTATGAAGAACAATTTCAAGATAATTAATTATTGTGAACACTTAAACAGTTTACACACACATTAATCTCTTTGCAAATGAAATTACTAATGTCATTTTTATGAATGCCAAAAAGGAAATGTGATTATTTTATTTTTGAAAGTGACATTACACATTATGCAGCATGATTAAAATCCTGTTACATGACACCTAAGTTACTTTTCCTGTTTAATATATTTCCACTAGAGGTTTTCACACCATTTCAAGCACCAACTAACAATTTATCTGCTAAAACTGAATGGAAGAATGTTTTAATGATATTTCTAAAATATTACATGCAATTGCCACCTTTATCACCTACATTGAGAAATATTTCAAACTGTTAAAACTTTTTTCACATAAAATGTTTTCAAACTTTGCTACTGTCTCCCACTGTGTTTCTCTATGTTACCATAAGGGTTCCAGATTCCAAAGATGAAAGTGGAATCAGTAATTTCCATCATGTAAAGGGTAACTTACAAATATAGCAAAATGATCACAAAATATTTAAAAATATTGAGAGAACTTATATAATACAGCTGACATGTATAATTGAGTTTAATAACCAAGGTTGTGCTACAAGTAATACTTTACTGTGGATAAAGTGTTGAAGGAAGTGAATTGCCTATTTCAAAACATGTCAGCTTTTGTCCTTCACAAAGTAAAAGAGAATTTCTTGATTAATGATATGCAATAATTCTAAGTCATGGTGTACCACATTTTAAAAGGTTGTCAGTAACCATGAAACACAGTATTGAGATTTGAAACAGACCCAATTATAACTTTAGTTTAGAACCTTCAATAATTCTATATTAAGTGACAAACCTTTAATAATTGATTAATCAAAACAATATTGTCAAAAGTGACAAACACCCTTGGCTGCTTCATAGTCTAGAAATACATATTGAGGACTTTGAAAGAGGAAAATTTGAGCAGTGTAAAATATGACATTGTATAATCAATTTAAAACATGCTTGAGATCTGAACAAATCCAAGAAACTGATTTATCTAAGCAAATGCCAGCAAGGATTAAGAAGTGATTATGAATTTTTAAGTTAAAAGTTATACTTTTTAAACATGCACAACCTAACTTTTTCAAAGATGATCACCCAAATGCATGCTTGCTCTATGAAGCTCCAAGTGTTGACACCTGCAGGCTTTTATCTTCTGGCACCTAGCATGTAGACATCTGCTGCTGCTTACTCAATTAAGTTGAAGGGCAGCAGCCTGCTTGACTTCCTTCCACCAGATCACAGTTTCCAGGTAAGCAGGCATGAGTCCCAGTTCATTCTATTGACTACTTTAGTGATATATTCACAGAAACTTGAGTGCCTTCTCAATTATGTTTTTAGATTAATTCTTTTGAAGCAGTAAGGAGCTTAAACTTTATATCAAAGTTACTAAGTTAGATGCCATTATATAATTATTAAAATTCCTGTACATCAAAGTCACTAAGTTAGATGCCTTTAAATAATTATTAATATTCCAACAGTCAGTGGATGATTAATATGCACAAGGTGGTAACACCTGCAGTTTTCTCTTTTTTCTCTTTATTAATACTTCTATTTTATATATTTATATTTATTTAGTCAATTTCAATTCAAATGAATACTTCTGGATTACTAGATTAGCTAGGCCTCATACATCCAGGATTGGGTATATTGTGTCAGATACTGGTAGGAAAATTTCCAAAACTTCGCAACCAACAACTGGTTTAAGTGGGTTTGGAAATGGATGGATGGATAAATAGCTACACACTATGATATATATGTTTGATCTATTTTCTGAACATGCTTTTTCCACTGGTGTGAGTTGGGGTCATAGGATGTAGAAGCCTTTTCCAGAAGAAAAAGTCACAAGAAAGAAGTCGGTCATAGCCCTGCGTATTGTTATTATTCAGTTCATTGTAGTGAAAATAGTGTGATGTATTTTAATAAATCGGTTCTGTTAGATGGAAATCTTTTAGTCAAAGATTAAGACAGTTGTAAAAGAGAATTCTATTGTGTAGACAGAAGGGTGAACAAGTACATTAACAGTTGCAGTAACAAAAGTTATAAGTGAGAGTCTATCAAAATAATTAAACAATATAGTAAAGAGTTGGTAACCATTTGTTTACTCTGTTTAATAAATGAAGGAAAAAAAAGCAACAATACTCAGTAAAGGAAGAGAAGTCTTGAGCCATCATTATATATAACCTCCAAAAATGGGCATCCTTTATTTAAAAATATAGGTAAAGTCCCACATGCTCCCTTTTAATGGAGCATGGGAGACTGAAGAAATCTAACAGAAAGCTTCCTCTTCTCAGCTAGGTTCATTTACATATTGACTATGAAGCATTTCAAACACAACACCAATTTTTATAGTCTGTGTAATTTCTTGTTACTTTTTACCACTTTTTACCATTATTTTTGAATTTTATTACTTCCCCTAAAGACAGTCAACAAGTCCAAATCTGACTACCTAGGTAATGGAATTCATTATAACGATGGCTTCAGACAAGTTTAATAATAACTCAGAAGACATGGCTAATGATCTTTTTTTTAAAAAGGAATCCCACTTTTTTATTCAAGCGCATTCTTTTATTCTTTTTAGTAAAGTCCTCTTTTTCTGTGCACATTTTTTTCTTCCTTCTTTAGGAATCCTCGGTGCACTGGTTATTTTCAGAGGTGGAACATTTTCCACTTGCTTACTATTGACACCCCCTACTTTGAATCCAGGGATAGATCTATAATGCTTTCTTCCCCACAAGCCACCAGCAACCACAATTTATCGTCAAACTCTTAGACAATAGTGGCTACTTGCCAACATATCCCTGGGTTCAGCAATAGCAATCTCTCCAATAATCACCTTTGCCACAGTCATTCTCTGCAATGAATGTAAAAGTGGTGACCTCACACAGCAGTGGCATCTCAACAAGTCCACGGTCATGAAGAAGGAAAGCACACACAGGGAGGGGTAACTCCCCCGGACAACAGTCAATCTAGCCACACTCAAGAACAGTTTCACCTTTGGAGATGCAACATGGGCCAGGAGCCACATGGCATTATTTTTACTCAGTGGCATGTCCTCTTATGTGTAGCAATGACTCTCTGAGACAGCATAAGCCAGACAGGATGTCTCACATAGAGTTATTGCATATTATCTTCAGGCAACTAGGGACTTTAGGCCTTACACTGGAGAAGACATTGGAGACCTGAATCCCAATGTAGATCCCTATCTAAATCCTGTCTCTTAATGGGACTACAAATGTAAAAGCAACAACAGCACAATAAAAAATTTTAAATAATACCAACCATTCCTGTCTCATTCGCTTATCTAACCCAACCCCAATCATGACCATCTAGCAGGATTCCCATTGTGATCTAGCCTAGACCAGGGACAACAAAAGACTCACGGTAAAGGGAGCAAACACAGCTGTTATTTCAGCACCATACTGTTGTGGAAAATATCCAGTAAATAAAGAAGAGTCCTAAGCCTTTATTATATACTAGCAGACCACGTGCGCTTCGCTGCAGTCGCTGTAGTTGGAATAATTATGTATCTACATGCGACTTATAGAGCTTCTTTATATACAACATTTTGGTTTGTCCTCCTGGAGCCAAAATATATACATTTTCTCTATGACTAATTTGTGAACATGCTACAAAGAAAATAGAAACGGGAAAAATGGCAACACCGCCGGGAACAACAGTAAATGAGATAAAGTAAAAGAGGGCAACAGCGCCGGAAACAACAGTAAAAAACAACAGTAAATGAGATAAAGTAAAAGTCTACTAAACACTAAAGTACAAAAACAAAGTAGAAAGTAACAGTAAACTGCAACACCGCCGGGAACACTGGCACACCGCGTCTACTAAACACTAAGAAACACTAAGTAGAAACACTAAAGGAAAAAATACTATTCAGTAAGTACTGCGTCTAGTAAACAGTAAATCGGTAAAGGAGAGAGGACTAAATACTAAGGAAAAAGAGCGGCAAGATCGCATCAGCTGCGGAGCAAAATGAAGTGAATGAAATGAGGTGAATGGGAGGGGAGATGATCACGTGACTCCCCCACCTGCCTTAACTCTCAATCCCTCCACAAACACACAAACACAGTCTCTCGGATCCCAACTCTCCTTTATATGTATAGATGAACTACAAACATAGACATCCTTTATTTACCCCTATAGGTGGAGTTCACCATGCTGTCTTTTAGTTCAGTCTGGTACACTGGAGAAATCTAACAGAAAACTTCCTTTAATCAGCAAAGTTCTTTTACATATTGTGATGCGTAAGTCCCTGTCTTGCACCCCAAAACAAGAGGCTGAGACTCAGTCCTTTAGCAAAACCAGCTTTATTCAGCTTGAAACAGGAACAACATGGTTATTTATTGTAGCAGGATCTACCACTTTCCTATACACAGACACGGCAGTCGGGAAGGGTTGTGGCCAGGTTAGTGGCCAAGTAATACTGTTTCCTGCATTTATGATGTTCCTTGCATTACCCATCAATGACAGGCGCTTATGATGCAACCTTGATCGGCTCAGATTTGCTTCCTCAGTGCTCCGCTGCAGCACTGTGAGCATGTGGTTGCCATAGCAATGGACAAGCAATCTTCCTCAAACACAGCAATTGCGCTTTTGGATGCAATTCAGTGTGTTATACCTTTGAGGAGAGTACCAAAAGAGTTAAAAAACCTCACAATATAGTCCCAAAATAATTCATCTTTACTGGTAAAAAATGCCAGCCTATCCTTGTTAAAAACAGGCAGGCACTTTCAAAAACAATTTTCTCAAAGAGTGGTCCAAATGAGCGCTGACTTCTGGTGCCTGTGTGGTTTTAGTAGCTCTTGGGCAGAATGTGCAGGACTTCCAGAGACATACTGAAAGTTACATTAACACTATAATCCCTGAAGCCTACAAAAAAACGTAAATTCCTTTCGCACCACTCTATCAGCGTCTTTTGGTTTGCAAATGTGTCAATCAGCACAAGCTGCAAGCAGCCTGCTATCCCATCACCCCCACTACTGCAGCTCAACTCGGACAAAAAGTTCTCCAAGATCAAGACTGTTTATCTTGACGTGAGGTGCCTGGAGTTGTATAGGGTAAATAATATATTGTTATTTGGAAAACATGCATGTGTATTCCGTGTGTAAAACAATCTATGTAAATGTAGGATGACAGGAAATGCGAGGTAAGAATTGTTGAACACATAACTAAAAAAGAAACATTTTTCATGTTTTAGTAATATTTGACAAAATGTAGACATGAAGTGTACTGTATAATGTGTGAAGACTGGACTCCAAATATCAAATAAATACTTTCACAAAAGGTACAAGTATAACAAAACAAGTGTGCTTTTATTCAAGAATATAACCATTAAAAAAGAAATTGGCTTAGCGTACAAAGTAGATATATCTGCTTGATTGGTGCAGTGGTAGCAACTGCTGTCTTGTAATCAAGAGGTTTTGGGTTCAATTCCCAGATCCTCCAACATTTACCATTTTGAGTAGTGAGCTGCTATTTTTATTACTATTGTATAATAAAAGCATTCATTGGATTTGAGTCTGTAACAGCCAGTGTAAATTTATGGTACTTGTAAAAGTTAGCATTTTTTTTTTTATTTAGTTTTATTCTCTCAGTCACGTTCATGCTCCCCCCAATCTGACACTGCTAGTTTTCAAATAAAGACGTGCTGCAAAAGAGGTGAACTCAGATGTGGATGAGGGTTCTACATCAGAGAAAGAGAAAAGAAGCTCTTTACAAGCCCCACAAGAAACGTCCAGTCACAAATAAGAACAATGCAGCTGCACCAGGCATAAAGGGGAAAGATGGCACCATTTGGAGGCAGCAGCAGGCCAGGTGTCAGCCTGCCATTGAATCTGCCACACGCATGTCCTTCAACGAAACAGTAGGGCTTACAGAGCTCACGAAGGTATTGTGCACAGTCCTTTTTTGTGATTATGTTTTGCGATGGTCTTTATATGTATATAAAATAAAATTTATATGTTACTTATATAAAATTCAGATTGAATGTTATTTACCTTGATTTATTTACTTATCTTCCTGCAGTGTAAAGTCACAAATAGACTGCAGAGCTTCCTGTGTTTGATGACACGGACATACTGACAGTGCATGTGCCATGCTACTTCAGTACGTGAATGACTTTAGCTGCAGGTGAAAGCTCCTGTCACACTTTACGCAAATGTTGTCATGGTTCTATCTCTGTCCAGAAACAGCTCAATAAGCTTTATGACCTTAGTCTTGGAAAGTCTTTCTCCCATGGGATGACTGGGATCTTTTCCTGAATAAGAACTGGCATTGCACATATACTTTGTCAGCATGCCCGTATCATTCAAACACAAATTCAAAACAAGATTCATGATTAAGTAAATGAAGCAAGGGTCCTCACGGTAAATCTTGGAAGTGACTTTTACATTCATTCTAACGTTGAAAAGTAAGAAGCAGAATTGTAGTTGTTGCAAATGGCATACTCAATCAAAATGGATAATATCAAAGATGCGTGACACTATTTTAAATAATGGGAGTGTTGTTAATAGTAGCAATAACCATCAAAAATGATACAGAATGATGAAACTTTAAAAAATAGAATGACTTTTAAGCAATAATCTTCATTTGATTTACACACTGTTCATATGTCAATTAAAGTTAGGAATTTGTTTTTAATGTAGTAAAAGTACCGGTGCTCCAACCTCATATGAAGACTCAATGGTGAAATCACTCTTTGTGAAGGGTAAAGAAAGTTCAGTTTGCCTCTTTAATAATGATAATAATAATAATTCGTTACAATTATATAGCACTTTTCTCACTACTCAAAGCACTCTCCACGGAGGAAGTACCCAGGATGTGAACCTATGATCTCCTTACTGCAATGCAGCAGCTTGATTCTCATTAACACCTACAGAAGAACAGAGATGAACACATTATTTGCTTCATATTATGGCATTTAAATTGTATTATTGGCTAATTGGGAGTCACAGTAATGGGTTGTTAAAATACACCAAATAAATAAATTATAGTCAGGAAGTTCTTTTGGCAGAAAGTTTAAACTATACTTTGTATAAGACTTCTTTCTATAGAGTATCCATAAATATAGATGAACAAATATAGAACTGATGATGTCACCTGACACGACTTCATGGACATTGTGTGTCCAACGGTTGGGCACGCGCACCCTGGGAATGAGTTTGTTTGCGATTGTGGCGTGTTACTGTAACAGAATCTATTGTGGGCTTGTGCCTCCTCCAGACCGCGAGGGGGCGTCCGTCCTGGTTATGTTGGGGGCCTCGGGTAAAGGGCTTGGAAGCCCAGCCCTGTAGGGACCCGTGCCCACTGCCAGGCGGCGCCCCGATGCCGGTATATCCCGTGTGGTCCCCGGCCAGGGTGGAGCCCGGCCGGGACTTCCAGGAGGACCAGAGGAGGGCTTGTGCCTCCTCCAGACCGAGAGGGGGCGTCCATCCTGGTTATGCTGGAGGCCTCGGGTAGAGGGCTTGGAAGCCCAGCCCTGTAGGGACCCGTGGCCACCGCCAGGCGGTGCCCCAGTGCCTGATTATCCCGGGAGCCTGGCACTTCCGCCACACCAGGAAGTGCCGGGGGGAACACGACAGGGGACACCCGAACGGCAGCCGGCACTTCCACCACACAAGGGCGTGTCTGCGGAGAAGTGCCGGGGAGCAGCTGGAGCCCATCCAGGTTCCCATAAAAGGGGCTGCCTCCCTCTAGTCAGCGGCGAGAGTGGAAGAGGACGGAGCTGAGAAAGAGAGAGAGAGAGAGAGAGGACGGGAGGCGGCCAGGAAGGCATTGAACTTGTGAGGCCTGGACAGTTGGGGAAATCGGTGCAAGAGGCACTGGGGTTTGAGCACAGTTTTTTGTAAATATTGTAAATAAACGAGTGTGTGGTGGAACCAATGATGTCTGTCTGCCTGTGTCCGGGTTCAAGTTCAAACTATATAGATAATAACATAAAATATGATCTTCCTCCCTAGTGATATGGTGATAAGAAATTATGTAGGAGAAATAGCTTTGTTTAAAGTAGACTTACACTGCAAATCAGAAATTGGATGATACTGTTGACAACGCCCGGTCTTGGAAAGGAAGCCCAAGAAAAGATGTCTGTCATCAAATCCGGCAATGTGGAAGTCATTCTGAGCAACAGGCAACAACAATGTTGTCCATCTGTCTGAGTTGAGCTTCAGAGAACTGTGTTTTGTCAGAGCTTTTTAAATCAGTTTCATTAGGTCAAAAGTCCCAAAAGGCACAAACATAGACACGGTCATTTTAAGCAGAGAACAGCTGAAATAATACATCAAAAGACGAACATGCATCATCCAAATATGGAAACAGTTGTGCACTGGTCTGGAGTATGAATAAGATTTAGCACACAGTTGCTGCAAGACATATAGTGACTGATTTAAATTACACCTGCTCTTGCTGTTATAACCTGCAAGGAATGCCTACTTATCCTTTGTCATCGTTTTGTGAGTTGTTGTAGAATAGGCTCAAGGTCTCTGTGGCAGCTGTTTGAACAGGCACAGTGACATTTTTTGATGTTAACCCTTTTTTTCCTTGCTGCCTACACATGCATGGGATGGTTGTATCATGGAAACGGTTCACCAAGATGGAGTGCATTTAAGGTTATTCTCACTTTATTATGTAGCTACAATTACATACAATATCACAGTTCACTTGCTGTGATATTGTACTGTAAAGTGATGACACTAACAATCAGAAGCCATGTTTTCCTTGAAGTTATGCACAAACTGATACTTCTGAAAAGTCAACAAAACATAAATGCGAATTGTCTGTATTTCCATTAAGTGATTTTATTCGAATAAAGTTTATCACCTGAAAAGAAAAATGATGACTGATATGATGGGTGTTGGTTCTGGTATTTCAATTGTGTCTACAATTGCTGTGTTCATTTTTAATTGGAGGTGACGAGTGCGAGTGAATACAATAAAGGGAAGGTGATCTCCATATACTTGGTACTTCTTTGAAATTGTCTGCAGTGATTGTACTGAAGAGACGTTTGTGCAAAATATTAGGATGAACAGCTCAACATTCATGGAATTATGCAACACAATAGGCCCTCTTGTGTCCCCTGCTGTAGCATACAACCCAACTGAGAAACACATACCTATCGTGCTTTATAAAGTGGCTACCTGTGCAGAGTAGTAAAGAGTTATTGCTGAGTCCTTTTGTGAGAGCAAAACCACCATTCACAGGTGTGTATAGGGGGTGTTGTGAGACCATATGCTCCAAACTAATTAGGCAATACATAATTTTTCCTGATGTGGGAAAGCCACAGTGAATGCACTTGACTTATAGTTCTTAGACTCTTTCTCTGTACATTTAGCATTTGTTTGCTCAGAGGTTGATGCGCTTGCTGCTTCCTGAGCAGCTCTACTTTTCTCCACCGTAGCAGCCCACTTCTTCTCTTGTTTTGTCTGAATCTTTTTGCGTTAAAACTTAGTATGTATTCCTTAATTTTTCTTTAAAGTTGGCACATAAGTCTTCAATCTGCCTCAAGAATGATTTAAGATATGAAGAGGTGGGGGAGCAGATGGTGAAATTGGTAGAGAATGAGAACAGTGTTCATATGTTCAATTCATCATAATAACTATTCATGGTGGCTCTAAAATCGGTACTGACCCCTACTCTCTTTTCTGTTTCTTTTTCCGGTTTCTTTGTGGTGGTGGCCTGCGCCACCTCCACCTACTCAAAGCTTCATGATGCTCCAACAATGATGGACGGATTAAAAGGAAGAAGTCTACGTGACCATCATCATCATCAAGCCCTTCCGTGAGAACCCTAAATCCAAAGAGGACTGTTTCATTTATGTTAGGTAGAATGCCCAGAGGGGACTGGGCGGTATCATGGTCTGGAATCCCTACAGATTTTATTTTTTCTCCAGCCGTCTGGAGTTTTTGTTTTTCTGTCCCCTGGCCATTGAACCTTACTCTTATTCGATGTTAATGTTGATTTATTTTTTATAATTATGTCTTTCATTTTTCTATTCTTTAATATGTAAAGCACTTTGAGCTACTGTTTGTATGAAAATGTGCTATATAAATAAATGTTGTTGTTGATATACATACGCCGCACAGCCACCCTGAGAGCTGATTCTATAATAAAATAAAATAAAAGTAAAATGAGGAATAACCTTGGAGGTCAATCATCACCCCGATAGCGTATAGTAGACGTCACATGGTATATGTGTACTAAATTTCAGGTCAATAATCCAAATGGTTTGCGAGCTACAGGTGATTTAAAATCCTGGACAGACAAATGAACAGCCACGGCAGCGTATTAAATATAAATAATTATATGTTCTGCAGGCGGTTGTTGGTGACAGGTAAATGATCAGGGATATTTGTGTTGGGTCACCCTGTAGTGCTCATGATGCTGCTGTATGTGCCACATCACATTTGCACAGGTATTTGAAAATTTACTACATGTCATGTGACCTAAATGCTAAAAAAGTGTTTCCATTGCTGTTTTGCTAATTATTGCTTCGTCGAATCACCTGAAAAACCACCTTTTGCAAATTTTGAGTTTGTTGAAATTCACGTGTTCCCATTACTGTTTTTTTGTTTTGTAATTTCAAAATGTGCATTAAGGAGTTTAATAGAAATACAGTAACTGATAGCACTTTTCTGCTTTGCTTCACTGTATTGTTTAGACTGCTTTTCAGGAGACATGGATAATCCAAAAAATGAAGACTATACAATATAAAAATACAATAAATGTCTGCTTTGCCAAAATTGAGAGAATGAGGTACTGTGTCTGGTGCAGATTACAGACATGATGTGATTAGCTCACATACAATACAGCTTTGCTAAAGACCTACACACACTGGCTATTCTGAAGGTGTTCTTTACAAATACTTGAGCTTTAACAGGTATGTTCATATGTAAATGTGTGAATATAAATATTTATATTTATTTAACACTAGCAAAATACCCGCGCTTCGCAGCGGCAAAGTACCGCCTTAAAATTTTTATTAAGAAGAAATTTAAACCTTTGTAAGCTGAGGGAAAATATACCAATAATTATTTGTTAAGGATCTCTTTGTATACCACATTGTGAGTTCAGCCCTCCAGTTGTAATATGACCAAGTTGTGCGCTGAGCTTACTCTTACTCATGCAACGTACAGTTGGCCATGTGAACAGTAATCTTGTCTCAAATCACACAGCTTGGATTGCTGCTGTCATAATCGGTTTGAGTTTCATGGTTTGTTTCAATTACGACAGTATTTGCAGGACTTGTGTTGAAGTGACATTTGACATCAGTCAAGCGTTGTAAGCATACAACCGGTTCGCATCCAGCTTTTGAGAGTTTAAACATTCATAAACATGAAAGTGTCCACTACTGAAATCATCACCTGTGAATCTAAGATGTTTAAGAGGCATTGGCGGTTGTCGAAAGGTGTAAAATATTTGGCCATTTCGGTACACTTGAAAGCAACAACTGAACAATTCAGTGGCAGCCATCAACTCACATGCAGAACCATAGGTGAAGGGTGACGGTGGCATCATACCACCGAAATAAGTACGTACATTGGTTTCGGTTAGCGCAGGGAAGCCGCCTACCAAATTTCGTGAAGATGGGGCCATAAATAAGAAAGCTGCAAGGAATGAGCCTGCCAAATTTCAGCCTTCTACTTACACGGGAAGTTGGAGAATTAGTGCTGTTGGATAGTTCAATATGGCGGCCGACAGTGGCGCCATACCACCGAAATAAGTATGTACATCGGTTTCGGTTAGCGCAGGGAAGTCGCCTACCAAATTTCGTGAAGATGGGGCCATAAATAAGAAAGTTCAACATGGTGAACGTTGTCGACCGTTATAACCGTTACTCATAGAATTTCGAAATGAAACCTGCTTAACTTTTGTAAGTAAGCTGTAAGGAATAGGCCTGCCAAATTTCAGCCTTCTACCTACATGGGAAGTTGGAGAATTAATGAGTGGATGAGTCAGTCAGTGAGGGCTTTGCCTTTTATTAGTATAGATCTATTTTTCTTCATTAATATTTATAATGCTTTTGTTTATTGTTGTGAAGTCTAAATATACATTTGCTATAAAGAAAAAAGCAACCTGTTGCAAGAAACTGGTTTGTTGCCTGTCTAGTGATGAAGAATGCAGTTTCTGTTTTTTTTTTTTTTATATCTACCATAACTACTTGTAGAGTCTACTACCTCTAATGCTGCCATATCAGTGAGTTGACATTTTCCCCACTAATGATAGAATCTAATGAATCCACTGCATTCATTGCTTGAAGGAAACACAAACTAATCATCTGTTGTAAAGCCAAATTTAGAAATTTAAAGATATTAGAGCTCACTTTATATGCTTAATATTTCCATTTTCCATTTGTTTTGTTCCCTTTTCATATGGAATAACTAGTAAATAAGAAAGAGAGAGAAAGAGATTGGAGAGTTACATCTAGGGGTAGTATTTCAGTGACAGTCTTTATGCAGAATAATGCCAAGGAAGACAAGAAAAGTGAAAATGAGAAACACCTAATCCTAAGGAATAGCAAATAAAACACGAGAATGCAACAAAATCTGCGTCCATTCCAAGACTACTTGTGCCCATGACTGGAATTATTTCTGGGATCAGGGCAACTATATCTTTGCAAAGGGGACATCAGCCTAGAGTTTCTTCTTTCAGTCACTGGTACCTATGCACCCTTCAATTTTCATAGGTGGGAGAGCCCTTTAGCAGTCTGACTACTTAAAAGGCAACCAGATTCTAACTCTCCCAGCAAAGAGTTATGCATTGTTCTCAATCTGGAAGTTCAGAAGGGATCCTGAGACCTGACCTGCAAGAGACCGTAGCAATGTTTAAAAGCCACCACTTTCCAGAGACACTTAGTGTACTGTAGAGGAGGAGGTGAGTGGGAGCAAATATTCACTAGTAGGAAGAATGGAAGCCAAGGTTAAAAGAAATACAGACATTGTAGAGGCAGATACTTCTTCAAACTGCCAAAGCCAAAAAGGCTTGTCTAGGAATCCTAAAATTGCAGGGGAATTTTTCTGTTTCCTGTTTTCCTTGGTTACTTTACGTTGATTCTTCATTTGTGTGTTGTGTGCTAGGAAGCACTATTTTATTATAATACATTATAATGTACAGTCCATGGCAAAAACAGCATTATCCAGAAGCTGAAATAACATGAAGCCAGTGGTGTGCTCTTTTCATAGACACATTGCAATTTTCCAGCAGACTCTTTCCCACTCACCCATCTAGGACTAACCTTTAAAGTGACACACATTGGTGTGCAGAGGAGAACACTAACTATGCATACTATGTTGCAAGCCTTGATGTAAGCAAGTGCTGCTACTGTATATCATTACAGCACAGTAAAGACATAAATAGATCAATTTCAAACACAATATTAATAAATCAAATATTTAAAGGAATTCATTTTGTAAACATCATAGAAAACTTATCATGGTTAACATTCAAAGCAGCCCTCCAGGATTATTATTTTTAAAGACATAGCTTACTAACAGCCTAATGTTGTCAAGCTGAAATATTAACAAACCTAAACATTCATCATAAAAATAAAGGTCATTTTTGGTATGTAATAAAATTGGCAATGGCTGTGTCATAAAGTTTTTCTTAATTATTTTTTTTTCTTTTTCAATTTTATTTCTTACACTAGATATAAAAAGCAAGGTTGAAACCCAGGGGGTAATGTAGGGGCAGCTGAAAGGGCTGCAAAGACCTACCTCGTTGGACTTCCACCTCACCTCAAAGTGCTTCCAGACCATGCTAACGGACCACTACTGACGTGGTCCCAGGTGCAGGATACAAAGAGCCTATTGCCACTGCTGAAAGAGCCAGAGTCAGGATGTGGAGGACAAAGCTTGCTGTAGGAGTAGAGGCAGAAAGAATAACAGAAAGACTGCTGTGCACTTTATTGTGCTTATTTGTGCTTTATACTGTGCTTACGGTGTGGGAAACTTTTGGAAAGCAGCAAAATAAAAAGCCTGTGTTGCTGTCAGGTTTAAGGAGCTGATGCGCCCCCTGCAGGCCACAAGTGGTGTAGTTAGCAGGATTCCTGGCCATCTGCTACGATAGACGATAGATAGATACTATTGCATATCAAATTCTTTCTGCAAAATTTCAAACAACATGTACAATGTAAAATTGAATGTGGCTAGTAGACTTCAAAGCTTGTTAGGTGATTAATGTGTGAAATGGACTGTGAAAAGCATCCTATCATAGTCATCTTGATGGGACACAATGTATTTTTTTTTATATAGAGCATTAGTATACTGTCAGGAAAAAAATCATTGTGCTACTCTGGGGAGTTTTGGCAGACATATCTGATAAAGAAAATTTTCAGATCGTAAGAAAAAAGCAATCAAACTAGTAACATAAGAATACATTTCTTGTACTGTCTTGCCCTTCCCTACATTTACTGACTAACAAGCTCTACAAGCCTACAAGATTAAGAGACACAGGAAAACTGATGCAAAGGTGAGATGGGGCAGCTGTGCAGAAATATGTTACTTGAACACCAACATTTGGGTGAGAATCTACTAGCTGCAGAGACAAAATGAAACTGAAGAGTGCAGCTTCTAAAGATTCTGTCTGGCCACCTGTGTAGACAAAGGTGATGCATTGGCTGCTGGCTTGTAATATTTATCAAGGCATGAACATGCCCCTAAAGCTATTGGTAAGTTGCTATAAATAATGAAAAAAAAATATTGATACTGTTTCATGAAACAAGCGAGAGGACATAAACAAAATATGTTGTGATAATACAGAGGAACTAGGCAATGGTTGGTTTACAAAACAAGTAGATCCAGAGAGGCTCTACCCTAAACATCTCTAAATCTCTTTAATAAAAGAAAGCGCTTTTTTTTTTTTTCTAAAAAAAATAATTTCTATTTTTAATGCTGTAGTTCTGGGGCAGAGTGCCAAAATGGATCCTCTGCTCTCTACTGGTTCTTTTAGTTGGCGCATTATTCTTAAAAGGACAGTTCAACGTTGCTGCATGAGATGGAATTCCATTTGAGAAATTGCAGTTTTTTATAGGCGCCTCTGTAGATGATGGTAAAATGCCAGCTCATACTATACGTGACTCATCTCTGTCTGATGCAATTTATAAGCAGCATTACAAAATCTACACAACCAAAAAATCTTAAAAACACACAAGTTTACTCACACCACGGTTATGAACCTGGGCTTCTGTTTTTCTATTACTTATTATTATTATTCTGTAAATACCATTTTGTACTTTGTTTTTGTATGCTTCCCACTATTTTGCAACTGTCCTTCATCTTGTTTAGGATTGCTATATCTGTTGCTGGTTCAAAAACATTTCATTTCTCTTTGCATGCTTTGAAGAACTTGTTTTGGCTAGGGAAGACCTTTTTGTTAATTCTGACCTCCAAAAGGTCCTCCAACTTGCAGGGAAAAGTCGGGGTTGCTGGCAGGATTGGCATTCCAGCCACTGTAAAAAACCTTATCCTGCTCAGTGTGGTGCGGAACTTGGATCCCAGTCGGGATGGTTTGTCGTGTGGTGGGTGCATCAACACGCTATAATCCGCGCATGCTCCCAACTACTCTCTATCTTTGTTTATTTTTGGAATTCTCTGTCCTCTTCAGTTCGCCAATAAGAAGGTCCATGATAGTGCAACAGCTGAAGGAGACATACTGCTGCCTATAATATAAGATCAGAACTAAGAAAACCCATACTTGTTCTGGATTTCTCTCATGTCCCAGCCATCCCTTCATGTTGTTATGTTTATACTGGTTATCATGTCGGCTCACTTATTGTGTCAGAAGTTGTACTAACCTCTGTAGTATCAGGAGTGCAATGAGTTTCACACAAGCAGACAGTATGACCAGGAAGGCACAAGCTACAGCACAATGCATGGCTACATGTTTGTGCCAATGTAATAATACAGATCCAGACAAAACAAAGGTGATGGTAAAATTGGTGCAATTATCAAGAGTTTTAGTATAATCCAAAAATCACAAACTAAAAGAAAAAAGAGAAGGTCATATACATAGTGGCTTTCCAAAATATTGTGATTGGTGGACATCTGTAAAGTGTTACATTGGTTGAGGAGCACATGATTGAACACCCTTAAAAACACAGAACTAGTTGCTTCCAGTTGTCCTAATTAATACAGATCTGCCTTGCCAAGTTTCTTTCCCAGTCAATTTCATGTTATGTTGGAGGCCAACAGACTTCTGTTTTAGTTGATAGTACATTTATTGAGATCCTACACTGAATAAAAGAGATCACGGTGGTTTGCAGCCTATTTTATGCTCTGGATTGAAACATTAGAGGATTAGAAAAATTTTGACAAGAACTGGTCATTCATCGCAGTAAAGCTTGCCAGTCCTCTCCACCTAATTCATGCAAAATAACATCAAGCTAAGTTTTGAAGGTCCCTAAAGTCCTACTGTCTACCACATTACTTGGAAATATATTCCGTGTGTCTATGGCTCCTTGTGTGAAGAAACCCATTCTGTTTGTGGGTAACTTACCCTTAACCAGTTTCCAACTGTGTCCCTGTATTTTTGTTGTTTTAAGTTAACAGTCTTGATACATTGTGCTAATTCTTTTCCTAATTTTAATCACTTCAATTGCATCATCTCTTAATCTCCTTTTTCTTAAGATCAGCTGTTTTATTCTTTCCTCTTACTTTATCTCCTACAGTCCTGCAATCAAAATAGTCACTCTTTTCTGGACTTTTGTCAATGCTTCTATGTCTTTTTTGTAGCCTGGAGACCAAAACTGTAAAAAAAGTACTCCAAATGAGGTCTAACCAGTGTGTTAGTTTGAACATAATCCCATTGGACTTGTATTAAACACATCATTTTATATATAACCTAACATTCTGTTAGACTTCTTAATAGTTTCAGAAAACTCTGGAAATTGATAGTGACAAGTCCACTACAACTCTTAAAGCCTTCTCATAAGATGTACTTTCAAATTTCAGACCTCCTCTCTAACATTTTAACTTTTTACATGTACTTCTTTACATTTATTTACACTAGATAACATCTGCCACAAATCTGCCCAAGTCTGTATGCTGTCCAAGTCTCTCTCCAGTGATTCAATGTATTCTAGATTATCTGCCAGTCCACCTAGCTTGGTATCATCTGCAAACATAACCAGCTTGTTATTTAAATTCCTGTTCAAACCATTTATAAATATATTAAGAATACAGGCAGCCCCAGCACTGACCCCTGAGGAGCACCACTCTTAACATCACCCATTTCTGATAATTCTTGCACCATAACTCTGTACTTCCCGTGTCTTAGGCAATTCTGCACACTACACCCTGAACTCCAACCTCTTTTAGCTTGATGCCCAACATCTCACCTTATCTTGAAGGATGCTGGGTCTTAGGCAGCAAGTGTGCTCCATTGCCAAACTTCTCCTTTAGTCTACCTTGTCTTCTTCGATTCCATTAATCTCTTCCATCTTTATATCCTCACTGTGCACAGGTGCATTTCCTGTAGACCGGGGCCGGCTCTACGCTGGAAAAAGGGGGGGCAATGCCCCCTTAAACAAACGTCCTGCCCCCTTAAATCAAACTATTAGAAGTTGTAAAAGAAAATAATAGATAACCCACAAACTGAATATGGACAAGATTTACTACAGTAGCTGAAAAATCCACTGGAAAATGCACAAATGAGATGGTAGGTTTCACCTCTTGTTCGCTCTTTCCATTGGCGTGCACTGTTTGTCCGCAGCTCACACAGCACTGGGCAGAGATCCCCCACTCACCCTCCCCCCAGCTAAACATCCAATCACTGTTAGTATGCAAATGACCCAGTGTCAGGTTTCTCAGTAGGTAGGGCTGTGCACAGCCGCAGGCTTTGAGGAAGCAGCAAATATCTGTCGTCAAAATCACAGGGACTCGTGAGATAATTAACAACAACTAAAAAATACATTTGTATTTGTGCAGTCAATGGGGGACTAGTCCATTGTTCTTCTCACAGTTTCAGTCTGGTAGAGAAGTGTTTCTTTCTTCTTTGTGTCGGGGCCTGTCTGCTGCATAGAGCCGACTGGAGGACCTGTGTCTGTCTGTCTGTCAGACCCCGACACAAAGTCCTGCCTCAGTTTTCAACTCTGCACTCAAGTTTTCTCGTTTCATATACTGATGAAATCACAGCGATTTTAGTAAAGCTTAATTACTTTCCTCCCCAGCTTCCATCAGTTCACAAAGGGAAAGTTAATGCTGTGAGGTGCATCCTTTTTCCCAAGCTTTTAAAAAGTGTGACGCTGCTCCTGGCTGTACCAATAGCAGTAGCAATGATCAGAGACAACAACTAGCATGTCTGCTTCTGTGGCATCAACAGGCACTGCTTCTCCTGTACCTCTGCCAACAATTGCTGCCTCAAAGCAACCCGCTCAGCTACCCAGTGACTTAAATGGTAATACACCATCCCAGCCAATACTGGGTAGTTACCCCAAACATGTATTTGGTGGTACAACATTAAGATAATTCAGTCCTGCCTGGTACCGCACACGACCATGGCTGGAGTACTCTGTTGTGCGGGATGCATGCTTCTGTTTCCCATGTAGGAAATATGGCAGCACTGTTAATGAGAGGGATGTAGTTTTTACCTTAACTGGTTTTAACAACTGGAAAGCAGCACTTGATTGAGACAACAGGCTACAGAGGCATGTGTCCAGCCACAACCATGTGCATGCTTCAACCATCTGAACTGAGCATAAAAGCAGAGAAGTCACAGGGGGGGCAGTGGATTCAATGTTGGTTGGTAAAACACAACTTGAAAAAAAAAACATTACTATATCAAGAGTATTGGTAGTGCTATAAGGCTTCTCTGTGTAAATGTCTCCGTGGGACTGTAGAAACCTTGAGACATGATGCAGCGGGTAATGATGATGACATTGCTTCAGGTATTTTTCTAAAACTGATGGAATATACCTTAGAGAAGGATGAGAAGCTAGCAAGCATTGCTAAGGGTGTCCCATAAAATGCAAAATACACATCTAAGGATATCCAAAATGAAATTATCCAAACACTGGCTGACATGGTGCTTGGAGAGGTCAGGAAAAATATGAAAGTGCTGATTCTGCAGGGTTTTGCCTCAAAAGTGATGGGACCAGGGATAGGTGCAATGTGGAAAATGTGTCTGTGATAATACGGTTTGTCAGAAATTCCATGCCAGAGGAGCATCTTATTGGGTTGCTCGACTTGCAACAACTTGATGCAGAGTACATCACCTCTGAGATCCTGTTACACCTTTCTGATCCTGGCTACAGTGCTGACAGTATACTTAGCCAGTGTTATGATGGGTTTAGAGGTGGTGTACAAGCTCTGCTGCAAAAGAAGCTTGACAGATATGTCCCATACATCCACTGCTGCAACCACAAACTGCACTTAGCGGTTGTGCATGCCATGCAGAGTGAACCGTGTGCAAAAGGATTTTTTTAGCCTATCTAGTTCACTCTACAATTTTTTTCACCACCACTATGTGCTCAATAAACATGATGCACCTTGTCTAAAAAGGCTGCTTGAGATCAGATGGACAAGCCACTATGAGGTGACAAGGTGCACTGTGGACAATCAAGAACAAATCCTTAGTATCCTATCTGAGATGACAGAGGATGATGATGCTGCAGTTGACCTGTGCACCGAGGCATCAGGCCTGCTATGCCAAATTAAGAGGCATCACTTCTTTGAGATTGGAAAGTTCCTAGTGCGGGTGCTTGGTGTCTTGAAACCAGCAAATGCTATTCTACAGTCTCAGTCAGTTGATCTGTGCAGTGCTTCTGAGGTTGTTAGTGCAGCACGGGACTCCTTAAAAAACATCTGTGAGGATGACTGTTGGGGAGTGTCATCTCCTGCTGAGGATGAGTCACATCCAACAAAGAGAAGGAGAACAATGAGCAAACACCAGGGTCAAAGTGTTGTGCTCTCAACTTTGGGCCATACAGACTCTGGTGACCCTACCATTTCCCCCCATCAGTCTCTGAAATGATCCTTGATCAGGGCCATTTCAGAAATGGAAGCTAGATTTTCACACAAGAATATTAACCTGATGAGAGCCATATCTAGTCTTGCACCCAAATCTAGTGCATTTCTAGATCCCACCCTGTTGCACCCTCTGGCTGTGATGGCTGGCAGATGTTGTAAGTCTGAAAATTGAAGTTCTTGTGGCAAAACAGATGCTGCTCAAAAAATGTTCAAAGGAAACAGACCTGTCCACTGTGTGTAAACTCCTGCAGGAGTACAAGGAAGCCTTTCCTGAGTTGCATAAATTGTATGTAACAGCCCTGGTAATTGGTGTGTCTTCAGCATCATGTGAGAGTTCCTTCTCCACTTTGTCACGGGTCCTAACCCCCTATCATCGCACCATGTTACATAAAAGAAAGAGGAATTTGGTGATCTTGGCCCATGAGAAGTCCATAACAAATAACTTGGATATGGATGAATTTGTAAGAGTGTTTGCAAAGGGAAACAGGGGACTGTTGTTGTAGAATGGATTAAGGAGAAAGGAGAGTGGAGCTGTTCAGTTACAAACAGAGAGTTCAGTTGCTTAAAACAAACAAGCTTAAAAAAGACAAAAAGACAAAAAAGAAGAAAAAAGTTCAAATGTTCTGTTCTAAATCTGTTGTGTTCTACAAATTAGTTTGAGAATTGTAGGAAAAGACATGGTGAATTGTTTCATTTTTAATTACTATGCCAACCCTTTTTAGTTTTGTAAATATTGGCTATATTGAGAGGTCTTATTTTATTCTTACTTTATTTTGCAAATTTATTTGAGAATTAGGCCATCCAAATAACATACATTTGATGTTGTTGGTTGTAAAGATCTGGATGGATGTTTTATTTTATTCTTTATTTTATTTTTTTATTTTTCAAGACTTGGTGAATTGATTTTTTTTATAACTTGGCCTACCCTTTTAGTTTTGTTAGTATTGGCAATAGTGAGACGTGTTATTGTTGGGTTCTAATATATTTGATATAGGCCATCCAATTAAGGTAAATGTCATGTTTTTAGCTGTTATAATTTGATGAGGAATATTTTATTTTATTTTTTGCTGGTTTTTTTTTTCATTTTTCCTCCTGAGGGATTGCCACCTTATCGTGGTCAGGGGGTTCAGTGACCCTAAGAGCTATAGCAGCAGAAGCTTAGCCTTCAGGTGGGACACCCAAGTTGGACAGGTCTTAGGGTAGAGGCAAAGTGCAATCCAATTATATGACAAAAACAGTTATCTAGAGCACCCCCACCCCTTTCCCGCCTCCGTCGTCACCATGTGCCCCCTTCACATTTCTGTCTGCCCCCTCATATATGCCTGTCTAGAACCGGCTCAGCTGCAGACTTCAATAAGTCTCACACCATCTTAAATTTACAGAAGTCCTATGTCTTTCAAAAACACTGGATCACAAACGTTTGCTATGTTTTTGCTTATTTCTCACCCCAGTTTAGAATTTTCTTTGCGTCTGTTAGTTTTTCCCACTACATTGCATTATTGTTCTTTATGTTTTATATTTTGTTTTTTATTCCCTCCCAATCCCTTACCTTTTGTGTTCTTTTACTACAAGAGCAGGGCCTTTACATAGATTAATGCCCTTAGGTGCAGAAGACATTGAGTCTATTTTGAGGCACCTGACATCACAGCAGGTAGAACTAATTGCTTCTGCACCAATGTTTGCTAGCTCCCTTTTGTGGTTCCTTTTTTCTAGTTGTTGAGTTTTGTGCCTTCTGACCATTTAGGTTTTGGATTCTCTCTTTTATTAGAACTGGATTTGTTTATTAGGATTTTTTTTTTATTTTAGATTTATTAGCCTGGGCACAAATTGTGTTAAATGTTTCCAAATTTATATTGGTTCTTTAGTTAATTCCTTTTTTGTTATTTCTTGAAGTTTTTTTTTTTGTTTAATTTATTATATTGAATTTGGATTTTGAACTTTTGTATTTTTATTTTCTGAATTTTAACTTTCAAAAATGTATTTTAACTGTTTAATTTAGTGAATAAATTAAATTAAATAATACATCATTGTGTGAAGTATTTTGGAGGGTTTTGTTATTTTTGTTTTGGGCAAAATCACAGTAGAATTTTTCTTTTTTTTGAAGAGAGCAATCTATAAGGTCATCTTCAATCTGTTTTTCAAAAAGGCCATTCTATACTACTTTTTGTCACAAATACTCTTTGGGCCGCTCAAGCTCTCTTTCTCAATCTATTTCATTCCTCAGTCCTTATCCTTGATCATTTATCAGCTTTTATTCACATTAACCACTCCATGCTTATCTCTTCCCTTCAATATTTTGGAATTACATGTTCTTTGTTGTACTAGTTGAAATCCTATCTTTCTGACTGGTTCTTCTGTGTGTCATGGCTTAACTTCCTTTCTTCTGCTTGTAACATAGGGCCCCTTAAGGATCGGTGCTGGTCCCAATTTCTATCTTTTCTCTTTCTTCTATCTTTTTGTTGCCTCATTTTTTAAAGTCTTCTCATGGCTTTCACCACCATGCCTAGACATATGATGCACATATTTTCCTTTCACTTCTGTGTTTCAGTCTTCAAGTATAAGTCCACTTCCGCTCTTTAAATTCATGAATGAACATCATGTTAAACTTTACTTTTCAAAGTCTCATATCTTATACTTGCCTGCTACGTTTCTGTTAAGAGATCATTCTCTAAACATTGTCCCTTATGATTTCACCCTATCACCATTGGATAATGTCAGAAATCTTGGCATGACCCGGGACGATTCCTTCTCATTCCTTCACCATATTTCTTAAGTTATTGATTCCTTTTGTTTCTTTCTTTGGAATTATCACAACATTCACCCCTTCCTCATCACTTATGCCACTTAACTCCTCAGTCATGGTGTTGTACTCTCACGGGTGTGACTTTTCCTGACTGACCATCCAGAAACTTCTAACAGACCTCTTCAGCTGTTCTCTGTTTAAGGTTTCACCCAGAATAGTCTGCTTCTTTACCCTTTCTTTACTGACTTTTAGCTGCCACAAAAATCTCTTTGTCAACTAATTGGTCCCTGCATAACTTGCTTCCTCTATTTCTCCAGGACATGGGGCCTTATGTATAAATGGTGAGTATGCAAAAAAATGTTGCAAACACCCATTTCCATTCTCACATCGCAATGTACAAAAACTAAACTTGGCATAAAACCACACAAGCTCAATCCCTTGCGTAAGCAAGTTCTCCTTTCGGTTTTGCAAACTGGCGGCACCCAGCATTAAAACAGTGGTACTGTTCCTGTGTGGTTTCACTTTATTTATTTGATTCACATCCCTGATTCGGCTTTATCAAATGCACCGAAATTAACCGCATATCATTTTTTAATTTAAGGCCTCTGATTGTAATCAAGCTGTAATAATATAATGATGCACGGAATGGCCAAACTATTCCAAATACCATAGCTGCTTTAGCATTGTTACTCTCAGTGCACCACTCAGAGTATTTTAACCCATTGTATCTAAGTGGGGAATCACAGCTGTACAGAAGCTGATAGGAAAGCTCTACGGCAGATTGTGTCAAGAGCAGAGAGAATTATCGGGGTAAAGCATCTAGCACATGCTGCCTCAGCCATGGGCACAATCTATTTGAACTTCTCCCATTCGGCAAATGCTTCAGAGCCTTTCCTGTACGGACCTCGCGGTTCAGAAACAGTTTCATCCCAAGAGCTCTAAATGCACTCATTCAGTCCATCAAGTGCTCCCGGTAGAACTGTTAGTACTTATAAGTACAATTACCCCACTGTAAACTTACATTACAGTTGTAATATTGCACAACCTGAGCCACTTATGCTTTCATATTTTATACTTTTCATTGGCTTTTTTATTGTATAATTATTATTGTTGTTATTTCACCATTTTATAGGAAAATAAAGTTTATGGAGGATTTGCATATTGAATCTCATTGTACCATACAATAACAATAAAGGAATTCAACAGAAGAAAGCACATATTTACAGATGATGACAACTGGCTTCTAAGTCGATTTAGATTTCCAGGTGCTATCTTCTTGGAGCTGTTGTTATCATTTTTAAGATGAAATGCAGTAAAATACATATATTACATTATACAGATAAATGTTTAACTTAATTTAAATAATATATGTTGTTAATGATTTAATATGCAAGGACTCCGTGGGCAACAGTAGCAATGAGCTGGCGCACCGTTCAGGTATTGATCCTGCCTCACGTTGTATGATTGTTGGGACTGGCGCAACCCTGAATGGACAGATGGATGGAATAATTAAACATTTTCTGCAAAGATATTTCAATGTTCCTTAAAAGTTTTGAAAAATCAGTGTTCTAAGCTTACAGATGGCTTGACTTTTATTAAAGAGTTAATTGTGTGGCGATTGGTTACTTGGAGAAAGAAAAGGAAGGAAAGAAATTGGGGGTTAGTACATTTGAAAGACACAGTACTGCTGTAGTAAATTTTTTCATCAAGGGTCGCGCACAGCACAGCAAGCATCTTGTGAAAGGCAGGAACAATCTCTGGAAGGGGCACCAGCTCATCACTACCCCTGTGCCACTGTGGCCCAAGTTTAATACATGTTTTAATTCAATTCATCATGAAAATTATATCAAGCATACATCTTAGTATTTAAATTGTTCATAGAGCTGTAATATCATGAATGTAATGTATTCTGTGTCCTGTCGGCGTAAGAGAAAGCCCGTTTAAGAAGCACATAGTGATTCACACACATAGAGCAAATAGAAGAACACATAGAATACGAAGTATTTATTGTGCTACTTTAGTTACGATGGGATTTGAGAAACTAGTAAATCAAAAGATTTCAAGATGAAGTTTATGACGCTCTACATTAATTTAATGTTTGTGTCCCTATTTTTTTTTCTTTTCTCTGTACCCTAATAAGCTTCCATATGACACTCAGAAGTGGGCTATGACCCCATCAGGCAAAAAATAACATACATTTCAGCCTGCTTTTGAGGAAAAAATGTGGTAGAAATTTTTCTTGATTTGTTTTCCTCTGAATAGCAATTTTTCTCTTTTATTTTCCACATCGATGTCAAATATTTTGCTTCTCTCCAACACTAATTAAGGAATTATTCCATATTTAAAACCCCTTTTAACACCAATTACCTTACATTTTATTTTAATCTTGAGTTTGGGCTTTTTATTTAAAGTACTAATCTGTTTACCTCACAAGCAGCATCTTTCCTTGGCTTCACAAAGGGAAAAGGAATCTTATACAGAAAAAGGTGCTTATTGCATCTAAGCTCATGCAAACTTATGTGCATCTATACTGGCCATCATAAAACAATATTGTCTGCTTCAACACGTCTGATACTACAAAAAATATAAAAATAAAAAAAAAGGCAAAGTGATTTATAAAATAATGATTTAAACAATGTGACCTTTGCAATTGTGAACAATAAATTAAATATTTTTTAAGTTCATTTTGGAATTTTTTTCTAAAAGCTGCTTGTAGTTTTGATCTGTTAATAAATAAAATATGAATGCCTTCTTATATATCCATGGCCTCACATATTTTAATGCTTTAAAATTCACAATCTAAGATTCCTACCTAAGAAATAAAATGATGACATAAAAGGTCTCCCTAGCAGTCATTCAACAGATTTTAATAAGAATAAAAGTTGCATAGTGACTTATTAAGACAGCAAGGTCACTGAAAAATAGACCTCCACCCTTTATGCATATTTAGAAGTACAAGTCCTTAGCTCCTTACAAATTAACCTTGAAAGTTATTAGTGCTACAAACGTAGGACCTTTTGCTCACTCTAGATAATTTACAGCACAGGGAATTAGATACAATAACCTTTTAACCCTAGAACTGTCAGTCTTGATAATAGCACTTGACAGGTCTGGAACTCACTGCAACTTTATGCAGGTAATAGAATTAGTACCAAGAGAGTTTAGACTTGAAACAGATATATACATTGTAACCTTGTGTTGAAAGCACTGTGTTAAACTAGTTTAATTTCACACACTGGATACCTTTCCTAATGCAAAACAATTTTGAACTTGGTAACACATGGTATTTTTAGAGGCCTTGCATAAACAAAATATTCCATGCTAATTAGACAACTCTATTGGGTCTTTCTAAGTAAAACTACTACGCCATTGTAACTCTATATTCCCCAAAAATATCAATGCATCATGCAACATTCATTAACTATTTAACCTACTGGGTTCACATAAATCAGTGATGAAGCTTGGGAAGTCCAGGTAAACTTTGTATCATGTTTCAGTATGTGATTTTATCATATACTGTAGATGTGACAAAAACACTAACAACCTTTAAATTCATGGGTTTTCCAATGTGTGACTTGTTGTATAATATGAAGCTTCAAAAGCATAAACAAAAATAACTTGTCACATTGCTTACTTATTTACGGATGACTTTGCAGTGCAGTGAGCCATCCTATTCACAGTGAGCTCTATTCACATGGCACTTTATATGATAACTAGTTGTGTGGTTTAGAGCAGTGCAATGCCATACATGAGAAACCTTGCTGCCAGCTGAGGCATTGTTAATTTGTTGTTCATGGTCATCTAAAAAGTATCTAGTACAGTGACGCTAACACAAACAACTCATCTGTTATTTAGATTATTTTTTAAATCCCTGTTAATAAAGTTTAATGTAAAGATGATTGTTTTTGCATTTTGGAATTTATATATATATATATATATATACACACACACACATTAGAACATTAGAAAACTCTATACAAGAACAGGCTATTCAGCCCAACAAAGCTCGCCAGTCGAATCCACTTATTTCTTCCAAGAAAACATCAAGTCGAATTTTGAAAGTGCCTAATGTCTTACTGTCTACCACACTACTTAGTAGCTTATTCCAAGTGTCTATCATTCTTTGTGTAAAGAAAAACGTCCTAATGTTTGTGCGAAATTTACCCTTAACAAGTTTCCAACTGTGTCTCCGTGTTCTTGATGAACTCATTTTAAAATAACAGTCTCGATCCACTATACTTATTCCCTTCATAATTTTAAACACTTCAATCATGTCACTTCTTAATCTTCTTTTGCTTAAACTGTATAGGCTCAGCTCTTTTAATCTTTCCTCATAATTCAACCCCTGTAGCCCTGGAATCAGCCTAGTCGCTCTTCTCTGGACCTTTTCTAGCGCTGATATGTCCGTTTTGTAGTCTGGAGACCAAAACTGCACACAGTACTCAAGATGAGGCCTCACCAGTGCATTATAAAGGTTGAGCATAACCTCCTTGGACTTGTACTCCACACATCGTGCTATATAACCTCACATTCTGTTAGCCTTCTTAATGGCTTCTGAACAGTGACTGGAAGTTGATATCTTAGAGTCCACTATGACTCCTAAATCCTTCTCATAAGGTGTACTCTCAATTTTCCGACCAACCATTGTGTATTCAAACCTAACATTTTTACTTGCTATGTGTAATACTTTACATTTACTGACATTAAATTTCATCTGCCACAAATCTGCCCAATTCTGTATTGTATCCAAGTCCTTCTGTAATGATATAACAGATTCCAAATTATCTGCTAATCCACCTATCTTGGTATCATCTGCAAACTTAACCAGCTTGTTACTTATATTCCTATCTAAATCATTTATATTGTGATAATAATACGCCAAAGACATCATAAAGGTTTGGGGCAGCCACCCGTATATTGTTTTTCCCAGCTGCAAAAGTTTGTTTTTGAAGCACGATGTGCATAGAACAGAGTCCACAACAGAACTGGCTATAGTAGCCCAAGATGAAGGCTTTAAAGGTCTGAAGAGGAACTGATCTCTGCAAAGGGGCCGGAACCAGAAGTGACGTCATCAAAGGGGCCGGCTTCAGAAGTGACGTCCCAGAAAGTGGATATCCCAGGAATGGTCTGTAGGGAACTGAGAAAGACAGTCAGCGCACTCCGCTGCCCCATGGTCAGATGTTTCATTACACTTACTCAGACCCTTTAGCTGCCTCCTACTTGCACGTGTGTGACAATATATATTAAAAATAGCAGCGGCCCTAGCACTGACCCCTGTGGAACACCACTCTTAACATCGGCCAGTTCTAATGAGGTTCCTCGCACCATCACCCTCTGCTTCCTGTGTCTGAGCCAATTCTGCACCCATCTAAAAACATCACCCTGAACTCCCACTTCTTTTAATTTGAGTCCCAATCTCTCTCACCTTATCAAATACTTTCTGAAAGTCCAGATAAATAATATCATAAGCTCCACTTTCATCGTATCCTTTTGTTGCCTCCTCGTAGAATTTCAGCATGTTAGTAAAACACGACCTCCCACTTCTGAACCCATGCTAACTGTTCAGAATAACTCCTGTCCTTGCCATGTGTTGCTCAATCTTATCCTTAATAATTCCTTCCATTAATTTTCCTGTGATGCATGTTAAGCTTACTGGCCTATAGTTGCTTGGATCTGCCCTGTCACCCTTTTTATATAATGGGATGATATTTGCCATTTTCCAGTCCTTCGGAATCTCTCCAGTGCGCACTGACTTCCTAAAAATATGTGTCAAGGGTTTATAGATGTACTCCCTAGCCTTCTTAAGAACACGAGGATAAATATTATCTGGTCCTGGTGATTTGTTTGATTTCATCTTAATTTGAGCAGCACTTCTCCCTCTACAATTTCCAAATCCCTTAGTATCTCCTTAGTAGTCGCGTTTACCGCTTGCAGGTTATCCACTTGCTCACTTGTAAACACCTCAGAAAAATGTAAGTTTAGGGCATCTGCTATTTCACTGTCTGTATCTTTTAATTTCCCCTTTACTATTCCTGATGCACTTGATCTCCTCCTTAACTGTTCTTTTACTTCTAAAATACTGAAAGAATCTCTTGGGGTCTTCTTTCGCCTTATCTATATATATAATTCACTAAGGCAAGACAACCATGGAAAGCACGGCGGAAGGGGCGTGGATTCACTTAGCCGCTGACAAGTAAGACACCTATGGCGCATGCAGGAAGGAACCACGCCCACCAACTCCTGGCACCTCCAAGCCACGTTGATTGTTCATAGAGGCAAGTTCCTCGCAGAGGTGAATCGCCATATGCAGCGTGTAAAACGGTTTGCGAGGGGTATCCCATGGGATCCTTAAAACAATCCTTCCCAACTGAGGTTAAAACACAATGAAGTAAGCAGTCTTTAAAAACCGAGTTTTCGGTTACGACGCATGACCGCGAGCACCATAGCAAACTGTTTTACACGCTACATACAGCAATTCGCATTCGCGACAAACATGCGTCTTCTTCACTCACGGACAATTATATGTTACTCTCTCCAGAGTTCCATCTTTTCATTCACTTTCTGTTGTATCCTCAAACCCTCCCTTTTTAGACAACTGTGTCTTTCCAGAAGTGTTCAACCATCAATAAATAATTATGCAGCGTTTGTTATGCCGCGGCTTCACTATTGTGTTGTATTTTGCCCTCTCTAGAGTTCCTCTTTTCATTCACTTACTGTTGTATTCTCACACCAACCCGTTTTAGACAACCGTGTCTTTCCAGAAGTGTTTAGCATTCAATTAATAATTATGCATGAGATTGAGCGTGTGTCTACCAGGCGCAGAGAGGCGTGGGTAAGCCGTTGAACCCCATTCGGGCTGCAAACCGTGGAATTCCCACTAAGTGTGACTTATACACTCCCACTGGTTGCGTCCCTATCCTTTGTGCACACCCCCCTCCCACCTCGCGACTACCGTGGTCGGGTGTCTTGGTGGATTATATATAGAAAAGCAGCCAAAACCGCACAGAGCAATGAAACGTCTACGTGAGTCACAGATGCATCTCGACTGTGTAAAGACGACAGCGACTCCAGTGATGAGTTGGAGGTGGGCACATGAGCGGGCAGTGTATACTGAATGACAAATCAAATCAATAGCATGACAGAGGGAGCGGAGTGGACGTCCTTCTCTTCTCCTGCCATTCCACACTCTGCGCCTGAGCGCAGTGTACTCGCATCCCTCTGTCTGACAGGAGAAGGCGGGATGAGGGTCCGCCAGTTTTCAGTCACGGACGATTGTGTGTTGGTTCGTTCCATGCATTGTTATAATGTTGCTTTTCTTGCTGATTTATTACATTACCGATTTTTCAAATGTTAATTTTCTCCCTGTGCTTAAAAAACCTTTAAAAAATCGGCCTGATTATGCGGCGTATGGTACGCCGCGGGTTAGCTAGTCTGCTATATTCCTCTCCAACTGTCTTTTAGCCTCCCTGATATCCTTCTTAATGGTTGCCCACATGATCTCATACGTTCTACGATTCACTTTGCAGTCATTAGTCTTATATGCCTTATAAAGCAGTTTTGTCCTTTGCAACTTCTTTTTGAAATCTTTATTAATCCACCGTGGAGTTTTTTTTAGTTTCCTATTAATTCCAAATCTAGGTATGTATCTGTCCTGCATTACATGTAAAACCTTTTTAAACCAGTTCCACTGCTCCTCGACTGTCTCCACATTTAAAAGCTTATCCCAGTGTATCCCACTTAGACTTTGTCGCATCTGCTCAAAATTAGCCCTACCAAAGTTCAACTTAACAATTTTAGTCTTTGTATCTGTACTCTTACAAAATACTGAGAATTGTATTACATTATGGTCACTTGACCCTAGTGGTTCGATCACCTCTACACCCTCAATTCTATCCTGATTATTACAAAATACTAAATCTAGACAGACTTCACCTTGTGTTGGTGCTTTAACATACTGTGTTAAAAAACAGTCACTGATTACTTCTAAAAACTCCTGCTCTTGTACTCCTCCATCTGCAAGGTTATCCCAATTAATATTTGGATAATTAAAGTCCCCCATGACTAATATCTCCCTGTACAGTTGCCTTTTTGATATTATTAAAAAGATGTGTGTTGAAATTACTGTCTGAATTGGGTGGTCTATAATACACACTCTTAAAATAAGACCTGTTTCCCTAATATTAGTTCTACTCCTCAGCTTAGCGCCTCTCTTTGAATTTGGATCGCAGAACTGACAGACTACCCTTATGTATGTCATTTGTTCCAACATGGACAATGACAACTGGATCCAACCCCGCTCTGGCCAAGAGCCTATCCACCCTTCCAGGGAGGTCTCCCACCTGTGCTCCCGGAAGGCAACACACCGTACGAGACTCTCTGTCTCTCTGGAGCACACCTGCACTTCAATCCCCCTAATGATTGAGTTCCCCACTATCACTACCTCTCTCTTTTTAGGAACTGGTTTTGAGGTGGCCCGTTGGGGCTCCTCATCCCTGCCTACCACCTCAGAATTATCAGAGACACCGTCCATCTCCGCAAGGACATGATAACGGTTTGACACTTCTAATTCTGGGGTTGATGCCCCCGATAAGTGTGCACCCAATACCTTATGCCTTGTGACTGTGACCCACCTATTCCTACCTGTCTGATCTGGAATCTCCTCCCGCGCCACTTTGGGGGTGCACACTATCTCTCTAAAGGACACCTGGGCTAAGTCTGACAATTCCCTATTACAACGCAGGTCAGCCAACTCCTCCTCCAGTTCAGCGACCCTGAGCTCGAGGTGCTGGATCAGCTGGCATCTCTTGCAGATGTAGCCCTCATAGACAACTGGCTCTTCCAAACCATCATCTAAAAAGTCCAACATCCAACAGGACTTGCATTGCACTGGCCTCATTATTAAAATTTGATTTGGGATTACTAAACTGCCTTAACTTTTTTTTTCTTAAAATTAAATTTCTTTCAGCTGCTCCTTAACTTAAATGGTAACACTATGATCTGCTACAGATATTTTACACCTTTTCCCCTTAAGCTCCTGTACTGTTCTCCCTCTTAGCTGCCTGCTATTTGTCTTTCTATGAGGTTAACTTTACTTTTCTCTGCCTCTTCTCCTAAGTTTGCGCTCCTCTTATTTATAAGCTCTCCACTCGCACTGATTGTATTACCTGTATTAATGAACCAATGTGCTGTCGCCCACTTAACTGTTCTACCTCTACGCTAAGGACAGTTTAATCTAAAATAAACAAATAAAACTTTACTACCTTATTTGCTCCTACAGCCCCTTGTGCCTGATCGGCGTCTTAATGCCGGCCACTTACCTGCACACTGCTGAGCCTTACCTTTTTACTGCTTTGAAGTCAGCCGTAGCCTTTTTTTCTTTTCTTTTAATCTAAGGAATCGCTGTTATTACAACGTGGTTATTTACTTAAAAATGCCGGTATCAGTTACTGCTGTTTTCTACCCTGTCTCCTCGATGCTAATTCTAATACAGATAACAAGAACAGGTACAAGTACAAATAACTTTTCCAAGCGAACCTCCAAACACCCAGCTACTTCTACTCTTGTGTGGGCGAAAAAAAAGCAAAAAAAAAACCTTCTAAAGGAAAAAAAGCTTAAAAATTCCCACACGGTTCCTCAGCAGCAACCAAAACCCCAGTTTTTAAGAACAAAATGTAATTTTTTGATTTAAATCTTACACCACAGAAAAAAAACAAAACTCTCAACAGACTCTAGCGTTTGCAAAGCACACGTCAGCCACGTGATCCAACCTCAGATGGCCTACATATTTTGACTGTCCAGGTTTGGATATACTTAGAGTTGAGAAAGTTACTCATGTTTTTAACTTTTCTCAGCTTAATTACTGTAACTCATATTCTGGAATCAGTAAATCTGCAAAAAATATGCAGGTTGCAGTTGGATCAGAATGTTGCTGTTTGTTTTTGCCTCTGTATCTCCAATTTTAGCCTCTTTACATTGGACACGTGTTAATTTTAGAATTGATTTAAAAATTTTGCTGTTGGTTTTAAAATCACTACATGGGTATGCTGTATTTATCTAAATTGTATGTTATACACCAGCCATCCAGAGAACAGAGATCTACTGTTCACTTGTCTTGTGTGGTCCCTTGTACTAAATGCAAAACTAAGAGGGACAGGGCTATTGCAGCTGCTGCATCTCGTCTGTGGAATTTCTTACTTTATTACATTAAGGAGTCACCTTCAATAGAACTGTTTAAAACTAGACTGAAGACACACTTCTATTTTCTAGTTTTCCATGGATACTGACGGTTCTCACGTATTAATTGTTTGTTTTCAATTTACTGCAAGGTGTATTGTATTTTATTGTATTTATGTTTATTGCATGTTTTAATGTAAAGCACTGTGGTTACAGCAACATCTGATTTTTTTTTACATGTGCTCTATAAATAAATTGATATTGACATTGACCAAATTTCAATCACATTTGTCAAAGGCATTTTTGAGACTTTGGGGTATTTAATTTTTCTGTTATGGTTTGGGTTACCCCTAAATATTGATACAGTATATTGAAATGTCCTTTCTTAGGGGATACCTACAGACCTAGATGTACCAAATTCCAGCATTTCACCTAAACAGGGAAAGGTGTTTTTGTTGATGAGACAGTGAATGAGTAAGTCAGTCAGTCAGTCAGACTTCTTTGCATTATATATAGATATTTGTAGCATACCGATTGCAGTGTTAACCTGTATAGTTTGAGGGAACTAAGCTAAAGGTTAAAAAAGTCAAGACAAGAGACATCTTTAAAATCTAATAATTGCCAAAAGACAGATGTTTTAAGGTGATGTTGCAGTTTTATGTCTGGAAGGCTGAATAACAATATTAAAAGATGGAAAAAGCTAAAGCTCCATCAGTTTTAAGGTGCTGTAATGTGGATAACTTCATTCTGGGATATTTCCCAAAAAAGATAAATTATGAAACACTGACTTAATTGTGATGACTGGAAAGACAAACCTACTTTACAGTTAGCAAAGGGTCAAGACATATGTTTTTGTACGAGTTTTAGCAAGAGTTTGACAAAGATTCTAGTCATGGACAATGATCCTCATTACACATAATGCTCTTGGTTATCAGTTTGATTTCCATTCTTAGTTTCACCTTTTTTGTCCTTTTACAAGTTTACTTTGAGGTAATTCTTTTCATCCATTAGGGATTTATTACAGTTAATGTGTTTGTAGTCTAAATATCCAAAGCTGAATTAAAGGTTTCAAATATCTCCTTTCTGCATGCTATTACTGTAGAAGCCTCTATGAAACTTTTTCTAGAGGACAGGCTTGAGCGAGATGTGTAACCATATTCTTGAACCTTACAGTCATACTTTTTGCAGAGGAATTGTTAGAACTACAATATTCCTCTTCTCCAGCTCTCAGTCGGTGTTGACACATGATTTCCTACAAACAGGCTTGGATTAGCCATCAGGATTAGATGATGTTTCTCAGTGGCCAGCCAACTGTCGTGTGTCTCTTATTATGGTATTTGTTTTTTAAGCTGTTATGGCTGTGAATTGTGTGTGTGTATCTTGCATCAAGACACACACACCAATCAAAAATATTTACACCAAGGCAGCTTAGTGTATGCAAGCCTATATTTAAGCCATTGGAATACTTAAATTCCTAGTAAAATTTAGTGTCCAAATCCAATCCTGTCGAGAAGTTTTTAAAATTTGAAAAATATTAAATATTATAGTAGTACATAACTGCATATTTTGGGAAGGTAAGAAAGCATTTCCTGCTGTCCCAGATTAGTATTTATGCTTCAGGCGGAATTCATTTTAATTTGTGTATTTTGTGAACTACAGTGCGCTTATTGAATACCTGACTCAGAAATCACCAGACAATGCTTTTGAGAAGACTTACAACACAGGTAGAAGATTAAGTAGCATGTCTCATATATAGTCATATCTAGCTAGTTACCGTAAAGCATGGGTGCATACTGTGATAAGAAATACTTAAGAATCATATGCATCTAGCATCCCAAACAGGAAGAAGGTATAGCAAAGCTGCGCTCCATTCCTCTATCCCATCTCATAATAAGTTTTATATCAAAAGCAGAACAACAACCCCAACTAAAGTAATATTCTGACAGATATTGTAAAATATATGGAGCATGAGGGATATGAAAAGAGAGACTGAAATAAATAAATAAGGAACAAATACTATTATGTCTTAGTTGCTTAGAACACTATAAAGACATGGATAGTTGGCGACCATATGGTTAAGTGCTAAGTGATGGAGGTTTGAGGTATGCTCATCTAAGCTGAGTGTGACTCATCTGTTAAAGAAGAAGGTGAATGGTTAGTTCCAGGTTTTACCATATGTTCATTCCATGGCATTCGTTTAGAAAGGGTTCCTGTAAACTTCACAGATTTTTTTATGCTACTCACCTTATGAAACACTACTATAAATATTTCCATCACTTTAATTGTTCACATTCCCCAACAGCCTTCTTCATACTTTAGATAATATAAAAGTAATAACTTTGAAATTTTAATGCTGAATAAAATAAATAAAATTAATAAAATGAAAACAAATACTTTGCCTTCTCGAGGCCAATACACCACCATTTTAAAATGAATTATTTCTGGTTGATTACATTTTCCTTTTTCATTCTCTTACCTTTTCCCTTTTATAAATAATGCAATCAAGACTTATTCACATGCATATTAAATGGGTTTTCATAAAGTGAACAGCCACTCAAACTTTTGAAAAGGTATCTTTCAAACCCTAAAATGACGCCCAGTTTCATTAAATGAAGAAGACCATGTCATTGCTGGATTTCATAATTGTGGCTTAATACCAATAATTTCTTTCTGATCATAGACCTCTGTGACTTCTGAGTAGCAACTGAAAAAGAGTTACACTCTCTGTCCCTCACAGTGAAGTGTTCCTTGCTCATTGGCACAATGAAGAATCTTCTCTCAAACTTAAGAACAAACAATCCTTACTTTAAAAAACTCAGATCTCCCAACTTTATCTGAAGCTGTTTTGTGATTCTTGTTTCATTTAATAGAATGTTTTTCAGTTTTACCTAATGGAATATTTTTTTTCTCCCAGTATTTGATTCAAAAACTAAAAGCTTTTTTTTCTTTTTTTTTGTTGGTGTCCACTCACTGAAGTGTTTAGAGGCACATTTCTCTGCTTACCTACCTTAATTTACAGAAGCTCTTTAATTAGTTTTTGCATATGTGCTTTCATCTCTCAAAGTTGTTTATTCATACTTTAACAGCTTGTTCCATTATTACTGTAACTCTAATGTTCTTTGTTAAGCCCTTTTTGAAGTGTTCTTCAAGGTACTCTTTAATTTTAAAGGAAAGTGCTGGTGAGATTCCTTTCATTATGCTGGGGCTGTATAGTGATACAAGTGGTTAGGGATAGCAGTCTGCTTGCAGCTTGTGGTGATCAACACATTTCCAAAACAAAAGACCCTGATGGAGAGGTGTGAAGGAACTTAACAGTGCCCAGGATTACGAAAAATTTCCTAGACTTCATGGATTCTAGTGTTAACATAACAAAATGCCACCTATAATGTTTTCAACCTCTTAGTTTAACATTCTTGATTACTACTAATAGCACTATACTTCTCAAAAGTAATGAAGGTCTTATAGGGCTTCTTTCTCCAATTTGCCTTGTTCTGCACTGCAAGATAATTGTGGCAGTCTGGGTATATACTGTTTTTTCTGTGAGATTTTCGTCACTGTAAGCGAGGTCATGATGCACAGCAATTACAACTTCTTTAAGAAATATTAAATAGCAAATACATTAAAAAATAAAATGAAATTGTTGTCATTGAGTGGAACTAGTTCACAAATTATATTGCTGAAATTAGACAATGTTGAACATATACCACAACATTTCAATATTCTCATAACAATTTATTACAGGAGCTTTTTTAAATGATATTAAGGTTGTACTGGCATTGTAGAACAACAGCTAGTACTGTGTAAGTAGAAGTGATGGACAGGTGCCCTACCCAGGACTGTTTCCTACTCCCTCAGCGGCAGTGATAATGTCCAATCCCCTGCAACCCTGAATTGGATTAAGCAGGTTTGAGAATGGTATGGTATACTACAGTTTATATTTTAGAATCTTTCTAGAGTTGTCTGGAGACTGTGGATCTGGCTGGACACTTTTAATACTCTACTGATGTGAACATCTTACTTGACTGTCAGACTTCTTTACATGCAACTTACAGGAACTTCCAGTTCTACTTGCAGAGAACAGAATCAGTTTGTGCAGTGATAATATAAAAAGTACAATGGTTTGTGCATCACTTTTTTCATCAGATCACTATAGATGACCCAAAAAAAACAACAGTGTACCAACTACAAACCAGTAACATTTCCTTTATGATCACATGCATTGTAATGAGAAGTCAAGCAAAATGACACCTTTTATTGGGCAACTGAAAAAATTAAAAAATGCAAGTTTTCGAGGCAACTCAGACCCCTTCTTCAGGCAGGACCTAGTAAAAAATGAGTCTAAAACTAGTTGATGGATATAAACACCAGGATTTCAGGATTACAGGAGTCAAGTTTAGGAGTGCATTAACACCTTGTATACACAATATGACATGTATTAATCATCTCCTTTCAACATAGTAGTTTTAGTTTTTTTTAGTATAAGTAATATTAAAACATATATTATACTCATATGGCCATTTATTTGAGACAATTCCATACTAAAAATCATATAAATATCTTGCAAAAACTATGGTAAATTATGTAGTCATATATTGAGTATTTTGTAAGATTTACTTTTAGATTTATATATGTTACACATACAGTATGCCTTATAGATTTCATATGTGAGTTTTTCTAAGAAAGTGGCCATAATTTTGCAAGATATAAACCGTATCCTATATGGAAAGGGTATGACAAATATAGAACATATACTATTTAAGTTCTTAATGGTAACATGTACTAATTTAACAACTGGTCATATAAAATCCTAACTGTATATTTCCATATAGGTGGGACAACAGTCTCTCCCTTAATGTCAGCAAAACCAAGGAGAAGGACATAGACTTCAGGGTAACACTTTAGTTTAGGTACTGCAAGAGAAATGTGTCTCAGTTAAACCACCTCAGACCATTCTAAAGTGAAGTTTGGTTAGTAGGTCACATGGACGCTTTTCAGTTGCATTGTAAGTGTTATAAAGACCAAAAAAGTGTATGTTAAAGTCTTGCAGCTACAGTTGCAGTATATGAAAGATCCATGATATTGGATGATAGGGCATACAGTGGTGCTTGAAAGTTTGTGAACCCTTTAGAATTTTCTATATTTCTACATAAATATGACCTAAAACATCATCAGATTTTCACTCAAGTCCTAAAAGTAGATAAAGAGAAACCAGTTAAACAAATGAGACAAAAATATTATACTTGGTCATTTATGAACAGCTTCAACTCTGGGATGTTGGTGGGTTTCCTCACATCAACTGCTCGCTTCATGTCCTTCCACAACATTTCGATTGGATTAAGGTCAGGACTTTGACTTGGCAATTCCAAAACATTAACTTTATTCTTATTTTACCATTCTTTGGTAGAATGACTTGTGTGCTTAGGGTCGTTGTCTTGCTGCATGACCCACCTTCTCTTGAGATTCAGTTCATGGACAGATGTCCTGACATTTTCCTTTAGAATTTTCCGATATAATTCAAAATTCATTGTTCCATCAATGAAGGCAAGTCTTCCTGGCCCAGATGCAGCAAAACAGGCCCAAATCATGATACTACCACCACCATGTTTCACAGATGGGATAAGGTTCTTATGCTGGAATGCAGTGTTTTCCTTTCTCCAAACATAATGCTTTTCATTTAAACCAAAAAGTTCTATTTTGGTCTCATCCGTCCACAAAACATTCTTCCAATAGCCTTCTGGTTTGTCCACGTGATCTTTAGCAAGCTGCAGACGAGCAGCAATTTTTTTTTTGGAGAGCAGTGGCTTTCTCCTTGCAACTCTGCCGTGCACACCATTGTTGTTCAGTGTTCTCCTGATGGTGGACTCATAAACATGAATATTGGCCAATGTGAGAGAGGCCTTCAGTTGCTTAGAAGTTACTCTGGGATCCTTTGTGACTTTGCCGACTATTACACACCTTGCTTTTGGAGTGATCTTTGTTGGTCAACCACTCCTGGGGAGGATAACAAAGGTCTTGAATTTCCTCCATTTGTACACAATCTGTCTGACTGTGGATTGGTGGAGTCCAAACTCTTTAGAGATGGTTTTTTAACCTTTTCCAGCCTGATGAGCATCAACAACTCTTTTTCTGAGGTCCTCAGAAATCTCCTTTGTTCGTACCATGATACACTTCCACAAACATTTGATAGATCCCTGTTCTTTAAATAACACAGGGTGCCCACTCACACCTGATTGTCATCCCATAGATTGAAAACACCTGACACTAATTTCACCTTCAAACTAACTGCTAGTCCAAGAGGTTCACATACTTTTGCCACTCACAAATATGTAATATTCGATCATTTTCCTCAATAAATAAATGACCAAGTATAATGTTTTTGTCTCATTTGTTTAACTGGTTTCTCTTTATCTACTTTTAGGACTTGAGTGAAAATCTGATGATGTTTTAGGTCATATGTATGCAGAAATATAGAAAATTCTAAATGGTTCACAAACTTTCAAGCGCCACTGTAGCTACAGTTGAACATTGACAAGATGCTTAATTTTGACTTCTGGAAAGATTGAAATCTCACTGGGCCCTACCCATCAAGCATATGTATATACAAATTTACAAAGGTTGATGACTTCTGTTTATCTTCTCTATGAAGATTCTGTCATTTCAATGAAAAAAACTGTTTGTCCATCTTTACTTAATCTAAACTACATTTTTTTTACCTAAGCCTTTTCTTAAAAAGGTGTCCCCTGGTCCCTGGTTTGTATTTGTATGTCTACAATTTATCTTATTCCTGAAGTAAATAAAGCATGTTTGTTGTTTATGAGCAACAAACCTCTGAAGAAACAGCATTTTATGTAATTGGTTTTGTTATATTTTCTGATATAGTGTATTTAATACTTCAGTTACTTTCAGTTTTAATGATCAGTGAAATATAAAATTGGTCTCATTGGTTTGATTACCTTTGGCTTATGTAAAGGAATGAATATACAGACTGCGGTGGGCTGGCATCCTGCCCAGGGTTTTTTTCCTGCCTTGTGCCCTGTGTTGGCTGGGATTGGCTCCAGCAGACCCCCGTGACCCTGTAGTTAGGGTATAGCGGGTTGGATAATGGATGAATGGATGAATATACAGAAGCACAGGAATTATCTCTTTTATTATCATTTGCCAAAATTATTTTGCTACACCTTTTCTATTAAATAAGAAGGTGAAATAAGAGTAGTGAACCTGACTCATTCATTTCAGCCTGCTGACAAGTTGACATTAAATAAACCCTGGTTTGTTTGCACACTTGCTGGCTTTTCATTACTTTTATAAATAGATATTTTTCATAACATGTGTGAAGATCAGCCCGGACCACAGACAGACACCAGGACAAACCTGTCCAAAACACACACAGTTTTTATTTCTCTCTTAGCATACAGCACAGTGCCCCCAAACAGTCACAATTACACAGTCTTCTCTTTTTTCTGCCGCCCTCACTCCTCCACTCCTCTCTGAATGGAGTAAGGTGGCCCCTTTTATATTATACCCGAATGTGCGCCAGGTGCCCATTGATGACCTTCCTGCAGCACTTCCTGGTGTGGTGGAAGTGCTGCATATACAGTACACTTGGAGTGCTTCCAGGTGTATCTGGTTCCTGGTGTGGCAGAAGTGCTGCAGTCTATAGCACCAAAAGCATCCGGGCACCCCCTGGTCGGAGGCTACTGGTCCCAACAGGGCTGAGCTTCTAATCTCCAATCCCGTGGCCCCGATGCAAAGCGGGGGTGTTGCCACCTTTTGTCCCGGGGGAGGTACTGTCTCTTTTCTGGACCTTCTATCCTCCAGGTGTTCCGGCTGGGCAGGACTCCCAGCCATCTGCCACACATGTTAAACTGCTTACAAAGAAATATGTCTCACTCAAGAAGATGAATGATTAGTAGGAACTACTGCTGTTTTGACTCTTACTGTTTAGGCACTCTTTTTTTTAATACAGCAGGGAGATGTAATAGTGCTGTGGCCCAGTCAGTTTTAAGTGGAGTACACATGTTTCTCTTCATGTTGTATTCCTTCTATAGCCCACAAATATTCAAGCTGGCCATTCTGAATTGGCAGGCTACAAGAATCCCTTATCCCTTAGCTAGCATTTGGTTTTGGGATGGTTTCCACCCTGTGCCCCATGCTAACAAAACAGGCTCAATTACCACATAACCTTATAATTAAAATGGGGGTTCAGTAAAAGGTTGCATGCTTAGAATTGTCCCTTAATTGCTTTAAACTGCTTTTCATTTTTTCAGATTTTTGTGGATATTTTTAACCAGATTTCTGATACATCCAATTATTTTTTATGCAAAGATTTTTTTTAAATTCAAACTGATAATGCATTCTGAAAAGAAAATCCTATGAGTTTGTAAAATGTTTTTACTCTACTACTTTGCTCCACCATCACTTTAATTTTTTTCATTATCTTAGGATAGAATGCAGTTTTTAAATTGGAGGTATATTTTGACCTGATTGAATGGAATGTTATTTTCTTCAAATAAATATAATAAAAACAAATAAACAGAACATGCGTGACTCATTTTTATTATGCTTATATTGTTGTAATTAAATTGAAGTGTCTGTATAAATTAATACTGAACTGATTTTTTTTTCAAGGTTATGTTTCTGTATTTTACTGTTATATATATCTATATTTTTACGAAATTTCAAACAATTGCGACATTGAGTATGCAATAAACTTTTAATAATAGATAACAAATGTATGAAACTAATTAAGCATAAAGTGTGGCAATGCTGTTTGCAAGGTAAAAATAATACATATACTGTACTTAGTTTTATTCCACTCAGAATTAATCATTTATTAATTCTTTATATTTTCCTCAAACAGCCTGGCCCTGGGTAAAAGTTTGTTGCAACTTCCATCTGTCCACCAGTCAGGTTAATCTTGAAAATGTCCTTCTAGAGCCAATGCTTATGCTAGCGACCACAGGTTTAATATGGGAATCTAAGATGTTTTGGGTAACACTAGTCTGCTGTAAAGTTATGCACATACAACCAATAGCAAAACATTTGATAGTATACCAGCAGTCATGTGCAAGTGATCTTTGACCAATACTCCACCATTTTTGCACCTACAGTATAACACCAATCAGTTTGCAGAAATAATTTACTGGTACTACAGTCCTGTAGCTCAGTTCTTGTACTGTCTGCTTGACACTTGACTCCTTCTCTTAAGAACCTGGTCTGTGTTTAAACCTGATATTAAAATATCATGTTTAATATTGCTGAGATTTATCATGATTGGTGATTGCCTTGGGTGTGCTGCATTATGTTGCTGTTCCATGTACTGTATTCTCTCTGTGTTTTTGATGTGTCTGCATTAGAGGCTAACAAAATTTCCTTTTACTGTACTGTAAAGGTATAACAGTATTTTTGAGTTATACCATTTAAACTAATGCACATAGCTTTATGATATAGAAAGAACCCGATTTACGGTATGCCTGAAGTGTCTCATGTGAATGTAGAGAGGATGATGATTAAACTGGATTTGGGAAATGAACCTGTGCCTGTGGACTTCTAAAGCAGCAATGCTAACTAATACGACACTGAGCTATTCTGCTTTCCAGACTGTAGTCCAGCATTAACTCTCATTTTTGATAATTACTATACTTACCTTGAACGACTCTCCTAAGCAAATTAACCATAAATTAAAAATACCATACTGCTAAGTGTCATAAAAGAATGGAATTTTTTTAATTAAAAAGGAGCATTTTTGATTGCAAAGTTACTTTTGCTAGAATAATAAACTGTTCTTATCTAAAAGATCATCTTAATATGTTTAGATATCTGGCATACTTTACAATTTAGCACATGATAATATACTAGAGACCGTTTGCAGTAATTAAGTTTATGGCTAATTCATAAAAGATCTAATTGGCTTTTGAGGTGTTCTTATAAAAAAAATTACTCTTTTTGTGTATTTCTTATAAAAGTTCAAAATGTGTAATTGTTTTGTTGAAAAAGCAGACACATTTATGAAGGATTATGAAGAATGTACAATATCATAACTATAAATGACTCCTGATAATGTTAAATTTCTCTCCTGTTCAGAGCGGTCTCAACATAGCTTTTTAACACATTAATAGGTAGAATTAAAAAATAAAAAAAAAACAGCTCATTAAAAAAGTATAACTGAATAACTGTGATCTTAAATTTTATAGAATTTTATTTTTATGTGAAATAATGTTACTATTAATGAATAAGAGTTAGTTGCAGATTGTAAAATATTAAAAGAGTAAAATATTAAAAAGAAGAAAACAAATGTGAAAAAAGCATTTATAGTTTGTTTTTTTATTTAATATTGGTATAAAAAAGATCAAAATAATTAAAAAATAAATTTATGAATGTGTAATTTTTCATTTAATATGTCTGTCAATGATTTTGTTGGAATATCAAAGACAATTTTTTTTCAATCATTGTTCAAATACAGTTTTGCAGGGAATGGACCTGTTATGTTCAGCATTGATGCAAGGCAGAATCCATCTGTAAATGGGGCAAAATCCTAACACAGGGCAGTCAGACCAATTGAAAATCACCATTCATCTAAGCCTGAACATCCATGAATACAGAAGGAAATACAGATAGCAACATAATTCAGAATCGGGAAGAATGTGAAAACTTCACATATACATTGTTTAAGCCCAACCTTGAATTCTAAATGACACAGTAATACTCTTACTCATTAAGGTCATTATTAAAATTGGATACCATTGAAAAATGTATTAAATTTCAGATTCCTACATATCACTTCTTAGCATTTAAGTATTTAATATATCTTATATAATTACTGTATTTGCATATTTATGTATGTATGTATTTATTTACTTTGTCCTGAACAGGGTTGCTGGGATTTTCTGAAGCCTATCCCAGCTAGCATTGGGAGCAAGGCCACTCACCAAACACACACTAGGGCCAATTTAGGATTGCCAATTTGCCTAAACTGCATGTTTTTGAGTTGTGGAAGAACACCCAGAGGAAACCTATGCAAATATGGGGAGAACATAAAAAAGTTCACACAGAGAGGACCTGAGACACGAACCCTGGTCTCCTTACTTCAACACTACCACTGCATTACTGTGCCTCACTTTTATGTATATGTGTTTTCCTTTTTTTTTACTTATAAACTCAATTTAGCATGTACAGAAGTCTTGTTCCAGTTCTCCCCCATGCCTGTCTAAATTGAGATATGGCTTGCCTCAGAGTTTAATACAGAGATCAATCAATGTTTCCTAAATATATGTTGTCATTTGGAGATATCATTTTGCAAAATCATATTTTCATTAACATACTAATGGTGCCACACAAATATAACAATAAAGCAAGAAAGCATCATTAAACACTTGTTGAGTGAGATAGAACACAGGGAATTGAAAATTTTATAATTCAAAATTATAGAAAACACAGAAATCTAGTGGATGGTGTGATGCCCCATGCCTATCAAATCCCAGCATAACCTGAATCACTGGGTATCTAGTAGTTCGAGACTAAGATCGGTGGTGGCTGTCCGGCTAAAGGATCTCAGCTGGTAACTCAAAGGTTGCTGGTTTGAATCCTGTAAGTGATAGAATGAATTCTACTGTGTTGGGCTGTTGAGCAATGCCCTTAAGCTGTAATTGTTGCTAGGGCACTGTACAAATAGTTGACCCTGTGCTCTGACCCCAAAATCCTCTAGAAAGTAAATTGGGCTATGTAAAAAATGAAAAATTCTTCATAAAAGAAATTGTACATGGCAAATCAAAGATTAAAAAAAATAAAAATCAATTGAAAAAGTTATGTTTTATTAAGCAATCCAAAGAAATTTCACAGTCCAGATAACACCAAAAATCATAAAAAGAAGAAAATATTTACAAAAGTTACTCAACTCCTTTCTTGTTTTCATTCTCAAAACAAAATCAGGAAAAATCCAAATTGCAATTTTAAATTTCCATGTTTTCTATAATGTGTTTCCTTTGGCAATAAACACAGCATTTTTAAGTAATAAAGTTCTATCTATCTAATAGTGATTTTGTAATATGCAGAATAAAGAAAAAATAGTACTGTACATTCATGAATAGAAAGGAAAGTTGACTTGCAATGCTTTATTGCCACAGTGTTCAGATCATTTAAATATTACCCTTTAGGTAATTTCTGATTCTGCAGTCTGGATAATAAGAAATATCTTAAAGTGTTATCCAAGCGTTATACCAATAATCTTAAGCTTTCATTTTGGCATCTGTTTAACATTAGGGAAAATTTATTTTTAATGTTTTTCTTTGACATATTGTATAAAGTTGTAAATGGTTTTCTCCTAGTCTCGCAACAGACCTTACTAGTACAGTCAACCCTCGATATACGACCGGACTGATATGCGTACAACTTGGTTTACCACAAAAATTTTTGTTTTGAATTACGACCAATGTCTTGAGTTACGACCCGAATGCAGTCACGTGTATCCGCTTGTGCGATTGTAAACAAACAGCCGAGAGCATTCGTAAGCATCAATCAGAGCCCAGATATGTGTGTTTGTGGACATAATTTTGGTCAGTACGGTGATTTATATAATTTATTTCAATAATTGCTATCAAAATGGCCCCAAAAAAGCTAGAAATGAAGCTAAAGAAGGAAGAGAAGGTAACAAAGGTAGTGTTGCTAAAGGTGTTACTCAAATTAGTAAGTCACGATCAACAGTGTTAGACGAAGTAGAAAAGCTATTATTAGTGTGGATAAATGAAAGGCAGATGGTAGGTGATAGCTTATCTGAGTCTATAACTTGTGAAAAAGCTAGGGCTATAAATGCAGATCTCTTAAAGGATAAGCCATCAACAAGTGATAGCGGTGAAACATTTTCTGCAAGTAAGGGGTTGTTTCACAATTTTAAAGCGAAAACTGGGATTCATAGCGTAGTTAGGCATGGTGAAGCAACCAGTGCTGATAAAAGGGCTGCCGAAAATTACATACACCACTTTGAAATGATAACACAGAGAAATGACTTTTGCTGTGATGAAATTGAGCTTTTCTGGAAGAAAATGCCCACGAGAACATACATTACCCAGGAAGAGAAGAAAATGCCAGGCCACAAGCCTATGAAGAATAGGCTAACCTTATTGTTATGTGCCAATGCGATTGGTGACCTCAAGATAAAGCCTCTCTTGGTTTATCACTCTGAGACCCCTAGAGTGTTCAGAAAACATACAGTCATGAAGAATAGGCTAGGGGTCATGTGGAGAACGCAAAAGCCTGAATAACAAGAGTACTTTTTCTTAAGTGGATCAGGGAGGTTTTCTGTCGTACTGTTAAGAAATATCTAGAGGATATAGGCTTACCACTCAAGGCTCTCCTCATCATGGACAATGCTCCTGCTCACCCAAGAGACTTGGAAGAAGAGTTGGCTGAAGAATTCCCATGGTTTACAGTAGAGTTCCTCCCACCTAATACAACTCCTCTACTGCAGCCTATGGACCAACAGGTTATAGCTAACTTTAAGAAGCTATACACCAAGGAACTGTTCCAGAAGTGCTTCCAGATGGTCCCAGATACAGATTTAACTCTTACAAAGTTCTGGAAGGAACATTACAACATCCTTTCCTGTGTGGGGTTAATAGAGAATCCTGTCCCAATATCTCTCTAAGGACACTGAGATCTGCCTGGAAGAAAATGTGGCCTAAAATTATATAGCAGAGAGACTTTGAAGGTTTTGTAGAGGAGCCTGAACCTGCAACTGACCCTGTGGTTGATGACATTGAGCTGACGCCATAGGCTTGCAGGTAGACAGTGGTGATGTTGAGGAACTGGTGGAGGAACACTCAGAGGAATTGTCTACAGAGGAACTTCAGCAACTTCTGGCTGAGCAACAGAGAATGGCAGCTGAGGAACTTTCTGAAGAGGAACAGGAGGATCAACAATCAGTGCAGCAAATTTCCTCTTCTGAAATAAAGGACATTCTGAAAAAATGGACAGAGCTACAAACATTTGTAGAGAAGACCCACCCAGACAGAGAAAAAGCTAATCGTTGCATTAACTTGCTTAATGGTAATGTCATTTCATACTACAGAACTGTGTTGAAGAAAAGACAGAAACAAACAACCTTAGACCACTTTTTACTTCCGAAAAGGTTGAGCCCTAGTGAGCCAAAAGCAGGTCCTATTGGGCTACAGCCTCTCCCAAGGAGAGAAAGGACACCAGAGAACCAGAGTGCTGATGTTCTTAAGGAAGTGGGCTCTCCTTCCAAACAATAACCACCTTCTATTTCATTCTCCTCCTCCTCCTCCCTTCCTGCAAGCCAAAGATGTCAACTTAAATGGTGAGTACAGTATGAAATTGTTGTTTCTGGTAGGCTGGGCACTTTTTCTAACTTTTTGGTTAGTACGTTAGAAAAATTATTGGTGTGCATAATTTACCAAAAATATTATAGATCCCTTTTTTATTATGAAAAGATTAAGTAAATGTTGCTGTGGGAGATTCAGAACACAATATGGGTATTTCCATTATTTCTTATGGGAAAAATAGTCTTGCCTTACAACCAACTTGAGTTACCACCAACCCTCGGGAACGAATTGAGTTCATAAGTCAAGGGTCCACTGTAATCCAGAGCATGTGCTTAAATTAAACTTGTACGTTTGCAAACAATTGAACACAAGAGCAGGAGCCTTCTGCTACTGAACTCACACACTTTGACACAATTTACACACTAGAATAAAGGACTCTTTACTTAAATTAAACCCATACAGCCTATACTTCTGCACAGTGTTTCTCAACCAATGATTTGGGTTGAGGGCTGCCACTGGTTGGGTCACTCTTAATGAATCCTCCTCGGTGGGTCACAAAGACATTTAAAAAAAAAAAGTGTTTTGTGACAGAGGTTTTGGTGAAGGATTACTATTGTCACCATTTTTTATTAACTTTACTTAAATATTACTAAGCCTATCCCTTAACTTTGCTTGAGGTCTTATGGTGGCACTTAGCTTTACCGTTAACTTCACTGAGTCACCTCTCCTTGGCCTAAAATGGAACTAACAGTGGCAAACAGTTTAACCATGTGACCAAGATCATATTTGTTACCCTATTCTGTAGAATAGGTAGTGTAGTACAGTATACTATGCTGTAGGATGTGAGTTAGAAAGGCATTAACTTTGTCTTTCCTCAATAACCCACAAAGGTTTACTTTCTTTGCTGTGTTTAAAATAACCTCATCTTTGCTTACTATATCTAAGGTTACTTTAAATTGCCACTATTAGTCTCAAAAATCTGTAAAACTTCAAACTGTTAAAATGATTAAGATTAAAAATGTATTTCTATGGTTTTCATATTTTTGTATATATAAGTGTGTTATTTTTTGTATTGTTTTATTTTATATTTATAAATGTGTAGAGCTCTCTGAGCTTGTCTAAAGGGAAATATTCCATATAACAATAAATTGCAAATTAAAATATATAGATAGATGGATGGATAAGTATTAGGCCAGCATGATGATACAGTGGTTAGTAGTTCTAGTATTTAAGGTATAGAGGCCAATATTGGAATCCTGACTGAACAGCTGTTCATGTGTGGTTCACAAATTCATACTCTGTTTGCATGAGTTTTCTTTAGGTAGTCTGATTTCTAAACTTCAAAGACAATTATGTTAGATTCATTTGTATCCTGTAACTGGTTAGCAGGCATAGATGTTATTATATTGTGTTTTATATTTCAGAAATACTTTATCTGGTGTGGTCTATGGCCGGCTTGTCATCCCAGCCAATACCGCAGGCCACCAGATGGAGCTCTCCCTGCAGCATGGAAGTGCCCCGGATACCAGCAGGGAAGAATCATGGACAATGGTGTTTTCCTCTACAGCCCTGCTGGATACCACAGGGGCCAACAGAGGACGCTGCAGGGAGGCCCAGAGAGTCACATGTGCCCTATAACCCGGAAATACGTCATAGGCAAAGCGACAATGGAAGTGACGTACTTCCGGGATAAAGAAGAGGATTTTTATCTGACCTGGCTGGAAGTGATAAGGAGTCACATGGACTGAAGGATGAGAAATGCTTCCAGGTCAGGGACTATAAAAGACTCTGAGAAACACCAGAGCATTGAGCTGAGCTGGGTGGAAGGGTGGCAACGCGTCTGGGAGTGGTGGATTGTTTATTGATTATTATTGTGATTTATGAGTATTGCGGAGTGGAGGGTGCTTTGTGCACTGTGTATTAATAAAAAGTCATTATTTTGAACTTTTACCTGGTGTCTGGCGTATAGTCTGAGGGTTCAAGAGGACGATAGCGCCCTCTATCTGTCACAGTGGCGTAGCCTGCAGGATTCTCTGGCCATCGGTTTGGCAGAGGACCTGTTTAAAAATTGTCTGTGGGCAGAGAACCCTAGGAAGGCAGCGTCAAGTCACGCAGAAACATTGCTAAAAACCTACCTTCACCAAGTCCATCATGAGGAAGAAAAAGAGCAAACAAAGCAACAGCACAGGCAAAGGATCCGAGCTCGTCATGGCCGACGGTCAGGATGAGCTACGGAGCAGCCACACACGCCAAAAGGAGCCTCCAGAGAAGAACAATCATCACGAGGTACGTGCCGGGGATTTAATGGACAATCCATTTAAAATAACTCATTTTGACCCGTGTATGTACCTAGGAGAAGACCATCTGGAGGCTCTACGGGAGGCAGAAGACGTCCCCGAAGACATTGGTGCGCTCCTGTGCAAGCAGACGAGCACGAAAGGAGACTTCTGCATGTCGGCTGCCAGCGAGGGACAAGTGACCACACGCGGTGCATTGTGGGAAGGAGAAGGTCCGCGTCCCATTGCTTCCAACTTTGCCCGCAAGGAGACAGACTCGGACATTCTGAAGGGGAAGGGGGAGGCGAGTGAAGCACCTCTAACCCCGTAAGAAGGTAAGGAGGGCCGGGATATGGCTGATTGGTCTGCTGACAAATTAATAAAGGCAGACCGTAACCACCGAAGGAGGCAACCTGGTCCTCAGACAATAAGAATTCCAATTCCCAGAAGCCTCTGTGAGACCCGTCAGAGCACATGCCGACAGCGGACGTGCTCATTGGCTCCTGGCCAGTAGGTAAGGAGAATAAGGAAGTGAGCCTGCCTCCGGCCGAATTAAATACCTGCTTTGACGTGCAGGAATTTGAGAAATTAGTCGAGCCCATACAAAATATTTTGCAGATGCTGTCAGCTATAAAGAAGATAGTCGGAGACCTGGGAGCGACAGCTGAAGCACCGTTAAGGTTAAGGTAGGTAAATGAGTACCTGTGGTAGATCAGTCAGGAGCCTCCAGTGTTAAACAATGCGGCAGTACAGGTAAGTGAAGCCCATACCGTACATAATAGAGGGACGCAGAGTGACACGGGCCCGCTGTTAATACATAGCAGGTGCCAAGTAGCTGCGAGCCCTACAAGGGAGTTGGGAACCTTAACCGAGTGGACGGGGGAAGGATCGATCGAGCCGTGGCAGTTGGATAGTGCAGGGTCCCGGAGCGAGGCGGTCCTAAAGACGCCACCACCGTTCATTTGTAAATCAAAAGGGGTTCAGACAGTTCAAGGGCTCTCTTCAACTAATAGAGAGACCCAAGCTGTAGACAAACCCCAGATTAAACAGGAGATCCCTAAAATAAAGCAGGGTTCTCCTGACAAGTTGGAAAAGGGCAATAAAAACACAAGGGCGGCCAGTGAATCCTCCTCAGTGGAGAAAAGGGTGGAGCTAGAAGTGCCGAAGTGCTTTCAGTCTCGCAGAGGGATACAATCGGGGGGACAGCGGCTGTCCTATGAATGCCGCAGGCCGGGCCACGGATGACAAAGTTGTCCTAGGAGAACAGGGGTTCAAAGAACTGATTATTATACTGTTCCTCCTAGGTTTTCACGGGAGTGGCACCGACATCGGCAAGGCTTGATCGTAGGATCCTTCTGGAAGAAGATGTCCCTTGCGGGGCTGGACGCTAAAAAACCATGGTTTTTCGCTGGGGGGAGTACTGTGTTCTATGGCTGGCTTGTCATCCCGGCCAATACTCCCAGGCCACCAGACGGAGCTCTCCCTGCAGCATGGAGGTGCCCCGGATACCAGCAGGGAATCATGGACAACGGTGTTTTCCTCTACATCCCTGCTAGATACCACAGGGGCCAACAGAGGACACTGCAGGAAGGCCCAGAGAGTTACAGGTGCCCTATAACCCGGAAATACGTCATAGGCAAAGCGACAACGGAAGTGATGTACTTCTGGGATGAAGAAGAGGATTTTTATCTGACCCGGAAGTGACAAGGAGTCACATGGACTGAAGGATGAGAAACACTTACGGGTCAGGGACTATAAAAGACTCTGAGAAACACCAGGGGCCTCATGTATAAACGGTGTGTACGCACAGAAATGTTGCGTAAGAACTTTTCCACGTTCAAATCGCGATGTATAAAACCTACACTTGGCGTAAAGCCACACACTTTTCCACGGTACCTCATACCTTGTCGTACGCAAGTTCTCCGCTCGGTTTTGCAGATTGGCGGCACCCAGCGTCAAAGCAGTGCTATTGCTCCTATGTGGTTACACCTTATTTTCCTTTATAAATAAACTGAAACTAACCGCATATTGTTTATTAGTGTAACGCATCTGATTGTAATTAACTTGTAACAATATAATGGTCCAGGGAACAGCCATAGTATTCCAAATACCATAACTGCTTTAGTGTTGTTACTCTCACTTCTCCTTCTTCTTCCTTCAGCAGCTCCCGTTAGGAGTTGCCACAGCGGATCACCTTTTTCCATATTACTCTCACTGCACCACTCGGAGTATTTATATCACTGTATCTGAGTGTGAATCACAGCAGCAGCTGATCGGAAAGAGAATTATCGGTATACAGCTTCAAGGACACGCTGTCTCAGCCACTGCAAAACGTTTTAAAGCGTTTCCTGTACGGGCCTCATGGTTCAGAAACAGTTTCATCCCAAGAACTTTAAACGCACTCAATCAATTGCACCTTGTAGAACTGTTTGTATTTATAAGTACAATCACCCCTCTGTAAACTTGCACTATAGTTATAATATCGCACAACCTAATCCACTTTATAAAGCGCGTATTTACATATGATGACGATATCATTTTTAAGGTGAAATGGAGCAAAATATGTTTATTAAATTAAACAGATAAAACTTTAACTTCATTTAAATAATCTATATTCTTCACTGGGAGTGTCGTGAAGGATAGAATAATTAAACATATACTACGAAGATATTTCAAAGTTCCTTAAACGTTTTGAAGAATCGGCGCTAAGCTTACAGATGGCTTTACTTCTATTACAGAGCTGATTGTGTGGCGATCAGTTACTTGGGGAAAGAAAAGCAAGGACTGCAGTGGCGGCTACGCCAATATATATTGAATATATGACAGAAAGAGAAAATAACAACACAGCTAAAAACGCAGCGACAAATTTCGGCATAAGTTAAGTTAAATGCTTGTGTCATGAGCACAAGGCGGCTATGCAGTGTCTGCAATGGATGTGTCCATCCGCCGTGCATAAGCTACCTTACAGACATTGGCGGGCGAAGGAGCCACCGATTCTTCCGCTGCCCAGTGCCACCACAAGCCTAGAGCCGCCCCTGAGTACTGCTGCAATAAATTATTTCATCGAAGTGAAACCCATGTTTAATAACGTGCTTTAACTCCTATCATCATAAAAATGATATCACGTATACATCTCAGTATTTTAGTTATTCAGAGAGCTGTAATATCACGAATGTAATGGATTCTGTGTCCTGTTGGAGGAAGAGAGCCGGTTTAAGAAGCAAGTAGTGATTTACACACATAGAGCACATAGAAGATCAAATATAAAACAAAGCATTTAACGTGCTACTTTAATTACGATGTGATTTGAGAAACTGGTTAATTAAACGATTTTAAGATGAAGTTTATGATGTTCTACTTTAATGACAAAATAAACTACGTGATTAAAGTGGAAATGTCGAGATTGAAGTTGACATTTCCTGCTTTGTTCCCACTGTGTGCCTTCTTTTCTCTGTACCATAATAAGCTTTCATATGACACTCAGACAGTGGGCTACAACTCACCTTTTCATGGCGACTTTGATATGTGACTTCTTTTTTATTTCTGGAACTGTGCCATTTTGTGAACGTGAGCTTTCAAGTTTCTCCAACACGCTATGTCACTCGATCAACTTCCTTTTGTTGACTATACCACGGTTATTTGAACAAATAGTATGTTTTTCCTTTGCCTCCACTTGGTATTCGCTGAAATTCATATATTTTCCCCTGTGCTTTTCCCATTGTCTTTTCACAGAAGGCTGAGCTTAAGAGCGATTTATATTCATTTGCATATTCAAAGAGGCGTAATTCTAGGAGGAATTGAGGCGTTACATAAAGCGCGTGCACGAGCGTTACTTTTCACGCTGATCGGTATTTATGTAGCGGAAGAACGTGGAAGTTAGAGTATGCACAGATTCCTGCATCTGGATTTTTCTGTGCGTAAGCACATTTCGGCTTTTGTGCTTACGCCATGTTATAGTGCGAGTTCTACGCACGGCGTTATACATGAGGCCCCAGAGCATTGAGCTGAGCTGGGTGGAAGGGTGGCAACGCGTCTGGGAGTGGTGGATTGTTTATTGATTGAGTATTATTGTGATTTATGAGTATTGTGGAGAGGAGGGTGCTTTGTGCACTGTGTATTAATAAAAAGTCATTATTTTGGACTTTTACCTGGTGTCTGGCGTATAGTCTGAGGGTTCAAGAGGACGATAGTGCCTTCTATCTGTCACACTGGTGTTGAGATCCTTGGGCAAAAAAATATCTTTGTTTTATTTGTAGTTCTAAACCAATAAAACAATTTTGAGTCTGCTGATGTAAGGATTTTTTATTCAGATTTCTCCTTCCATTAAGTTGTTTTAGAGGTACTTTGGTGTTTGGATAAAATGTAAAGAGTGCTCAATGTACATACAGTATAAGCAATATTTTTATATTAATTATAGGGAATATTAATTACCATTCCCTATAACAACAACAAAATGTATTTATATAGCACATTTTCATACAAATTATGTAGCTCAAAGTGCTTTACAGGATGAAGAAAGAGAAAAAATAAATAAATAAGAAAATAGAATTAGGGAACACTAATTAACATAGAATAAAAGTAAGGCCTAATGGCCAGGGAGGACAGAAAAAACAAAAAAAAAAGCAAAATGGTTGGAGGAAAAAAAAATCTGCAGGGGTTTTGAGGCCACGAGACCACCCAGCCCCTACTAGGCATTCTACCTAACATAAATGATCTCAATCAGTCATCATTGTATTCAGGGTTCACATGAAGAACTTGATGATGACGGTCATGTGGACTTCTGGCCTTTAATCCATCAATTAAGCATCACGGTGCTTTGATCAGGTGGTGGTAGCGCAGATCACCTCCACAGTTTTAATGAGCATTTTGATCAAACTAACTAAAAGACAGAAAGCATAGTGTGATTGATAGAGGAACAAATATTTCCCGTCTTAAGTTTAAAGTGAAGTTGTGATCCAATCTTTCCTTAATATTAATTGGGGTATTTTAGTATAATTCTTTGTTGGCATAAATTTTTTATTGAGAAAAAAAAAACTAACAAATTATTTTAAATGTAGAATATAGATTTATTTAAGGGATCTTGACCATTGCATATTTATTAGAAAAGTGGCATGTCAGGATATCAAGATTAATCATACATTTTACTTATAACACATACTATTTTAAATAATGCAGTATAAGGCAAACACAGGTCTAAAATGATAAAATATCAACATTTAAGGCTTGTAAGCTGGCTTTTCTTGCTCTACAGTTCAAAAAGTTTCACCATCAATGTAATCAATGATGAATATTGGGAAAAAGAACAATATCCTAAACCTGAGTAATATTGACCCCTTCAAGCAGTTTTCCAATGTAATTAATTAAATAAGCAAAAACAAGTGACCTGAGTCATATTAAATTGATTTCCCTTTTTATTGCTACCAAGACAAAGTAGTTTTTAATGTCTAATTTGTTCTCATTAGGCATTTTCTGGTATAAAAAATGACAAACAATACATTAAGAAATTAGTGCATTCTTTGTGGAAAAGATTAAAATAACCTAATTAAGAAGTGGTTATGAACCTCTGTCAATGAATGCTGTAGCTATTAATTGTTTAAAAAAGTCCACAAAGGTATGTTTACACATTGCAGCAAAATGTTACAGCTGTTTCTCAACCAAACAAATCTTGACCAAAAGCAAATTAACCATAGGATGTTGAATGTATGCTAAGAAAAAATATGAAGTTTCTAAACATTAAAATAACCTTTGCTTCTATTACCATAGTACAACAAGCTCAAACATGAAATACCACTTACAATGGTATATGTTTTATGGCAGAATAACTTTTGTAACATTTTAATGAATTATAATAATTTGATTGTGGATAAATTCTTGCCAAATAGTCATTGGTAGCCATTCACAAAGTGGGATTAACTCTCTGTTGCCTCACATACTCATATTTATTTTTATTATGGCAAATACAGCCTTATTGAAATAACAAGTACATGGAATATTAGGTTATATAGCACAATGTGTAGACTATACGTCAAAGGAGGTTATTCTCAAAGTTTATAATACACTGGTTAGACTTTACCTGGAGTACTGTGTGCAGTTTTGGTCTTGAGGCTACAAAAAGGACATGGTAGCGCAAAAGTCCAGAGAAGAGCAACTTACAGGACTACAGGAGATGAGATATGAGGAAAGATTAATTAAAAAGGGATTAAGAGTAGACATGATTGAAGTGTTTAACATTTTGAAGGGAATTAGTATGGTACAGTGGATCAGGACAGTTATTTTAAAATGAGTTCATCAAGAACATCGGGACACAGTTGGATACTTGTTAAAGATAAATTTTGCTAATATTTTCCTCAAATATTAGGATGTTTTTCTTTACACAGAGAACCATAGATACATGGAATAAGCTACCAAGTAATGTGGTAGACAGTAGGACTTCAAGGACTTTCAAAACTAGACTTGATGTTATTTTAGAAGAATTAAGTAGATAGTACTGGCAAACCTTTTTGGGCTAAATAGTCTGTTCTCATCAAGGCTGTTCTAATATAGCAGACCTTTCAAGGTAAGATAATGTAGGGAAGTAAAGCACAATTTTTTTATATGTACTGTTTCAGCTGTATGCCATATATTTCTTTCCAGAATCATATTCCCCACTCTACAGTAGTTTCTCTTGTTGTTTTCAAAAGAAAACAATATTATTCTTGTAGTTGAAAATCCTGTGAACACAAATGAATGCACAGTAACAGTGTACGCAAAAGTTGAACAGTAATAGGTTAAGAGGCATTCAGTTTGCCTCTTAAAGAATTTATTAGTAACCACATATTACATGCCATATTCTGTAAAACATATTGCAGTTGCTATAAGATGTGTCTTTTGCAGTATTATAATTATTATTTTAACAAAAAGTGTATTTGCTTGTTGCCTTCTTATACATATATATGGTTTAGATGCTGAAAAAAACAGCATAAATTGTGCAGTATTCATTGATAAGATCTTTTCAAAACAGCCACTTTCAGTGAAATGCACCTCACAGACATGTTAACTTTTCTGTCCTCCCTGGCCATCGATTCTTACATTTATTCTATGTTAATTAGCAATGCCTAAATTTTATTTTTACATGTTGTCTTTTTTCTCTTTCTTCATCCTGTAAAGCACTTTGAGCTACATCATTTGCATGAAAATGTGCTATTTAAATAAATAATGTTGTTGTCGTTGTTGTTAAGGTTGAATCATGGCAACAAATCACAGAGTCCAAATTTGCTTAACACATTCCTTGTTCAATGCAGAGCTCATTTTTTCCTCCATCTTTACAAGTATGTTTGGACAGCATGTTTAATTACAATGCAATATACTTATTGGCAAGTATAAAAAATAAAACTAAATCCAGCAAATACTATATAACATAATATTTTAAAAACTGTGTGTGGCTGGAGTGTGTGTCACAAGCACCAGGTACAAGGTCAGAACTAACACTAGAAGAGAAACATTTAATTGTGGACCCATTGTGGATAATTTACCAAACAATCTTAGACACAAGTCTAAAACAAAAAACTGAAATACACCTAGAAAAGCACATTTTGGACATAAGCAGAATGTGTAAACTCCACTCCGACAAAGATGATAAGCAGGTTTTGAGCGAGCCCTGTTAAATATATTAGACAATGTAGCACTGAGCTACCCCAAATAATATATGTGTGGCTTTAAAACGAGCCCACCTCCACATACAGTGAATATACAGAAGATAAGGTAACAACCAAAGCTTGAATTTACTTAATGCTGTTTATGTTTTGTATTATTTTGCCATTTATTTATTTAACAAACTGCTGATATTTCAATGCAGTGCTGTGGGGCGGTGAAGCCTATCCAAGAAGTACTGAGGGCAATTCAGGAATCAAGTAATAGGGAATGGATGTTAATCCATCAATTGCCACCATCATTCATACCAAAAGCTTATGAACAGCAACCAATGCAATATGGTGGCTAAATAAATTATTCAGAGCTCTCAGTAAATTTCTGTGTGACATTTTTCTTGAGATTTTATTTTGTACAATGGTTGATTAATCCACTTTGCATATCTCTGGCATGTTGCTATCATTAGAGTACCCCATGAAAATCCATGAAGATATGGAGAACCATAGAGTTTTCACACAAAAACTGAACGTTTATTTCATACATTTCCATAATTTTAATAACTTTCTAGCCTTTCCATCATACTGGATCATAATACTGAAAGCATTAGATTACCAGCACTTATGATAATTTGCTATCTAAAAAGCAGTGAGAATCGGTAGCTGAACAATATCACAGATATTAAAAAAAAAAAATGTTCTTACTGTACAGTATTTTTTATGTTAATGAAAGCATAACCTTTTATGTACTGTTTCAAAACATAAACTAATGATAAGGAAACACCCATGTACAGAAGATTTAAATAGTAAAGCTGTCACAGATGTATTAATACTGTAGGTATAATATGGAGCCAACACAGATCAATCTACAGTATTAAAGAACCTAAAGTACTATGTACCTGTACATGGAACTAATATCACCAGTGGAAATCTGCTAATGTAATTATTATCAAAGTACATCAGTAATTCCAATCCCATGAGATTCCCTCACCTCAGTAATTTTCACAGAACATGACTATAATAATTCCTGATGGGTTACTGTGGATTACTTGTCGGATTTTTTAACATCAATCTCAGTATGGGGATGTGCCAAAAATGAAATCTTTCATTTACATTTTCATGTTATTCAAACTATCAAATAAAAAAAAGATATGCCCCACTAATTGGTGGACCATCATAAGAATATTTATTTTTGTTAAATATTCTGTTTTTAAAATAAAGTCACAGGAGTTGGTTTGTATCTAAACGAATGCAAACAGTAAACAAATTATTTAGTTCACAATGTCACATACTGTATGTCTTCATATATATATATATATATATATATATATATATATATATATATATATATATATACAGTGGTGTGAAAAACTATTTGCCCCTTCCTGATTTCTTATTCTTTTGCATGTTTGTCACACAAAATGTTTCTGATCATCAAACACATTTAACCATTAGTCAAATATAACACAAGTAAACACAAAATGCAGTTTTTAAATGATGGTTTTTATTATTTAGGGAGAAAAAAAATCCAAACCTACATGGCCCTGTGTGAAAAAGTAATTGCCCCCTTGTAAAAAAAAATAACCTAACTGTGGTGTATCACACCTGAGTTCAATTTCCATAGCCACCCCCAGGCCTGATTACTGCCACACCTGTTTCAATCAAGAAATCACTTAAATAGGAGCTGCCTGATACAGAGAAGTAGACCAAAAGCACCTCAAAAGCTAGACATCATGCCAAGATCCAAAGAAATTCAGGAACAAATGAGAACAGAAGTAATTGAGATCTATCAGTCTGGTAAAGGTTATAAAGCCATTTCTAAAGCTTTGGTACTCCAGTGAACCACAATGAGAGCCATTATCCACAAATGGCAAAAACATAGAACAGTGATGAGCCTTCCCAGAAGTGGGCGGCCAACCAAAATTACCCCAAGAGCACAAAGACGACTCATCCGAGAGATCACAAAAGACCCCAGGACAACGTCTAAAGAACTGCAGGCCTCACTTGCCTCAATTAAGGTCAGTGTTCACCACTCCACCATAAGAAATAGACTGGGCAAAAACGGCCTGCATGGCAGATTTCAAGATGTAAACCACTGTTCAGCTAAAAGCACATTAGGGCTTGTCTCAATTTTGCTAAGAAACATCTCAATGATTGCCAAGACTTTTGGGAAAATACCTTGTGGACTGATAAGACAAAAGTTGAACTTTTTGGAAGGCAAATGTCCCGTTACATCTGGCATAAAAGGAACACAGCATTTCAGAAAAAGAACATCATACCAACAGTAAAATATGGTGGTGGTAGTGTGATGGTCTGGGGTTGTTTTGCTGCTTCAGGACCTGGAAGGCTTGGTGTGATAGATGGAACCATAAATTCTACTGTCTACCAAAAATCCTGAAGGAGAATGTCCGCCATCTGTTCGTCAACTCAAGCTGAAGCGATCTTGGGTGCTGCAACAGGACAATGACCCAAAACACACCAGCAAATCCACCTCTGAATGGCTGAAGAAAAACAAAATGAAGACTTTGGAGTGGCCTAGTCAAAGTCCTGACCTGAATCCATTTGAGATGCTATGGCATGACCTTAAAAGGCGGTTCATGCTAGAAAACCCTCAAATAAAGCTGAATTACAACAATTCTGCAAAGATGAGTGGGCCAAAATTCCTCCAGAGCGCTGTAAAAGACTCATTGCCAGTTATCGCAAACGCTTGATTGCAGTTATTGCTGCTAAGGGTGGCCCAACCAGTTATTAGGTTCAGGGGGCAATTACTTTTCACACAGGGCCATGTAGGTTTGGATTTTTTTTTCTCCCTAAATAATAAAAACCATCATTTAAAAACTGCATTTTGTGTTTACTTGTGTTATATTTGACTAATGGTTAAATGTGTTTGATGATCAGAAACATTTTGTGTGACAAACATGCAAAAGAATAAGAAATCAGGAAGGGGCAAATAGTTTTCACACCACTGTATATATATATATATATATATATATATATATATATATATATATATATATATATATAGATATATATACTGACTGACTGACTCACTCACTCACTCACTCACTCACTCACTCACTCACTCACTCACTCACTCACTCACTCACTCACTCACTGACTCATCACTAATTCTCCAACTTCCCATGTAGGTAGAAAGCTGAAATTTGGCAGGCTTATTTCTTACACCATACTTACAAAAGTTAAGCAGGTTTCATTTCGAAATTCTGTACATAACGGTCAAAACGGTCGACAACGTCCACCATGTTGAACTTTCTTATTTATGGCCCCATCTTCACGAAATTTGGTAGGCGGCTTCCTTGCGCTAACCGAAACCGCTGTACTTACTTATTTCGATGGTATGACGTCTCTGTCGGCCGCCATATTGAACTTTCCAATGTCACCAATTTTCAAACTTCCCGTGTAGGTAGAAGGCTGACCCCATCTTCACGAAATTTGGTAGGTGGCTTCCCTGCGCTAACCAAAACTGATGTACGTACTTATTTCGGTGGTATGATGCCACTGTCGGCCGTCATATTGAATTTTCCAAACGTCACTGATTCTCCAACTTCCCGTGTAGGTAGAAGGCTGAAATTTGGCAGGCCCATTCCTTACAGCTTACTTACAAAAGTTAAGCAGGTTTCATTTTGAAATTCTACGCGTAATGGTCATAACAGTCAACAACGTACGCCATGTAGAACTTTTTTATTTATGGCCCCATCTTCTCGAAATTTGGTAGGCAGCTTCCCTGAGCTAACTGAAACCAATGTACATACTTATTTCGGTGGTATGATGCCACTGTTGGCCACCATATTGAACTTTTCAACAGTCTTTGTTACTTATGGGCCCATCTTCAAGAAATTTGGTACACGGGTTCCCAACGCTAACTGAATCCTAATTACGTACATATATACGTCCATAGCCTGCAACTCGGTCGCCATGTGAGGTGGCGTTGGGGCCCCCATCCCAACACCTCCCACGTTGTTGGCTGCCAGCCTATATAAGACCGTCCGTCGCTCCGGTCTCTACATTCCCTTCCTTGCTTTGCCACGGGATTCACGTCTCCCTACTGATAACTACAGCCTTTTTGTTGAATCCACGGCTTCTCCGCTGTTTTATTGTTTGTTTATTACAATTATAGTTATTGTGTAGGTATTTTACACTTACTTTACATTGCTCAGGTACCCATTTCCTTTATCATTCCAACCCCCATTACCATGTCTATTGAGATGATCATATTGCACAGCCATATCAGGCTCACTCTTGATATCCGGAGGAACATTGTGTCTTATGTATTGAATGACTGGGACAGGTTCAAGGTGTGGACTGATGACGGTACAGGAGATGATTATACTACACAGGAGCAGTATAAGAGTGAAATGCTTAAGCCCTTCACCTATGGTTCTGCATGTGAGTTGATGGCTGCCACTGAATTGTTCGGTTGTCGCTTTCAAGTGTACTGAAATGGCCAAATATTTTACACCTTTCGACAACCGCCAATGCCTTTTAAACATCTTAGATTCACAGGTGACGATTTCAGTAGTGGACACTTTGATGTTTATGAATGTATAAACTCTCAAAAGCTGGATGTGATTTTATCAATGAAACCGGTTGTATGCTTACAACGCTTGACAGATGCCAAATGTCACTTCAACACAACAAATCCTGCAAATACTGTTGTAATTGAAACAAACCATAAAACTCAAACCGATTATGACAGCAGCAATCCAAGCTGTGAGATTTGAGACAAGATTACTGTTCACATGGCCAACTGTACGTTGCATCCTTAAGAGTAAGCTCAGCGCACAGCTTGGTCATGTTACAACCGGAGAGCCGAACTGACAACATGGTATACAAAGAGATCCTTAACAAATAATTATTGGCATATTTTCCCTCAGTTTAAAATGGTTTAATTTTCTTCTTAATAAAAATTTTAATGCAGTACTGCGAAGCGCGGGTATTTTGCTAGTATATATATATATATAGTCACACATGTGACTCTAGGGGGATGTTGTGTGGACAAAGTAAAGGTAATTCAATGCCAGGCCAAGGGAGCTTGGGGTGCACTAACCCTTCTCCTGTTATCTCTACAGACCAGCCACGGGAAAACCTATCTGAGTCAGTGATGACACTTCCGGTTCCGGTGCCCTGAAGAATGTCATTTCTGGTTCCGGCACCCAGAAGAACGTCACTTTCGGTTCTGGCGCCCAGAAGAACGTCACTTCCGGTTCCAGCACACAGAGTAATGTCAAAAGGACATCACTTCCAGTTACCATACATCACTTCCGGTCTGATGATTTAAAGCTGCTATCTTTCCCAACCCTCGTCAGTTCTATCTTGGACTCAGCGCTATCAACAGCTCTGTATTATTTAAAAAATCATTTGCAGCCAGGAATATTATATGGGTGGCTGCCTCAAACCTTTTTACATGTGTCGAGTCTGTTCCTTTTCACTATATATATATATATATATATATATATATATATATATATATATATATATATATATATATATATATATATATAAAAAGAAATGGTTTTGCAAGTGTTCTTTTATTGTGATCACATTTTTATTTATTTTTCACCAATTAAACTAAACAGTCACTAAAAATATTTGTATCAGTGTAATAAAATCCCATCTCAAGTACTACATACATATTACCCCACTATCCAGACTCTGGAGCTTCATTTACAGACAGGTAAGACCACAGAAGAGACTGACAACAATGGAAACATACCAAATAAAAGGGGGGTGGGGGGTGTGGGTATTGGGGAGTAGTGCATCAGCCACTACCACACACGGGTTTATAGATGTAGAAGATCATTATTAATAGTAGCCATGGACAATACTATTCATGTTCGATATAATGTATATATTGGTAACATATGCTTCATCTCCCCAAACAGTGCTATTAGCCACATTTTCTTCTGTCACCTCTCCTATCTTTCATGATTCTCTGTTTGCACTTTCTTTTACATTAGTTGAAGTTTCAGCAGGTTTTTGAGACACTTCTCCAGCTAATCAATCTAATGCTATTTTATAACAGACATCCACTTGCCAGTTATACATTTCATTGCACCTCAAAGTGCAATGGTATATCTACAATTTGACTTAAATTGAACTGTCCAGAAAAAATCCCTGAAGCTGTTCCACTGCTTCTGATGAGTTCTTCTCATCATTTTAATATATTTGTCAACTATATTTATATTGTTTCATGTACCTCTTTTAGCTGAAATAGTATACTTTTGAAAAATGCCTTTTTCTTTCTCTTTCTTGAATTGCATGTAACTGTTAGGTTCAAGCACAAAGACCTGTTAGCAAAATGTATATGCATGTATAGCTTTTAGTACATACTTCTGTATACTTACTACATCAGTGGAGCCTTACCCTACTGTAGCAACACGAACCTGCCATTTACTTCAGTTTCTTTTGTTGTGCTTTCTCAACGGTCAGTAAACTTTAATAGTGTCAAACTTGTATCCACACTTTTTTTAATATAACTTAATTTTCTGCAGCTAAAAACACTTTGGAATGTCCCGGCTTAACAGTTAAAATTCACTCCTCCAGTTCACAAAGCATTTAGTTTTAAATTTCATTAAACCTACATTATATTAATATTCTTGTAGTGCTGGTATATAATGATTAATATTCTCATTAGCCCTTTATAGGTTTACAGGGTCATTACTGTCATGTGTACAGAGTAAAGTGAATTTCTTACTTGCATGTAGTAATCGACATGCAACACGTTTCCACTCTCTGGCACCAAGATTAGTGAGTGTAGCTGATTTACTTCAAAAAGCTGCCATCTTAAATTTATGATATTCAGAAATCATGGTAACTTTATGAATAAAACATTTTACAGAATTAACAGCAGTAATATAGCCCTTCTGTATCTAGTAAAAGAGTCCACAAGTTTCAAATGTGTGAAGCCAAATGGCAAATTTTCTGTCTTCTGGCACTCTTTTTTCTGCATCTTCAATGCCATATATACAATAAAATATTTTTAATCATTTAAGGAATGCAATAGTATATTTACCATTCTTGAAAGGTCTAGGTAATATAATGAATTCATCTTCCTTCATATAGCACTGCTAGTTTACAGATGTGGTTTTCACTGTAAAGTGCAGACAGTGCTGACGTTAGGTATAGGCTAAATAAGCTAAAGCTTAGGGACTCAAAATCCTCACAAAATTTCAGATTTTTTTTAGCTTTTAAAATTTTATATACCTTTTTATGTGTACTACAGATGTAAATATGTACAGTGGTGCTTGAAAGTTTGTGAACCCTTTAGAATTTTCTGTATTTCTGCATAAATATGACCTAAAACATCATCAGATTTTCGCTCAAGTCCTAAAAGTAGATAAAGAGAAACCAGTTAAACAAATGAGAGAAAAATATTATACTTGGTCATCTATTTATTAAGGAAAATGATCAAATATCACAGTGCATCTGGAAAGTATTCACAGCGAAAACCTCAAGTAAACTTTTTTCATGTTGTCATAATGGGGTGTTGTGTGTAGAATTCTGAGGAAAAAAATGAATTTAATCCATTTTGGAATAAGGCTGTAACACAACAAAATGTGGAAAAAGTGATGCGCTGTGAATACTTTCCGGATGCACTGTACATATTTGTGAGTGGCAAAAGTATGTGAACCTTTGCTTTCAGTATCTGGTGTGACCCTCCTTTGCAGCAATAACTGCAACTAAACGTTTCCGGTAACTTTTTGTTCATTCCTGCACACTGGCTTGGAGGAATTTTAGCCCATTCCTCCGTACAGAACAGCTTCAACTCTGGGATGTTGGTGTGTTTCCTCACATTAACTGCTTGCTTCAGGTCCTTCCACAACATTTCGATTGTATTAAGGTCAGGACTTTGACTTGGCAATTCCAAAACATTAACTTTATTCTTCTTTAACCATTCTTTGGTAGAATGACTTGTGTGCTTAGGGTTGTTGTCTTGCTGCATGACCCACCTTCTCTTGAGATTCAGTTCATGTACAGATGTCCTGATATTTTCCTTTAGAATTCTCTGATATAATTCAAAATTCATTGTTCCATCAATGAAGGCAAGCCTTCCTGGCCCAGATGCAGCAAAACAGGCCCAAACCATGATACTACCACCACTATGTTTCACAGATGGGAAAACGGTGTTTTCCTTTCTCCTAACATAACGCTTTTCATTTAAACCAAAAAGTTCTATTTTGGTCTCATCCGTCCACAAAACATTCTTCCAATAGCCTTCTGGTTTGTCCACGTGATCTTTAGCAAACTGCAGACGAGCAGCAATTTTTTTTGAGAGCAGTGGGTTTCTCCTTGCCACCATGCCGTGCACACCATTGTTGTTCAGTGTTCTCCTGATGGTGGACTCATGAACATGAATATTAGCCAATGTGAGAGAGGCCTTCAGTTGCTTAGAAGTTACCCTGGGGTATTTTGTGACCTCGCCGACTATTACACACCTTGCTTTTGGAGTGATCTTTGTTGGTCGACCACTCCTGGGGAGGGTAAGAATGGTCTTGAATTTCTTCCATTTGTAGATAATCTGTCTGACTGTGAATTGGTGGAGTCCAAACTCTTTAGATATGGTTTTGTAACCTTTTCCAGCCTGATGAGTATCAACAACTCTTTTTCTGCGGTCCTCAGAAGTCTCCTTTGTTCGTGATATAATACACTTCCACAAACATGTGTTGTGAAGAGCAGACTTTGATAGATCCCTGTTCTTTAAATAACACAGGGTGCATTGATTGAAAACACCTGACTCTAATTTCACCTTCAAACTAACTGCTAATCGGAGAGGTTCACATACTTTTCCCACTCACAAATATGTAATATTCGATCATTTTCCTCAATAAATAAATGACCAAGTATAATGGTTTTGTCTCATTTTTTTAACTGGTTTCTCTTTATCTACTTTTAGGACTTAAATAAAACTCAGATTTATGCAGAAATATAGGAAATTCTAAATGGTTCACAAACTTTCAAGCACCACTGTAATCAGTAAATGCAATTTATTTTTCACTTTAAATACGTTGGTATTAAATAATTAAAATGTGTATGTTTTAAATTTTTTGTATCAACCCAAGGTCCTGTTTTGGTTTGGGCCTTTATGAGACATACTGGAGTAACTACTGTAATAAAGAGACAATATTCATATAAAGATTTGGGGTTTTTAGCCCCGTATACTGTAACAAAACAAAAATCTTTTTCCATATTACTCTCACTGCACCACTCTGAGTATTTATATCACTATATCTGAGTGTGGAATCAGAGCAGCTGATTGGAAAGAGAATTATCGGTATACAGCATCAAACACACGCTGCCTCAACCATGCTGCCTATTTCAACTGCTCTCATACGGCAAACACTTCAGAGCCTTTCCTTGTGCTTCAGAAACAGTTTCATCCCAAGAACTATAAACGCACTCAATCAGTTCATCAAGTGCTCCTTGTACAGTAGAATGCTTTGTACTTATAAGTACAATCACCTCACTGTAAACTTGCGATACAGTTATAATATTGCACAACCTGAACCACTTTTTAAAGCGCGTATTTGCATTTAAGATGAAATGCAGTAAAATATGTTTATTATATTATAGAGATAAAACTTTAACTTCATTTAAATAATCTACAGTATATTGTTAATAATTAAGCATGTGAGGACATGGTGCTTCAGCGCTAGCAAGGAGCTGGAGCTCCGTTCATGGATTGTTCCTGCCTTGCGCTGTATTCTTGCTGGGGCTGGCATGACAAGGGAAGGAGAGATGGACAGAAAAATTAAACATGTACTATAAAGATATTTCAATGTTCTTTAAACGTTTTGAAGAATCTGCATTCTAAGCTTACAGATGGCTTAACGTCTATTACAGAGCTGATTGTGTGGCAATTGGGTATTTGGAGAAAGAAAAGTAAGGACAGGAATTGGTTGTTAGTAAATTTGAAAGACACAGTACTGCTGCAATAAATTATTTTACTGAAGGTCGCGCATGGCGCAGCAAGCATCTTGCGTGATGCAGGAACAATCACTGTGCCACCGTGTTCCCATGTTTAATAACATGCTTTAACTCCTATCATCATGAAAATTATATCAAGTATACATCTCAGTATTTTAATTATGTAATATTTATCACAAATGCAATGGATTCTGTGTCCTGTCGGAGGAAGAGAAAGCCTGTTTAAGAAGCATATAGTGATTCATACACATAGAGCACATAGAAGATCAAATACAAAACAAAGTATTTAACGTGCTACTTTAGTTACGATGAGATTTGAGAAACTAATCAATTAAACGATTTTATGATGAAGTTTATGATATTCTACTTTAATGGCAAAATAAACTACATGATTAAAGTGGAAATTTCGAAATTAAAGTTGACATTTCATGCTTTTTTCACCACTGTATGCCTATTTTTTCTCTGTACCCTAATAAGCTTTCATTTGACACTCAGACGGTGGGCTATGGCTTGCCTTTTCATGGCGACTTTGATATGTGACAACTTTTTTATTTTGGGCACTCTGGGACTTTGTGAACTTGAGCCTTCAAGTTTCTCCGACACTCTATGTCACTCAATCAACTTCCTTTTGTTGTTTATACCACTGTTTAAACCAACAAATAGTACGTTTTTCCTTGCCTCCACATGGTATTCGCTGAAATTCTTCTATTTCCCCCCATGCCTTTGTCATTGTCTTTTCACAGAACGCTGAGGTTAAGGGCTATTTATATTGATTTGCATATTCAAAGAGGCGTAATTCTAGGAGGAGTTTGGGGTGTGGCAGCAGGTGTGTGCATGTGCGTTACTTTTCACGCTGACCGGGATTTATGGAGTGGAAGAACGAGGAAGTTGGCGAACGCACAGATTTATGTGTCTGGATTTTTTTGTGACGTATGAACATTTCCGCTTTTGTTCTTACACCATGTTTTAGTATGAATTCTACGCACGGCATTATGCATGAGGCCCCTGGTTTCTTTTACTCTTACTTGTATTGATACACTATCTTCTATTTGATTCTAGTTCTCTTTATCTTACCCTTTATACTGTATATATAACTATATCTATCTGTCTGTCTATCTATATTTGTAAAATGCAAAGTTGAGTGACTGCTGACTATCTTACTCGCTCATCAACAAAAAAGTTATTTCCTGTTTAGGTAAAAAGGTGAAATTTGGCAAGATAGTAGATAGATAGATAGCAGTAGATAGATATGATAGATAGTAGATAGTAGTAGATATATATGGCCCTGTAGATATCTACAAAGAGATGACATTTCCATATTTCAGCATTTAGAGGTATCCCCCCTCCCACAATAGGAAAGCTAAATACCCCTAAATCTCAAAAATGCTTTAAATGATTTGATTGCAATTTAGTAACAATAGAAAAAAGACATTTTTTATTTGACAATATTTATTTATATTATGCAAGCATACATGTTCTGCTCTGAACTAAGAGTGTGCTTTATGCAACTGAAGGATGGAGCAGAAGTGATTGACTGGCGGGCGGCACGGTGGCGCAGTGGTAGCGCTGCTGCCTCGCAGTTAGGAGACCCGGGTTCGCTTCCCGGGTCCTCCCTGCGTGGAGTTTGCATGTTCTCCCCGTGTCTGCGTGGGTTTCCTCCGGGCACTCCAGTTTCCTCCCACAATCCAAAGACATGCAGGTTAGGTGGATTGGTGATTCTAAATTGGCCCTAGTGTGTGCTTGGTGTGTGGGTGTGTTTGTGTGTGTCCTGTGGTGGGTTGGCACCCTGCCCAGGATTGGTTCCTGCCTTGTGCCCTGTGTTGGCTGGGATTGGCTCAGATTCAGCGGGTTAGAAAATGGATGGATGGATTATTGACTGGCTAGAAGTGAAGATGGGGCAGTGCCCAGACAGGAAAAAAGGATGTGATCACATTGTGGGATGAAAAGAGCAAGTTTGCTGTTGACTATCAGCACCTTTAGACATGTAGTGGCTCATATCTTGGTTGTCTGTTCTACTCTGATAATCTGGCATGAAGTATCGAGGGACACAGGAGGTAGAGTGAGTGGCATGGTAACAACTGCACAGCAATTCAAAAGCATGGGGCAACACCCAAAAAATGTGAGCAGTCAAATGGACTCGCAGCTTAGAAAGAACAAAGCTGATTAATCATTTCAATTCAAAACAATACACTTTCCTGTAAAATAGTGTTTTGTAGTGACTATCACCAAAAGCCAAGCCACTAGGTAAAGCAGGAATTGATCTGTGGCAGGAATGTTTTATTCTTCGAAAATTGTATATAGCATGTTCAAGAGTAAGCAGATCCAGTGACGTGATAATATTATGATTACCTATTATTTGACTGACAGTTTTATCCAAGGTGACTTTCAACATTTAGTACAGAGGTGGGTGGAGTGACTTGCTCAGGGCCACAGTGTCAGTAACAGAATTTGAACCCTCAACCTAAGGTTTTGTTGTCCTAGATCCAAAGCCTTAACCACTACACCACAATACCTTCAAATAATATTAGTCCTTGGTAAAAAAAAAAAATACAAATATTGTGTAACACAGCTAGATAATACACAGTGTGCTCAGGTGATGCACCACATAATAAATCTATTGCAAGAGACTGAATCAACATTCTGTTACAGAATATTAGATCATAAAGAAGATGCAACAGTACAGAAACAATCTTCCTTAATGCTCCATTGAGCTGGAGTCAGCACTTTAACTCAGCCCACATAACACAATAGTTTTTGAGAAGAAAACCTTCCTCAGTGGCAGGAAATCTCTATTAAATACATGGTGAAAGGGCAAGCACACAGGAATCTTAACAGGATTCTTTATATTAGTCAGAATGTTAGAGTCACTTTGCAATAATTTCCACAATTTTTATTACTAATAAATTTCATTTTTTTGGGCTCTTTTGTAGTTTCTAATCTTTGTTTATTTTATGTTTTAGTCTTCAAGTTATCAGTAAGTGGCATTGATGTGCATTCCATTCATCTGGCAATATTGATACTCTTTTTGGGTAATGTGCCCCAATTCAGGTGCAAGCCCACCATGTGCATGTATTTAGTTTGGAGGTCGCTTTAGTTGTCACATCACCTCCACTGAGTGAAAAAAAGAAAGAAAAATTATTTTGTTTTCTTTTCTCGTTTCCATGGTCAGCAGACTTTTGTTTTGACATTTGTTTAAATGAAAGAGAATTTATTTTTTTCTGTTTCACAAATCAGAAATTTTAGACTGAAAATTCTAGTTGAGCCTTTGTTTTTGTTCTTGTTCTTGATCGTTGAACATATCAGTGTCTCACTGAACAACAGCTGTTGAGTTCTCTTAATCTGGCCACATGTTTCGTTCTTGTCCAGCCGACTTACTCCCGGGTGGCTTATTTATTTCTCTTTATTTGCTCTACCCTCAAGATTAAATTCTTATTTGTTGAGCCACCCAACTCCCTGAATAACTTTGCTTCTGCTTTGTCTGTGCAGCTGCCATCCATGTATGTAAGTGGCAGCTGGTTCATTTTCCCCCTTGAACAAGCAGATGAACAATCTTCTGTCCTTTCAGTGAATTTGTCTAAGCCAAAAATTAGTGACAGCTGTCAGTTTTCCTCTTATTTATACAGCCAGATGACTCACAACCTAATGGGCAGCTATCTTGTTTGTGCTCTGGTTCTGTTCTCCCTCCTTTTTAAAGACATCCTGTGTGACCCATGCTTACAAATCAAACCTAATTCTGATTCTGCCTTCCTAAATAATATTGATGGGCATGTGAAGAATTTCCTCAAAATGACGTCATTCGCTAATTTTGACCACAATTTGTTGAGTGCTCATACATTTATTCAGGAACGGTCAGGTATAGTACCAGCAATCCAGTAAGACAGTGGTTCTCAAACTGTGGGGCACGCCCCGAAGTAACAAAAGGGGGGTGCGAAATTGTGAAAAAACAAGAATCAAAAATATGAAAAATACATCATTGAAACCAAAACAAATTAACTTAAACTATATTCTGATAGTAGAAACATAAATATAGAGTTAGCTAAATGTCGATAAAAGATGAGTATGTATAATAAAATATGAAACTATGATATATCATTAATTAAAAAAGAACAAATTGGTATTAGTGGGCTCCTTTCAAAAAAACGTTAGGGGGTGCGATTAAAACTATTATGAAAACTCAGGTCGCAAATACTTAAAGGTTGAGAAAAGCTGCAGTAAGAATAAAAGAAAAAATACATTTTATTTTTTTTATTTGCACAAGCATGTCATGTCACTTCTAAATTTAAGGAGAACATAACAAACATTTCTATGGCTAAAAAACTATGTGTTATTTTGTTGACTTTTGCTTTCTTCCATTGTCTCCAAGTAGATATTTTCATGATCCAGTATTAAAACTGGAAATTAGGTGGTACAATATCCACTCTATTTTAAATATTTGAAAAAATGTCTTTTTAACATGTGGCGTATTAGCAATCCAAATGAACAAAGTCACACTTGTATAATTTCATCAGCATAAGGAAAGTAAAGCGATGACACTGTTAACATATGTTTTAATGCTTCCCATTTTAACTCTTAAATTAAATATGAGTAACTCTTTACATTTTCTTGTGACTGTAACACCTAAATATTTTAGATGTTTTAAAACAATCAGCAAAAAGTGATCTAATTTAATCTGACATGCAAACATATTCCTTGGGAAATGTAAATGCTTGTTCAAGTTAATTTTGAGTGGCAATGTTGAATATGGATTTGTAGCACAGAGATCATTTTTGTTCAAGTCTTACCCTTACAATACCTTTTATTTCTGATTTTTTTTTTTTTTTACAAACAAATGACAATGGATTTAATATTAATTGGAATAAATGTTTTGTTGATAATGATCAGCCATATCTGGTTCCAAATTCTAATGTGGAAAAGTGAGAATTTATATTTTTTATGAGCACATACTTTGGGGCTGAAATTAAATAATTTGATCTAAGCAAAATTTCCCTTTCTGCATCCATAGGTTACAAGTGTTAGCAATCTGGGTTTTTCTCATTTTTGGATTATACATTTGTTTTTGTGATTATGCTCTATGTTAGATAGAGTTTAATGAGGATATAAGTAGTATCTGCAGACTCTATCTTTACTTCAGAGGAGTGGACCTTTAGATGATCTTGGACAAGAATGGGAATGGGAATAGGGCCTTTCAGTTAGAATATCAGGTAAAGATCAGAATTCAGCCATCAAGAAGATATATTCTTTTTCCAACCTGTGCAAAACATGGTAAAATTCAGCCTAAAACTGTATATTGTACATACCTATATTTGCACAAATTATCTAAAGTCAATCAGAGACATGATCAAGCCTATAAACAATGTCATGTCATGTGGCACATGTGTGCAAGCACATGTGAATCAGTGGCAGTAATCATAATATTCTCATTATGGTCAAGGAATGTACCCCTCAAAAAAAAAATACTGCACGGTTTTGTTTTTTATAACGTGTGTGGGTGCAAATCTGATTGGTTGTGATATCAAGCTCATACAATCCAATTTAGGCAGCAATAATGCATTCTTAAATTTTTTTTGCACGATGGCTGCTGGTCTGTGATGTCATGTTGGCTTGCAAAACTGCTGAGAGAAAAAAAATGCTGAGAAACAAGATGTTCATCTGGGCTAGTTGCACAGCGAATTTCCAGGACCAAGATCATTGGTCAACACAGCATATTCACAGCAAAAAATATGTTTGCAGAAACTGAATGATTATTTTTTATTTTTCTGCAGACAGATTAAAATATATATTTATTTTTAATTATCAGTTTCTTTATCATCTTGTGTTTTCGGCAGGTGAAATATATTGTTCTAGACATCCAAGATGTCCGCACCACATCATGGGCATGACGTATTGTGAAACACAGGAGACACTGTTGCATGGTCTGTGTTACTGTATTCTCAATAAACAAACTACTGGTGCAGTGTTTCGATTGTCAGTTCTTCTGATCATTATGGAATTGCCAGACTCCATCTGTTTAAAGTGCACTCTTTTTCTTACTCTACCTCTCCTTTTGTATCTTATTTCTTTTGTATTTTAAAAATATCTTCTTGTTTTGTTCTCATTTTATTTTGCTTAAAACAGCTACCTTTACTATTTTTTTAGCGTTTATTTATGTTTGTTGCCTAGAATGTAGTTTAAGGTTATAGAGGTACTCACCACTGTCCACAAACAAATTCCTAAACAAATCCCTGTGGACCCACCAGAAGCTTTTTTATAATTAGCTTCATTTTTCAGTCTAGTGTTAAGGCCTTTTGGGGCTTTTCCACTACAAGCTGTTATCAGTATTTTGTCTTTCTGTAGCTGTTAAAACCTTGGCAACTCTGCAGTACATGTTGAACATTTCGCAAGAATGTCTCTTAGCCATTTTGCATATGTTCTTTAAAAGTCATCCAGTGACTAAAAAGGGAGTGAGGTCAAATTACTAAAAAAGGACAGCAAACTTGAAAAGCAGAACAGAGAAGAAAAAAACAGATGTATTTTGAGGTAAATAGATTTGTTGAATGATGGAGTGGTGGATAGTTAAGCTCCCTCAACAGGTCCAGGAGAGGTTAAAATCCTTTACTATGGAACTTTTTATGTTCTTCCCTATCATCTTGTCATTGATCTGGTTTGCTAAATTCCAAAAATATGTTTTATACTGTTTGGCAACTCATAAATTGGCCTGAAAGAGTTTGATTGGGTTTATGCGAATGTGTGTTTCTCACTAAATTGACAAAATATCTAACCCAGCCTTCAACCTTCTTCAGCTCCAAGAGACCTTAAAACTGTAATAATCCCCAGAAAATGAATGTAGGCATACTGTGTATACCAGTAATAAACCTTAGAAAATAAATGTGTACATTTTGTATGTAATGTACATATTGTATATATGGAAAGAGACAGAAGTAAAAAGCAAGGAAAGTGTTATATCATCTAGTTTATCTCCACCTAACTGAAGGTTCCCAACCATCCTGTGAAATACGGAATAGTAATTGAAAAGGACAAGGTATGTTCCATATTGAATTGATATGGAACACAGTTTGTTCTGTTTTATCATAACCTAACCTAATCTGTTCACATAATGCCTAAGCCTCACAGATTTCATGCTAACAGAAGATGAAACAAAACAAAATAATTTAGAAACTACCAAAAAATAAGATTTAAACTTTTACACAAGAACATAATCCTTTTAAAGATGTTACATTTGACTTTATGAAGGAGAATTTTTTTAGATCAGTTTTCCTATCTCTTTTAGAATGAATTTAAAAGTCTGATTCATGGGACAACAAACCACAGCCAATAGACAAAATGGCAGCTCTATCCTTAGCATCATTTTCCCAATATACTCAGCATCTTTCCTCTGCACATGTCCAAACCAACACAATCTCGACTCTCTGACTTTGTTTCCCAACCGTCCAACTTGAGCCGATCCTCTAATGTACTCATTTCTAATCCTATCCATGCTTGTCACACCCAATGCATATCTTAGCATCTTTAATTCTGCTACCTCCAGCTCTGTCTCCTGGTTTCTGGTCAGTGTCACCGTCTCCAACCTATATAACATAGCTGGTCTCACTACCGTCCTGTAGACCTTCCCTTTCATTCTTGCTGATATCCATCTGTCACAAATCACTCCTGACACTCCTCCACCCATTCTGCCTTGCCTGCACTCACTTTTCACCTCTCTTCCACAATCCCCATTACTCTGTACTGTTGATCCCAAGTTTTTAAACTCATAAATGTCATCAGCAAACATCATAATCCATGGTGACTCCTGTCTAATCTCATCTGTCAACCTGTCCATCACCATTGCAAATAAGAAAGGGCTCAGAACCGATCCCTGATGTAATCCCACCTCCACCTTGAATGCATCCGTCACTCCTACCTCAAACCTCACCTGTTATGTAGTTATGCCTCAGAAAATCACAAAATCATTGCCATCTTGGATTATTGAAGGTAATGGATTAAAAAAAACTCAAGCAAAAGAAAAAGAAAAGGCTGAAAACCACATTAAAGCTCGCTCAGCTGACTTTAAAATCTAGTGCTTATTCAGTGTGATGCACAAAAATGGCTTTTTGTGTTTAAGGTGGCCCTGGGTCGTAACCCTAAGTAGAGAACCATTTCAGAAAAAATTCTTTCAAATTGAACATAATGTCATAGATACAAAGATGACTCATTTTTCAAGAGAGTGCCTTGTTGTTGGTGTTATAGATTAATAATTTGAATTGAAAAATTTTGCATGAGAGGGCCATAGTAATACTTTTAAACAAAGCCTTATAAACTCCAGTGAGTTTGAGGAGTATGGTGTTCAACACACAGTGAAGCAGAGGTTCTGAATACTTAAACACATTGGAGTTTTTTTTTCCTGTTGATTTATAAAAATATTCATATGGTTTAGAATAACTGAAAAGACTGATGTAAATTCTTTTCTTGAAATGTGTGCTTGTAAAGTTTACATTTTCATAAAAGAAGAATAATTACAATAATAATAATAATAATAATAATAATACCCCATCTGGAGTAGCATAGGAGGCACATACATAGCAAAATAAAACTAAATGACTGATATGTGGATGAAAATGTTGAAGTTAACAAAATCTTCATAAATTGAAACTGAATTATGGTTGCATTTCTTCTGTGACATTCTGGTAATGGAGGTTCACCCACAGAAGGGCTTATACCGACTTTGTTATGTAGACTGAAATGCTGAACTGACATTATTGCAGTTTCTTAATTTGGTTAAGGTTTAACAATTGCTTCTTGTTTCATTTGATTAAGGTTTAAGATCACATGTTTTTCTATTTGACAAAAGGTTTGCTTGTTCAAATGGTGTAGTTGCATATTAAGTATTTACCAAGTGTTTTTAAATTTACATGTAGAATAAGGATAGCAAGGTGGCATGACTCGGCACTCATAAGACAGACATGCCTAAAAGACAGGAAATATAAACTAGACAATGATCACTTGTAGAGATGGTTCTTCTTTTCTAACAGTGACATAAGTTGCTATGAGTCTGTTCTCTGTATAGGTTCTGTAATTAAGAAAAGGGTAGAGAGAATGAAGATGATCTTAAAACCACTGCATCTACAAAAGCCCAGGTTGCATGCTTTATGTAGAACTTCTACTTATAGTATTACACAGATTATGTTCAGCAGAAGAACAGACTTCCTTCATTGCTGTTTGCCTATGACTTCTCTCCTGAGAGTTAAGAGCTCATTTTCAGTTTAAGGTGAATAGAGGTGAGAGCAGATGTCATCAACAGGCTCTGTGCATAGTGTAGTCCTGGGGGAAACAACACTATGAATGTCAAGGTTTACTTTAGTACTTGGGTGTTGCACCGTATTAGCCATTATGAATGTAGAGAAAAGCCAAGCAAAATGACTAACTAAAAAGATTACAATATTCAAGATTTCGAGGCAACTCAGGTCCCTTCATCAGGCAAGATGAAATACAGAAACTGAAGTTCCCTGTGTTTATATCCACACACTAGGACAAGAAACAACATTGGTAAATCTTTAAATGAAAAATCTTAAATGTAAAAAATTAATAGGTCCATTCAGGCTAAGATTAATTTAACAAGAGAGAGAAGAACAATGTATGGTCAAGATCTTTGGATAACTGTCCAACAAAGTCCTTTAAAGTTTGTGATGAGTTTTTCAAAACAATATGGGTCTGTAGACAGGTTATCTGTGTCAGTCTGAGAGATGCAAACAGTCCTCATACCTGGCTATAAAACTCTTGTCTCTATTCAAGCCATGCTGTAATGTATTAAATTTTAACATGAGTTTAACTTCCCATTCTTTTCTGTCTTGCTGTGTTTTGAAGTTGCCCATAAACACTGTGACTTTAAAGTCCCTCTCACAGTGTCCATGGCTGTTGAAGTGGGCAGCTACAGGAACATCTGTGTTGCCATGTTTAATGTGGAATATGTGTAAATTCATTCTCTGGTGGAGTGTTTGTCCAGTTTCTACCACATAGAGTGCAGTGTCAGGACATTTCATGCAGAGAATTAGGTAGACAACATTAGATGATCTGCAGGAAAATGATCCCTTTATGTGATGTTCAAGTCGGCAGTGTGGTATAACTATACGGTCTGTATTGTAGATGTGGGCACACGTTTTACATCTTTTCTGTAGGCAGAGAGATGTGCCATTTTCGGTTGGTTCACTTAGGGAGCTTTGGGCAATTAGTTGCTAAAGGTTTGGTGGTTGTCTGTATGCCAGGAGGGGAGGTTCAGGAAATATTTTTTTCAGTGTTTGGTTTTTGTTTAGCATTGGCTGAAGTTCTTTTATAATTTTTCGAAGTGTTTCAAGATGTGGGTTGTAGGTGACAACAAGGGGGATGCAGTTCTTGCTGTCTTTGTTTTTATATTCCAGAAGGTTGTCTCTGGGTATGGCAGTAGCTCTTCTTCTTTGAGTATCTGTTGTTTTGGGGGTATAATCTTGGCTGATGAAATCTTGTCTAAGCTCCTGCAGTTGTTAATCCTGGTCTGTCAGGTCTGAGCAAATACGATTGTACCGTATTGCTTGGCTAAAAATAATGGCGCGCCTTATATGCTTGGGGTGGAAGTTGTCACTTCTTAGGTAGGTCCGTTTCTCTGTTGGTTTGTGAAAAACAGAAGTTACAAGGGTGTTGTTTTTGTCAGTTGAATGGTGGTGCCAAGGAAACTGACTTCTGTTTTTGAGTAATTCAGCTTCAGCTTTATGTTGGGGTGAAAAGAATTATATTCATTATGAAAATGGAGGAGGTCCTTCTCACTAGCAGTCCAGATTATGAAGATGTCATCTATGTAACGGAGATACAACATTGGTTTTAAGATGCACATTGACATGAAATCTTCCTCCAATTTTGCCATAAATAGGTTTGCATAGAGAGGTGCAAACCGACAGCCCCTTGCAGTCCCCATTTGTTGCAAGTAGCAATCTTGTCCAAAGAGAATGGATTATGTGTCAGAGTGAATTTTATCATTTCTATTACTGACTTTGTGGGTAAGTCATTTTGTCTGAGGTATGTTTCATATGCCAATATGCCATCATCATGGGGGATGTCTGTGTACAGGACCTCAACATCCATTGTGGCCAATAAGGTTCCCTCAGGTAAGGGGCCTAAAGCAGACAGTTTTTTTAAGAAGTCAGTGGTGTCCTAGATGTAGCTGGTTGTGTTGCGGGCGAGGGGTTTAAGAATGTGTTCCACCTAACCTGAAACCTTTTCTGTAAGGGAGCCAATTTCTGAGATGATAGGCCTTCCTGGGTTCCCTTCTTTGTGGATTTTAGGAAGCATTTAGAAGTAACCCATTTTGGGTTTCTCAGGAATTAAACTGTTTACATGATCTCTGATGTCAAGAGGAAAGCTATTTACTATCTTTTTCAGTTCCTTTTTGTAGAGATCTGTTGGGTCTTCTTGCAGTTTGTAATAATGCATAGTATTGGACAATTGTCTTTGTGCCTCCTGTATTAAATCTGATGTGTTCATGATGACTAAATCACCCGTTTTGTCTGCTGGTTTGATAATGATTTCTGTATTTTCCCTTAGTGAATGTATGGCTCTTCGCTCATCCTTAGTAATGTTTTCTATCCGATTTTGCTGCCTGTTTAAGATCCCTGTTTTCACTCTCTGTTGGAAGCAGTCTATATAATTACTTTAATTTACTTTAGTAACTGAAGCCCCAGCTGACTAGTGGATACACAATGGCTTACATCCTCAAATCTGTTAAGCAAAAGAGTGAATGCACACATTTAGTAGACAGCCTGTGTATAGTGTTATCTTGAGTGAAATAGCACAATGGTAAGGGTGTCCCTAACTTCCCAGTGGGAACACTATACACATTACTGTACAGGAAAGCACAATATATAATTATAGTTTGGAGTATAGGCTTCCACATAGCAAAGAATCTACAGTTTAGGGTGAATGTGAAAATAAATCATTTTTCACAATATTATAATGATCAACACAACATCACTTAATACAATACTTTGAATGCAAGTATAAAGAGGTCTAAGTCAATATAAAAATATGAATGTCTTCTAGAGAAGCTTACATTGAAACTTGTGTTAAAATGTGGAAAATATCATCCTCTGCATCGATTGACGGAACTCTTCACATTTACTTCTGGCTTGCTAAAATATTCTCTTTATCTGGTGTGGAAACGACAGAAGACAGACACCAATAAAAAGTAAAAAGCAATTTCTTTATACTTGGTGGCAGAGATGCTGCAGCCCCTGACAGCTCCAGTGTGCTACAGACCCCCAGCCTGCTAGCAGGAAGTCTCTTTTCCTTTATATCCAAGCTTGTTGATGAGAATAAAAAGAGGAAGTTCAGCAGTCCATTTTGAGGTTTTACATGGATTGCTATAACCTGTGTTCATATCCTGGATTTTATTTTGTTTCTTACAAATAAAAAAAAGCTGTCAGCACATTCACAGTCTTAAGTACACACCCCTGCTAGCCTTGCACATACTCAATGGTCAGTTATAGGAAGCTTGTCCTATGGTCACAGGGTGTATGCAACTCAGCAGATTTAGACAATGCTCACTTCCTTATACTTTTTGCACGTACTTAGCTCATACAATATCAAGGATTACATAAAGGTTAGTTCAGTACATTATATGAGTTACAAAGAAATTACATTCTTATAGCTTTAGTATATAGATTAGATTACATTTGTTCAGTTAGCTAAATACATCCTTATTTAGTACATGTCACGCTTCTTATAGTTCTATTAGCACCATACTTTTATTATTTGGAAAGGCTGAAGCACCTTAATTCTAAATATTCTTTGTCACTGGCTTCTTGTTGAAGAGCTCTCTGACATCATGCATTGAGTGGATGGTGATATAGCATTGTCTGCATTCGCCAGCATAAAAACAGTGAATGTGAATCATGAGTCATTGATTAAAAATTCTTATATTGGCATTTTTCTGTGATTATATTGGGCTAGAGAGATTTTTAGGGACCTAAATTCAATTTATGTAATTATAATTTACGGTGCTACTTTGTTAGGATTATAAGCTTCCTGTTGCTATCTCAGCACTGCATTTATAAATACCCTGTGGCTTGACTTCACACCAGGACTAGAGTGGCATCTCCTTCTAATACCCACACCCCTCTAAATTTTACGACTTGGGTGGTATATTCACTTTTTTATTATTTTTGAATATGTTTGTTTTGTCTGGTAAATGAAAAAATGCCCAGGTAACAGCTTTCTGTTTGTTTAAAGCATCTAATTTCAATTCTTCTTAATAAAGGTTAATAGACACTAAATCAACTAAGGCACGAAATAAGAAAATATTAGAAATGGGCCAAGACAGCCAATGGTCTGCTATCAAGCACTAATTCAGTTGCTATAATATTTTAACATGACAGCAAACAAGCATATTCTTATTATTAAAGTGGAAGAAAACAGTGATAGGTACTCAAAGGGAACTCCAAGAAAGCAAAAAATATAAAGGCACAAGTTAATACAAAAAATATCTAATGCAATGGACATCCAAACACATTTTATTTTACTATCAGATTTCAGAGTTCGTTATTCTTCTATTTTGATTAGATTGCAATTTAAAAAAAATAGGAAATTAATTTAAAAAATTAGTACATTACAAAAGCAGTGGTGACCATGTTGCATAATTCATTAAATAGTTATATTTCGATTCTTTGACCACCAAACTCTTTTTGCATGTAGTTGTTGAGTGACAATAAAATATATTTTCCCTTATAGATAATTGTTACCCACTTTACTCCAATTATTGTTTATTTTAAATCTTGAATATTACATTGCAGTTTATTTGTTATGAACAAAAGAAAGCAGCATGTAGTGGACAAATGAAAATACAGAATGCCCATAAGAGACAAGTCAAAGGATGAAAAGAGTTGTGAGAAGATGCCTGCAGCACTATTCACAGTGCAATGATCTTGTAGATTGTGACAGGCAGGAAAAGCTGACAGGCAGTACCCCATGGGAAGTAACATCCATTGCAAATTAAGCAAATACCCTCTTTGTTAAAATGCAGCTAGAAAGAATCTGATGCTAAAAGCTATTCTTTCAAAAAACATTTGCTGAGTCAGGCAAGTTCAACCAAAGACCTACAAAACACTTCACCTCTGTCAAAGTACGAAAAAGTAGAGGAGGGCATCACGATCAGAAGCAGATATATACAGAGCAAAATGCTGACCAAACTGAGCCAAAGCCCTACCAGAAAAGAAAACGAGTAAGACTGCAAGCAAATATAAGATACAAAATATTACACAAAGCCAACCACCAGGACATACAGCTAAACTTCCAAAAATATAACTTTACAAACAAAACAAAAATAATTCAATCTTATCAATCACTGTAAAAAATTATGTATGCAATTTAATATTTTTCCAGTTACTTCACTACAACTGCAGTTTTAGAAGTCCTTTATTTAATAAAGTAAAAAAAGTTACAGTTAGGCCCATAAGTATTTGGACAGTGACATGATTTTCATAATTTTGGCTTTGTATACCACCATAAAGGTTTATAAATAAAGCAATCATTATGTGGTTGAAGTGTAGACTTTCAGCCTTAACGTAAGGGGTTTACCAAAAATATTGTATGAGCTTTTTAGGAATGACAGCAATTTTTCTGCATAGCAACCTCACCCCATTTCTGTTGCCTGGAAACTGTCCAAATGTGTACTGGTGTTCAAAGTCCCATGAGGTCTGCTGGACCATGTCATCTCCAAAAAGCATTAATGCAATTCTGAGGTGACTGAACTGGACACCCTCCCCATCTCGGCTATGTCGTGTTACCCTGTCCATGAAAATAAGCAAATAGAACAGGAGTCAAAGCACAGACCTGGTGGAGTCTCACACATGCCGAGAACATTGCTGATTCTTTCCAAATATGTGGACATAGCTCAAACTGTGATTATACCGGGACCAAATAGCCCTTATTAAGGGCCCTGGAACCTTGTACATTCCAAGCACCCTACACAGAATGCCTCAAGGAACATGATCATACACTTTCTCTTAAGTCTACAAACCACCTCTAGACCAATTGGGAGTGTTCCTGTCCCCCCTCCAGGATCTTTATGAGGGTTAAGAGCTGGCCCACCATTCCATGGCCTAGACAGAATCCACATTGTCTCCACCTGGATCTGAGGATCCACAACTGGGCAGAGTCTCCTTTCCAGTATAAGCTGGCATAAGTTTTCCTGGGGGCTAAGAAATGTGATCCCCGATAATTGGAGCACAACCTCTGCTCCCCCTTTTTTAAAATAGGGACCACCACTCCAAGTTACTCTGCTCTTGACGACTACCCAACATTGAAAAAGTATGTCAACCATGCCAGCCCAACAGTGTCAAGAGCCTTTATAAGAAAGTCTCTTTACTAAAAGTGTTGATCACCATGGGCCTGATACATTAGAAGGAAAGGGCTGCAGCAGGCACTCACGCTAATCACCGTCTGTCCATCCATTCTTATACTCATATTCAGGACTACTGCAGGTAGAACTGCAGGACTACTGCAGGACCACAGCCCTAATCACGAACACCAGGCACAAGGCTAGAACCACCATGGAACTGGGACTTGTCCACCATGGAACAAACTCTCTGCGACACCCACACTAGACTGATCATGGCATTGAAATGTTGAATAAAATTGAAGTACCTGGAGAAAACGCAGATAGAAAGAGAGAGAACATATAAACTTACTGCTGACAGGTAAGTGACCAGTCCTGGATTCAAAGCGCTTTCCTGCAACACTCCTCCTTGAACCGCCACCTTATGACGTGGTGGAGGGGTTTTGGCGTGTCCCAATGATCCCTAGGAGCTATGTTGTCGGGGGCTTTATGCCTGGTCAGGGCCACCCAAGGCAAACTGGTCCTAGGTGAGGGATGAGACAAAGAGCGGTTCAAAAAACCTCCAATGAAAAATAAAAACTGTGAACAACGCGTTTTCCCTTGCCCGGACGCTGGGTCACCGGGCCCCCTCTGGAGCCAGGCCTGGAGGTGGGGGCTCGATGGCGGCGCCTGGTGGCAGGACCTGCACCCATGGGGCTCGGCCGGGCACAGCCCGAAGAGGTAACGTGGGTCCTCCTCCCCATGGGCTCACCACCTATGGGAGGGGCCAAGGAGGTTGGGTGCAATGTGAGTTGGGTGGTGGCCGAAGGCGGGGACCTTGGCGGTCTGATCCTCGGCTACAGAAACTGGCTCTTGGGGCGTGGGATGTCCCTCTCTGAAGGGAAGGAGCCTGAGGCTGATGCGCAGGTCGAGAGGTTCGGCTAGATATAGTCGGACTCACCTCGCGCACAACTTGGACTCTGGAACCAATCTCCTTGAGAGGGGCTGGACTCTCTACCACTCTGGGTTGCCCCGGTGAGGCCGAGAGCAGGTGTGGGCATACTTATTGCCCCAGACTTCGAGCCTGTGCATTGGGGTTTACCTGAGTGGGCCGAGAGGGTGGCCTCCTCCGCCTTCGGTTGGGGAAGGGTCCTGACTGTTGTTTGTGCGTATGCGCCGAACAGCAGTTTGGAGTATCCACCCTTTTTGGAGTCTCTGGAGGGTTGCTGAGGGCATACCTTCTGGGGATTCCCTCGTTTTGCTGGGAGACTTCAATGCTCCGTGGGCAATGACAGTGAGACCTGGAAGGGCGTGATTGGGAGGAATGGCCCCGATCTGAACCCGAGAGGTGTGTTTGTTATTGGACTTCTGTGCTGCGTCACGGATTGTCCATAACGAACACCATGTTCAAGCATAAGGGTGTTCATATGTGCACTTGGCACCCAGGACACCCTAGGCCTCAGGTAGATGATCGACTTTGTGATAGATCGCCGTGGACTTGGCGACCATATGTCTTGGACACTTTCGGGTGAAGAGAGGGGCGTGAGCTGTCAACTGATCACCACCTGGTGGTGAGTTGGCAAGCCGATGGTGGGGTTTCCAAATATGTGGACATAGCTCAAACTGTGATTATACCGGGACCAAATAGCCCTTATTAAGGGCCCTGGAACCTTGTACATTCCAAGCACCCTACACAGAATGCCTCAAGGAACATGATCATACACTTTCTCTTAAGTCTACAAACCACCTCTAGACCAATTGGGAGTGTTCCTGTCCCCCCTCCAGGATCTTTATGAGGGTTAAGAGCTGGCCCACCATTCCATGGCCTAGACAGAATCCACATTGTCTCCACCTGGATCTGAGGATCCACAACTGGGCAGAGTCTCCTTTCCAGTATAAGCTGGCATAAGTTTTCCTGGGGGCTAAGAAATGTGATCCCCGATAATTGGAGCACAACCTCTGCTCCCCCTTTTTTAAAATAGGGACCACCACTCCAAGTTACTCTGCTCTTGACGACTACCCAACATTGAAAAAGTATGTCAACCATGCCAGCCCAACAGTGTCAAGAGCCTTCAATATTTCTGGACAAATCTCATCCACTCCTAGGATCTTGCCACTGTGGATCTGATTACCTGCCTCAGTGACTTTCTTCATGGAAATGGGCATTGATCTCCCATCAGCTTCTGGCTTTGCCTCCCTCACAGATGTGTCCACCAACTTCAGGAGATCCTCAAAGTGTTCATTCCTTGCCAGAACCTTTTTGAGCCCTATCAAAAGTTGCTTTCCATGGTTTTTCCGAACTCCTCCCACATTTGGATTTTTGCTTTCCTGACCACCAAGTGCCTACAGCTCTTTTGACCTGTCAGTACCTCAGTGCTGCTTCAGGCATTTTCTGCTAATCACACATGGAAGACCTCTTTCTTCAGCCTGATGGCATCCCACATCTTTGGTGTTCACTACTGAGTCCTTGGTTTGCCACCTTGATAGGCATCTTTAGCCTTTTGGCCACAGCTCTTGGTAGCAACTTCCACAATGGAGGTTTTGAATAAGGTCCATTCAGAGTAGATATCCACAGCCTCCCTGGGATGCAAGAAAAGCTTGTTGTTTTGTATTTGTCAAGAATATTTTAGGTTTAACAAAGTAATAATGTGAAGGAAAATTAGATTTGGAATCATTAATTGTTACAGAAGTTTTTAACTGTTGATGCAACATATAAAGTAATCACTTAAAATATCTATAAATAAAAGCTTATACAAGTAAGGCAATGACTCAGTTCTTAAAACAGGTAAATAAATAAAATGTTTATTTTACATATCATTCTATACATTTCCTAAGACCAATAAGTCTTACTTTTAGCAGATTGGGCTTGAATTTTTGCTCAGTCACTCTCTGTCTAACTCTGCACATCTTCCCCATGTTCTACTGTTGAGTTTCCGTTTATTCCAAGAGCATGGACATTAGGCGCACTAACCACTCTGAAGTGGCCCAGTAGGAGTAGGTGTAAGCGTGTGTTTAAGTGTGCCTTTTACTGAATTGACCAAAATGGGTTCCTGTGACTCTAAAATAGAGTTGCATTTAATTGTCTTGGTTCCTATGAATCTCACTTAAAATCAGAAAACAAAATAAGCCATGGAAATTGTCTTTTGTATTTGATAAAAAAACACATTTCTATAAACAGACAACTATGGATTGTTGAATACAATGTAATGAGTAATGAGGTGTCAATGCAAGCTTATTGCATCTCTATAGTCTTTATCTTATTTTATAACAAGAGGTCCAGGAACACCTATGGACTTCTCAGGCATGAAAAGAAAACTGTAATCAAATATGAATACAATTTAACTGTAATCCCCACGGAGAAGCCATTCAAATTAAAACTGTTAATCTTACAGAACTAAAAAATGATTATGTACAAAAGGACATCAATGCTCAAATATAAATTCTGTTTACATTAATGGAGTTCAACTTCTTAATAATACTGAACCAAATTAATATGATCTTCATTTCAAAAAGACTATTCACAAATGTTCTGAATTAAGAGGCTATTCATTCAATTAAAATAAGATGAAAAATATAATGTGATGGGCATCTTTGCTTTTTAATTATGAATTATGAGTATGATTTGTGACATTTATATTTAATTTTTTTATCGCCTTGCTGTGCCCTTCTATAAAGCTAGATCTTTTAAATTGTATATTGATTCATCAGCAGTCTTATTTTTATGCATTACCAGTGACGGATTTAGGTGAGCATCTATTTAAACTGCAACTGTATCTTGTTATGCTGCATAATAACTTTTCTATCCTACATGGTTATGTAGATGAGTAAAACGTGGCCAGGAATTTTAGCCTGCAATCTGTCAGTTAACTGAAACTGTTTACACTAGTCAGGCAAAATATTATTAAAGAGGATTTTTATATACATTAATAAGTGTCTGAGGTGAAATATGTGCATATCTAAATAATAAAAGACTCAGTTATTTTTCTTGGATGTTATTAAACATAATATTGATCTAACGTTTATCCCAATTAGGCATATGAGAAATAAATTCATCATGGATGAGTGTGGTCTAGAATTCAATAAAGGCTCTATCTTATGCAAGCAGCCGCAGCCAAAAGTAGTTCATATATTTTAAAACACTTAAAGCTAAAGCTTTGTGCTGAATATGCAATGACTTTATTGCTTTCACGTTAACCTGAGATAAAAACTTCCAGATTATAAGAAAGTCTCTTTTACTAAAAAGTGTGATCACCATGGACCCTGATACATTAGAAGGAAGGGCTGCAGCAGGCACTGCGCTAATCACCGTCTGTCCATCCATTCTTATACTCATATTCAGGACTACTGCAGGTAGAACTGCAGGACTACTGCAGGACCACAGCCTAATCCACGAACACCAGGCACAAGGCTAGAACCACCATGGAACTGGGACTTGTCCACCATGGAGCAAACTCTCACAGACACCCACACTAGACTGATCATGGCATTGAAATGTTGAATAAAATTGAAGTACCTGGAGAAAACGCAGATAGAAAGAGAGAGAACATATAAACTTACTGTGACAGTAAGTGACCAGTCCTGGATTCAAAAACGTTTTCCTGCAACACTCCTCCTTGAACCGTCACCTTATCGTGGTGGAGGGGTTTTGCGTGTCCCAATGATCCTAGGAGCTATGTTGTCCGGGGCTTTATGCCCCTGGTAGGGCCACCCAAGGCAAACTGGTCCTAGGTGAGGGATGAGACAAAGAGCGGTTCAAAAACCTCCAATGAAAAATAAAACTGTGGACAACGTTTTCCCTTGCCCGACGCTGGTCACCGGGCCCCCTCTGGAGCCAGGCCTGGAGGTGGGGCTCGATGGCGCGCCTGGTGGCATGGGGCTCGGCGGGCACAGCCGAAGAGGTAACGTGGGTCCTCCTCCCCATGGGCTCACCACCTATGGGAGGGGCCAAGGAGGTTGGGTGCAGTGTGAGTTGGGTGGTGGCGAGGCGGGGACCTTGGCGGTCTGATCCTCGGCTACAGAAACTGGCTCTTGGGACGTGGAATGTCACCTCTCTGAAGGGAAGGAGCCTGAGCTAGTGCGCAGGTCGAGAGGTTCCGCTAGATATAGTCGGACTCACCTCGGCACAGCTTGGACTCTGGAACCAATCTCCTTGAGAGGGGCTGGACTCTCTACCACTCTGGAGTTGCCCGGTGAGGCGCCGAGCAGGTGTGGGCATACTTATTGCCCCGACTGGAGCCTGTGCATTGGGGTTTACCCCGTGGGCGAGAGGGTGGCCTCCCTCCGCCGGGTGGGGAAGGGTCCTGACTGTTGTTTGTGCGTATGCGAACAGCAGTTTGGAGTATCCACCCTTTTGGAGTCTCTGGAGGGTTGCTAGAGGGCATACCTTCTGGGATTCCCTCGTTTTGCTGGGAGACTTCAATGCTCCGTGGGCAATGACAGTGAGACCTGGAAGGGCGTGATTGGGAGGAATGGCCCCGATCTGAACCCGTGTTCAAGCATAAGGGTGTTCATATGTGCACTTGGCACCAGGACACCCTAGGCCTCAGGTCGATGATCGACTTTGTGGTCGTGTCGTTGGACTTGCGGCCATATGTCTTGGACACTCGGGTGAAGAGAGGGGCGGAGCTGTCAACTGATCACCACCTGGTGGTGAGTTGGCTTCGATGGTGGGGGAAGATGCGGTCAGACCTGGTAGGCCCAAGCGTGTTGTGAGGGTCTGCTGGGAACAGAAGTAGCTTCAACTCCCACCTCTGGCAGAACTTCAACCACGTCCCGAGGGAGGTGGGGGACATTGAGTCGAAATGGGCCATGTTCCGTGCCTCTATTGTTGAGGCGGCTTGTGGCCGCAAGGTGGTCGGTGCCTGTCGTGGCGGCAATCCCGAACCCGTTGGTGGACACCGGCGGTGAGGGATGCCGTCAAGCTGAAGAAGGAGTGCTATAGGACTTTTTTGTCCTGTGGGTCTCTGGAGGCAGCTGATAGGTACCGCAGGCCAAGCGAACGCGCGGTTGTTGCTGAGGCAAAACTTCGGGCATGGGAGGAGTTTGGAGAGGCCATGGAGAACGACTTTCGGACGGCCGAGGAGATTCTGGTCCACCGTCCGGCGTCTCAGGAGGGAAGCAGTGCAGTGTCAACACTGTATATGGTGGGGATGGTGCGCTGCTGACCTCGACATTCTCCTCAATCCCACTAACATGCCTTCCAATGAGGAAGCAGAGCCTGGGGACTCTGAGGTGGGCTCTCCCATCTCTGGGACTGAAGTCACCGAGGTGGTTAAAAACTCCTTGGTGGCAGGGCCCCGGGTGGATGAGATCGCCCGAGTTCCTTAAGGCTCTGGATGTTGTAGGACTGTCTTGGTTGACACGTCTCTGCAACATCGCATGGACATCGGGGACAGTGCCTCTGGATTGGCAGACCGGGGTGGTGGTCCCCTCTTTAAAAGGGGACCGGAGGGTGTGTTCCAACTATAGAGGGATCACACTCCTCAGCCTCCCTGGAAAAGTCTATTCGGGGGTTCTGGAGAGGAGGGTCCGTCGGATAGTCGAACCTCGGATTCAGGAGGAACAGTGTGGTTTTAGTCCTGGTCGCGAACAGTGGACCAGCTCTTCACCCTTAGCAGAGTCACATGTGTTTTGTGGACTTGGAAAAGGCATTCGACCGTGTCCCTCGGGAATCCTGTGGGGGTGCTCGGGACACAACCGTGTCAGAGCTTGGTCCGCATTGCAGTAAGTCGAGCCCGTTTCCAGTGAGAGTTGGACTCTGCCCTTTGTCACCGATTCTGTTCATAACTTTTATGGACAGAATTTCTAATGTTGAAGGGGTCGGTTTGGTGGACTCAGGATTGGGTCACTGCTTTTGCAGATGATGTTGTCCTGTTTGCTTCATCAGGCCGTGATCTTCAGCTCTCTCTGGATCGGTTCGCAGCTGAGTGTGAAGCGGCTGGGATGAGAATCAGCACCTCCAAATCCGAGAGCATGGTCCTCAGCGGAAAAGGGTGGAGTGCCCTCTCAGGGTTGGGGAGAGATCCTGCCCCAAGTGGAGGAGTTCAAGTATCTCGGGGTCTTGTTCACGAAGGGAAGAATGGGCGTGAGATCATCGGTGCGGCATCCGCGTGATTCTGCATCGGTCTGTCGTGGTGAAAAGGAGCTGAGCCGTAAGGCAAAGCTCTCAATTTACCAGTCGATCTACCTTCCTACCCTCACCTATGGTCATGAGCTATGGGTAGTGACCGAAAGAACGAGATCGCGAATATGAAATGAGTTTCCTCCGCAGGGTGTCTGGGCTTTCCCTTAAAGATAGGGTGAGAAGCTCAGTCATCCGGGAGGGGCTCAGAGTAGAGCTATCAGATGAGGTGGCTCGGGCATCTGATCAGGATGCCTCCTGGGCGCCTCCCTGGTGAGGTGTTCGGGCACGTCCAACGGGAGGAGGCCCCGGGAAGACCCAGGACACGCTGGAGGGACTATGTCTCCCGGCTGGCCTGGGATATTCTCCCGAAGAGCTGGAAGAAGTGGCGGGGAGAGGGAAGTCTGGGCCTCTCTGCTTAAGCTGCTGCCCCAGACCCGACCTCGGATAAGCGGAAGAGATGGATGGATGGATGGATGGATGGATTTCCTGCAACAGTGCCATGTCTCCATGTCACCACACCACCTTGTTTTGCAAACAATTATAGAACAAAATGTTTTTATGTGAGCACGTTTTTCATCTAAATCCAAAAAGGCTTTTGCAACTACACTATGTGACACAAGCTCTTTAGGCAAAAATATTAAAGATGTCTTTGTTGGTTTTAAAATCTGTTTATGTAATTGGTTTAAATTAGGAAAACAACATCATTTTTGCCAATAAATTGTGTGTCAGGAAGAGTGCGATATGAGTAAGGAACCATGTCTACTATTACTGTTAGTGAATATAGAGATATACTGAATGTTCATCCTTTTTCTGAACATGCTTATAACATTCATGACGCATCAAAAACTATAACTTGTGTCATATGTACAGATAGTATAAATAATATTTTTGAACTTTGGTCTAGTTTTTGAACATGGTGCATATTTAAATAGCACAATGTAACAATCTCACACTGACAAAACAATTATGCAAGAGTTGTCTCGTCGGTGGGAAATTGACGTATTTCAAATTTGGTTATGTACGATGCAATAAACCTACAAATCAATCAAAAGTGATAATGTTATTTTACATACCCAATGGTTTCTTCTTTCAAATAAATCTAAGTTTGCATGTTTTTAACAACATTTATCACATTTTCATACAAATGATGTAGCTCAAAATGCTTTACAAGATGAAGCAAGAAAAAAGAAAAATATAAAAATAAGATTAGGCAATACTAAGACGCAAAGAATAAAGTAAGGTCCAATGGCCAGGAGGACAGAAAAAAGGGGGCTGGAGGAAAAAAAAACAAAATCGGCATAGGTTCCATGACCATGAGACCGCCCAAACCCCAATAGGAATTCTACCTAACATAAATGATCTAAATCAGTCCTCATGGTTTTCAGGCTTTAGGTGGAAAAATTGGAAGATGATGATGGTGATGTGGACATCTGGCCTTCAATCCATCAATATAGGTACTGCATGGTGCCTCGACCGGGTGGTGGTGGCGCAGATCGCCACCACAGAAAACCGGAAAAAGAACAGCAGGGGAAAGTAGGGGTTAGTACAGATTGAAGAGATATGATATAAATGATAATTTAATGCATATATAGAATATCAGGGTTACACTAAAATGAAGCTATAAGAAAGACATATTAAAATAATGGGTTTTTAGCAGTTTTTTAAAGTGCTCCACCGTAACAGCCTGGCGAATTTCTATCGGTAAGCTATTTCAGATTTTAGGTGCATAAAGCCTGACTCACCACTTCTTTTAAGTTTAGCTCTTGGAAGCAGACACTCAATTTAAGATCTAAGGTTAGGATTTGGAGTGTAAGATGAGAGGCATTCCAAAATACAGTATGGAGCAAGATTATTTAAGGCTTTGTAAACCATGAGCAGTATTTTAAATTCAATTCTAATAGGCATGGATAACCAATGTAGTGACATCAAAACTAGAGAGATGTGCTCAGATTTTCTTTTCCTAGTTAAGATTCTGTCAGCTGTATTCTGTACTAGTTGTTTTCTACTCTATGCGACTTGCACACAAGGCAAGCAGGACTTCACAGCTGATTTTGTATCCTGTTTCTAATTATGATTCTTCACCTCTGGGTCCCCCAACAATTAAGAATGAAGAAACAAGCGCAATTACAAAAGAGAAATAAAATTGAACAGTGCCCGGGGCGGGTGAGGGAAGTTGAAAGGATTGCAATTACATATTGATTAAAAATCTTATAAGGCTGTACTGATCACCTAAGTGGCATCCCTAGGGGGGTAGTGTGAGGTGGATTATACCAAGAGCAAGTCCCATATATTCAAGATCCAGCAAAGGCCACCTGTGACTTAAAAATGGCAGAGAAACACTGGTTTAGGAGTATGTGCCTACGTATATGACTAGCTCTGTGCTCAGGTCTGCCACCAAAAGGATTGTCCTTGCCCATGTTACCCAGCACTGGAAGATACTGGTATGAAAATGTATATATGTATTTAGTTAATTCCAGGTGTAAAATGCTAGAAAAAGCAACAAAAACAAAATAAATAAACATTTGTGTGCAATAGAAGGCAGGAAAAGATGTGTGAATTACTGAACAAAAACTTCAATCTAGCATACAAAAAATAAGCTTCCTCTGTGTCTAGTGGTAAATGAAACCGTTTCAAGGACTGGCATGACAAATAATTTTAAAAGTACAGGTTTGAATGAGTACATGATTCTACCTATATAATTACAAATTGTGTACTTATTGCTTCAAAGTGATATAAAGTGTATCACCCCAGTAACTCTCTTTATATCTTGACTCAAAGAAAAAATGTTAACATAAATAGTCCCAACAATAAGGAACTAAAGTGTTTGTCACAAAAATCTTTGATATAACACATAATCGCTTGCCTAGGCTTCCATCTCCTCCATGGTCCACTCAAGATCTGATCGGGGAGACCTGTGGTACACACTGTCAGAGGTGCTGGGGCGACGACCTGGCCGGGATGCCATGAAGGACCGGAAGAGGACGTGCGCCCGCCTTGGATTACGTGGGGGCCGCCACCATGGTTGCTTTGGGGGCCACGGGTACGGAGCTTTGAAGCTCCACCCTGTAGGGGCCCGTGGTCACCACCAGGGGGCGCCCCCATGCCTTAGAAGCCCTGGACCTCAGCACTTCTGCCACACCAGGAAGTGCTGGGGGGAAGAAGAGCAGGGACACCTGGAGTTCTTCCGGGGATGCAGCCGGAACTTCCGCACACAGGGGTGTGTTGGCGGGTGATTGCTGGAACCCACCTGGAGCACATCCGGGTGATAATAAAAGGGGCCGCCTCCCTTCATTAGAGGCAAGAGTCGGGAGTGGAGTGGACTGAGCTGGAGAAGAGAGAAGGAGGCGGTCTGAAGAGAAACGCATTGTGTGGCCAGGACTTTGGGGGTTTTGTGGTGCACTTTAAGACTGTAAATATTGTAAATAAATGTTTTTGTGGGTGACATGAACGTGTCTGCCTGACTGTGTCTGGGCCAGTCTCCACCATGGCACCCAATGTGGGGCCCGAACCAACGACCCTGAGATTAAGAGTCATGCTCTACCGACTGAGCTAGTCGGGCACGTGTTCTTCATTCATTGGATCGAGCCCGGACGTGACGTCAGAGGGGCCGGAGCTGGTAAGGTCTAGTTCCATTGGCTCGGCCTCGGAAGTGACGTCAAGAGAGCCAGGTGGAATCTCCCGGGAATGGTCTACAGGAAAGGGAGAAAAAGAGTCAGTGCACTCTGCCACATCCCAGCATGCCTCAGAACTGCCTTCACTCAAGCCCTTTAGCTGCCTCCCATGCGCACGTGTGTGACAACACGCATTATAAACTGTACATTTTTTTAAAAATAAAAATGTAAATATAACTATAGATACAATACTTATTTTGAGAGATTGCTTAGATACAAGAGACTAAATGGTTCCAAAAAGGGACACTATGCTTCCAAACAAAGAGACACGTTTTGTCAAACTGTATAACTCTGCAATGCTTTTGGATATGACATCCACAATTGTTACAATGATAGCTGATGGATTGGGACAAAAAAGAAAATTGATTCCAGTAAAAAAGTAATAGATGTTTGTTTTCAGGTACATAATTTAAATGCAGTAATGCCAAAAAAACCCATAGTGCATAAAGGGTTTAATAAGAAAATGAAGTCATATACAGATATTGTTGCAGGAAATAAACGGAGCTCCAAGACACTGAATATTTATATTAACTAAAACAGTAATCCACTAGTACAACATTTACATTTCTTGTCCTCTTGTATGAAAAAATGTCTGGATATCTATCTCTGCAAAAGTGCCATCAGCTAAAGTCAACCATAATTGCATATGAGCAGTGCATTTAACTCTCATGCCTAAAGACATATTAAAGAAAATTAAAGGAAAAATATTTCATGTAATATGAAGGAATATGACTAGTCAGTTTTCACCATTCGATTTATGCTGACCTGAGGCATACGTGTCATCACATACAATGTAGATACCACTGAACACAATCTTAAGAAATCACTACCTCATATTTAATCATTGCATATGGGAAAAAGTGGCAAGACATTAGCAATAATTTGACTACAGAGTACTACTTTTACTTCAGGACTGAAGGATTTTGATAATGCAATATGACAAGTATACGCAACTAAAATGACTACTCCAGAAAGCTAGCATAACTTTAATGGCAAATATCTACTACTAAAAACAGATTACTAAGAAAAATGTTATTATGTTTAAAGCATTATAGCACGGGCGGCACGGTGGTGCAGTGGTAGCGCTGTACTTGCAGCAAGGAGACCTGGGTTTGCTTCCCGGGTCCTCCCTGCGTGGAGTTTGTATATTCTCCCCATGTCTGCGTGAGTTGCCTCCCATAGTCCAAAGACATGCAGGTTAGGTGCATTGGCGATCCTAAATTGTCCCTAGTGTGTGCTTGGTGTGTGGGTGTGTGTGTGTGCCCTGTGGTGGGATGGTGCCCTGCCTGGGTTTGTCCATGCCTTGCACCCTGTGTTGGCTGGGATTGGCTCCAGCAGACCCCCGTGAGCCTGTGTTAGGATATAGTGGGTTGGATAATGGATGGATGGATGGCATTATAGCACTAATTATTATTTATTAGTCAGATAATTTACCCAAAGCAGGTTTCAACATCAGGATAAATTTCATTTAGCAGATCGACAGGTTATGCAACTTGTTCAGAGTCACATTGTTAGACAGAGGTGGCACATGATCTGGCATTTTCATGGTTAATTATTCTTAGGTATTAGGCCCCACTTCATGCAGCATCTATGGGCCACAAAACTAACAACAGCATTTTGCACTGTAAGCAGTGCTTAAACGGTTTATTGTTATAACCTAAAATCAGCGTTATCATCTATAGCTCTTCAAAAAATTTTGATTTTCCTTAAAGCAAGCATCAAACCATAGGAAATATTTCTGGGAATTGCTATATGTTCTACCCTACCCAGCAAATCTGACTGAATTTGAAATGGGCAAATTGCTGCCAATCAGGAGAAGGTGACACAGGACAGAGACTGTGCTCAAAGTGAGAAGACCACAGTTAAGGTCAGTCTTGGTGCTGGTGGCACCTGGTTCATGATATATGACCTATTTAGGCCAAAATCCATTGTTTTAGAAATACAGTAATTCAGCAATACAGCGGTTATTCGGCATTTTAAGTGTTTCATCCTTCAAAGGCAAATTTAAACAATAGCGGCCACCTAGTCTTGCAGATTCTGAAGCTATGTGCATGAACTTGATGTCCTCCTGTGACATCTCCTCCTTTTCTTCACAGTTGCGCTCTGGAAAATCTGTGTTATACTGTTGCAGCAACATATCTTCAATCTCTGTTTTTGACACACGATTGATTGAATGTTTAGGCATTTTACCATTTTGTTTTGCGAGGTCATCTATCTCTTTGTATGGTCCACCAACTACCCATCCAAGTGCAGTTTTCATGGCGTGAGGTCCACCTCCTTGGCTAGGTATAATTTGTGACTGCTTGAAGATTTCTGGGTAGTTGATTCCTATTAAAAGATCAACTTCAGAGTCAATATTAGATAGATGTACCTCTTTAAGATATGCCCACTTAAATATCTTCTTGTAGTGCTCACTGGAATGGAGACCTGTGTGAAGACCTTTGGCAAATCAATATATTCAACATCATTGAGACCACAGACTTGTAAATCTGATAAGACAGAACATTGGGTTAACGTCTTTGAATCGTTATCATAATTACTCATAGTTTTGAGGAATACTTGAGTCCTTCTCCCTTGAAGGCTCAATTGTCTCTGGAGCCTTTCAGTGCAAATTGTTACTGTACTGCCGAGGTCTATAAAGGCGTATGTTTCTACATACCTTTCACTTTTCTTAGATTTTACCTTAACAGGAACTACTTGAAGTGCGCATTCTTCTCCAGCCCCAGTAAAGGCACAAGTTCCAGTCTCGGTTTTCATTTCAGTAGATGTTGCCACACTACTTGTAGCTTTAGATACTGCTCCACTGTCCCTTTTAATGTGCAGGATATCTGGGTGCTGTAAGGAACATGTTCTTACTTAGATGACCCTGTTTGAGACAGCGAAAACATAAACCTTTAGATTTTAAAAGGTCAATTCCTTCTTTATGTGGCAGTTCTTTGATTTTTCTACATTCGGCGAGGATATGCTGGCCACTGCAAAAGGCACAAGGTTTTTCAAATGCACATGTATCGTTAACAGTCATTAAGACAGAGATTTCTTGAGTCTCCTTTTCAGCAGCATCAGATATATTTGTAGTGAAAATATTTCCTGATTTCTGTCCATACTTAAGAGGAGATCTAATTTTGTAATTTTTTTCCTTTTTCTCTACGTCCTGTGGTGGATTGCCGGCATTTCACTCCGGCCCTCAACCCCAGGCCGCCAGGAGGAGCTCTCCGACAGCATGATCATGCCCCGAGTTCCAGCAGGGCATCATGGACTATGTAGTGTTTGTATACAGCCCTGCTGGATACCTTGGGGGCCACCAGGCGTCGCTGTAGGGGGGCTCGTAGGCTCTTATGTGCCCTATGACCCGGGAGTGCGTCACGGTCACGTGACAGGAAGAAACGACGTGCTCCCGGGTTGAAGAAAAGGACTATTTACCCTGACCCGGAAGGAATAAGGACTTGTGGACTATTGGGCAGAAACACTTCCGGGTCAGGAGGTATAAAAGGATTATGGGAACTCACAGACAATGAGCTGAGTTGGGAGGCAGGGTGGCTAAGCGTCTGGGAGTGGAGGATTGTTATTAATTATTGTATTGTTTATTGAGAATTGTGGAGAGGAGCGTGCTTTGTGCACTTTATTATTATAATAAATATCATCATTGGACTTTTACCTGGTGTCTGACGTATAGTCTGAGGGTACAAGGGTGCGAGAAGCGCCCTAATCTATTACAGTCCCCATAAACGGGATGCATAAATTTCTTAGCCTGTTTATGTAAAAAGACAGTTAAATCGTGAATGTCAATCTCTCTATTTTCTTCATCTTCAATTTCGTAAGCTATGTCTCGCTACTTATCTTGTATAGAATATGGGAGCTTTGAGAGAATAGTACAGATATTTTCATTGCTATTGAATGCTGCTCGATTTCTTGCTTTAGTCATGGAGTCCATACAGTTATCAAGAAAGGTTGCATAATCTCTCAAGGCTTTCCCATCATTTTGTTTTATTTGAGGCCACTTCAAAGCCTTGCTTATGTATGTATGTATTACGAACACTTGGTTGCCATAGTAACTTTCAAGCTGCTTTCTAGCCTTTTCATAGCCTTGATCAGGTGGCAATCGTGTACACCCTTCAATCATTTCTTGGGCTAGTCCTGTATATTGAATCAAATAATCTATTATCTTGTGGGTCTACTAATATATCACCTACAGCGTGATCGAAGGTTCTGATAAATTTTGCGTAAGTCAGTGGGTCACCTGAAAATAAAGGGACCTCTCTGTGTGGTACTTCACCACGTGGCGCCAGAGGTGTTGGAGGTGAAGGAGGTACTGGAGCAGGTGTTATTTTTTGATTAGTTAATGATCTAGCCATTTCAGTAATTGCTTGATTCTTCTGATGTTCGACTTGATTCCGCGCAAGCACATCTAGTATGTCATCCAATTTTCTGGAGCGCTGTGTTTCTGTTATTGCACTAATTGTGGGCTGTTCCTGTCTTTCCGCTTTAAGTTGTATGTATGTATGTATACAAGGACAAAAACAGAACACTAAATGAGATGAGATAACACAATACCATAACTTAATCTTCAGGACAGAATTTTTCTCATTCATTGGAAAGCTCACCTGCTAAAAAATACAAACTCAATATAAAAGTAAAATGGCCAGCAATGCACTTTACCGCATAAATAATACACCAGCTCTGAAGAAAGAAAGAAATAAAATTGGACATTAGCATCAGTAGGCTACACGCCCTAGGAACCCAGTTACCCAAACTATTCTATAACATTTCAGTAATTATGTACTGCTCTGATGCTGATCTTTCTGATCATAAAATAGGTCATTATGATAGCAATTGAATTCATAATTAATTGCAGAATTACAGTATTTGAGGGTTCCTCTAGAGGTCCTCTTTCTATTCCACAATTTGGCTCAAAAACTAACCAGCACATCGTCATCTCATAATAGGCTTAGGTTTCGAATTTGGTATTTTTCTGTCTAGCTGTTTCCACTATAGACCATCCTCAAGAAACTGTGACACACAGACACACATAGGCAGACACACACCCATCATTGAGATATCAATGTTTTTGGTATCAGAGAACCCAAAAACATTGTGATCCATAGAAAACCGGAGATTGAAATTTATGATGAACCTAAAGCTTTTGACGATAGGTTATGGTGGGGAAGGGCGCAAAGCAAAAACAACAAAAAACTTTCTGCTTGTAACATTTCAGTAGCGAACAGCATGTGAAATGAACAGACAAGGACTATGCTGTGTGGACATCTCACTTGTGTGATGTGATTTACTGTGAATTACTAGTTAGTGTAATTATTTGATCACTGGCAAAGTTCAAGTATTTTCTGAGTACAAGTTAAGTGACCAAAAGTGTGCTTTGCAGTATGTTAGACACTGCAGCTCTTAGCAAATATCCACACACCCCTGCCCCGGGTGCTTTTCTGCATATATGCTATGTAACAGAACAACACAGATTTTTGGAACATTGCTTAGCAGGGGCCTTTTTTGCCAAGATGGCCTTTTCTTATGTAGCAGCCCGTTTTATCTTTAGATGCTGTACTGTTTCAACTGCAACCCTAAAATCAAACCATTTACAAACAGCAGTGGTAACCTGGCAGAGTGGACATAGACAGGCTTAGAAAGAGTGCTGGAGATTTTGTGGATTTTATGTAACATTCGGGAGAAGGTATGGAAAAGTAAATAAAAATGCTGCACATCGTGACATTGACTTTTGCATATTGATTTTATTAAAGCCCTATTTGAAATGATACACAAATCAAAGTTAGCAAGGTAATGTGTACAGCAAAGATGTAAAAAGTAACAAATTGTGAAATGGGAATTGCTGCTTAATCAATCTATCCTTCCCAATTCACAGAGATATTCAAATAACTAAGTCCTGGGGAAGTCTTATTTAACACCAATCCATTTATTACTAAGGTGAAACTCTCACTAATTCTGAAAAAATAGATGTACCAACTGACTTCTGATTGTGAGATTTTCTCTTTCCCTATTTCTCTTTTTGCCTGTTAGTAGTGAGCCTACCATTTGTTATCTCAGTTTGCCCATCTATTCGGCACTCCATCTCTGTTTAGCTTTGCTCATTATCGCTAAAACCCGCCAAAGTCTGTAAACAAACTTAGGATGGTAGTTGATGACAAGCTGTCCTTCAAGGACCATGTTGCTACAGTGTCTTGGTCTTACAGATTCACTCTATACAACATCTGCAAGATTATGCCATATCTGCAAGTGTAAAACTCCTGGCCCAGGCTTTAGCTTTGTCACGTCTGTACTTCTGCAATTCTTTGCTGTCAGAAGTACTGGCTTGTGTCACTAAGCCACTACAGATGATTCCAAATACAGCAACATGTCTGACAGGGACATGTCACTCCTCTTTTTAGATCACTACAGTACTTTGGCTTCCTGTTGCAGCATGTATTAAGTTCAAAATCTTGATGCTTGCATACAGTGTAGTCAATAGATCAGCACCTTTATATATGGAGACGCTTGTGAGGTTCTATGCTACTTCTCTACAACTCAGGTTTGCTGATGAATGGCATCTGGTAGTGCCACCTTTGTGTGGCATCAAATCTCAACTTCAGACTGTTTTTGTGTATAGCTCCTAGCTGGTGGAAAGAGCTGCCCGGCCCCATTCCAATTCTGTGTGTTTAAAAAACATTTAAAGGCTCTCCGGGTTGATAAATGTCTGTCTATTGTAGCTGATACTGGCTGTTAGGAATTTGCTACCTAGAAATTCTATCTAGCTTGTATTTTGTATGATGACCTATTTTGTAACCTTGTCCTATAACATTTGTTTCCAAACAGTACCCCGGCTGATGTTATCTTGAATATGTTGACCTCTTTTGTAAATCGCTTTGGACAAAAGCATATCCTAAGCAAATAAATGTAAATTTAATGGCATCCAGGAACTTCTGTGAGAGGAAAGCATGGTCAGCATAAGGCTTCACCACTAGAGTAATTTTTTTTAATAAATTAAAAAAAACCCTCAGTTTGGCACCCCTAAACTTAGAACACCAGTGCAGCACCACTCTGAAGCCAACCCCAGTTGTAGAGCACAAAATGGTTCTGACTCAGGACAGGGTACAAGTAACCCTTTAAAAGGTGAGGTCTTCAATGACTGGACCTAAGTAGACTGCTATTCTTCAGACTCACAGTTACAGTAAAATTAAATAGATTTATAGCCCTTTGATGACTACAGAAAATTGAAGTGAAGTTTTTTGGTTCACTCAGTGGTTTTAGGGACTACCAGAGGTTTGATGACTACAGTACTTTAAATCACTTCTGTACCACTGTAAAATTAAAAGTCCAGTGAAATCAGTGTGAGTGATAAGATGGGCAGTGTTCTGCCAGAGAGGAAAGGGCAGAAGGAAAAATATTTCTCGTAAATGCCAAATGAAAAAAGCTAGCAGTTTACTTGTGTCACAGCATAGGCAAGTCTTCCCTGCTACAAAACAACAAGCAAAAAAGGAGCAGGAGAAGAACAAAGCGAAAACAATAACATGCAAGGGTCCTAGGTAAGAAGAAAAGAGGCCAGACAAGAAAGAGTGTATTAGAGAGAAAGAAAGGTGGAAGGTAAAAGGAATCTTTTCTGGTAGAAAGAGACATGAACCCAGTATGGGAGGCAGTGAGTGGCTGCAGGGTTACTTGTCATCTGTTTACTTTGTAATTTTGTGCACTGCATTTCTCCCTCCCTTATGTTTAATTGCATAAAAAGTCATAATTTAATGTATGTTTTGTCCTTGTTGCCATCATTCTGAGCACAAAAGCACACCAAATTGAGCGCAGTCAGAATTTTGTCTACCAGAACTAAGGATAGATTCCTGTAAAAGCTCAAATTCAACATTATAGTTATGGCCTTTCATTTGTTACAAAAATAATGTGCACATTAAAAATACATTTGATACACATTATACTGATATTACACCTATAATCAGAGCAAGCAATGCCAACAACAAGCCTAAATATTACTTCAATAATTTTAAGCTACATATGACACAAACTGCTGTATTTGAAGGACATAGCTCAAAAGGCCTTGATCTGCTTATTACATTTAAGTAGAGGAAGGCAAGCATGTCCCACTAACAAATGTATATATTCAAGTTTCATGGCCAATCGACTTAAACTTTTGACATCTGGAAAATTCATTAAGTATAAGAAAAAACAGTTAACTTGAAGATATTTTATTTGTCTTTAGCATAAAAATCATTGTCCTTACAACAGGTTAATTATTTTGAATGTAAAAGTAAGCACATAGAGCTAGAGGGCATAGGTGAATGTTGAATTTAGATGGCTATTTAAATTTAAGAAATATTCAACTGAGTTTTGCAGATATTATGAAAGCACATGGGTGAAAAATGTGATGTGAGCAATGTCATTGTTTTTCTATAATCATAAATCTGCAAGTTTGAAAAATAACATAATGGGAATGCTCATGGCCGGCTCTAAAATATAGACAAACTAGGTGCCCGTCACGATGGGTTAGAGGTGGCATTTTGTCAGCTATAATTGATGCAGCTTCTGCTTGCATAAAATTCCAAGGGATGAACAAATCACCACTACCACATTCTCTGCCACCCCATAGTGGTCTTCAATCTGATATCCACTTAAAAATCATGCAAAGCCCCATGCCCCCACAAACTGCACTCTTTTATCTACAGTAATATATATGTAGCATTTGCCTTCAAGAGTCCGTAGTCTGGATGCAACATTTACAGTTTTGCCTAGGAATGCTAGATGTTTGGCAAGAGGTAAACTGTTAATTTTATTATAATGTAACATTTTTACTTTTACAAAAAAAAAATTGGGTGCATTATTTATATTTTGTGTTCATGAACTTGAGCACAACAAACTTTGTCAAATCATAATTGTTATGTATTGTAGGTTAGAATGTCAAAATCTTTACTTCCATTACACAAAAGCCACTGTTTCAAAGATCATCCATTTTCTAAATTCCTGTGTTTTATTACAAGGTAGACAACAGAACATCCCAAAGCAAACTCTTTTGCCTCAGATTCTCATTTATGTCATTTATAAGTAATAGGTTAAGTAAAAACTAAACCGACCCGGGTTCGCTTCACAGGTCCTCCCTGCATGGAGTTTGCATGTTCTCCCCGTGTCTGCGTGGGTTTCCTCCGGGCACTCCGGTTTCCTCCCACAGTCCAAAGACATGAAGGCTCGGTGGTTTGGTGATTCTAAATTGGCCATAGTGTGTGCTTGGTGTGTGGGTATGTTTGTGTGTGTCCTGCGGTGGGTTGGCACCCTGCCCAGGATTGGTTCCTGCCTTGTGCCCTGTGTTGGCTGGGATTGGCTCCAGCAGACCCCCGTGACCCTGTGTTCGGATTCAGCGGGTTGGAAAATGGATGGTTGGAAAACTAAACCATATTTGTTTAGTTAAGTATAACCCACATTTAAGGTGCTAGAGTGACAATAAAAACTTGATAATAAAATATAGCACAAAAAAAATATTTCTGATATATATATATATATATCTATACTAATAAAAGGCAAAGCCCTCACTCACTCACTCACTCACTCACTCATCACTAATTCTCCAACTTCCCGTGTGGGTGGAAGGCTGAAATTTGGCAGGTTCATTCCTTACAGCTTCCTTACAAAAGTTGGGCAGGTTTTATATCAAAATTCTACGCGTAATGGTCATAACTGGAAGCTGTTTTTCTCCATTTACTGTAATGGAGATGAGCTTGAACGCCGTGGGGGGAGTTTCATGTGACATCATCACGCCTTCACGTAATCACGCAGTACATAGAAAACCAGGAAGACCTCCAAAAAGCGCTGAAGAAAACATGCATTATATAATTTAGAAGGCAGCAAAACAATAAGAAGCGAGCAAGTAACATATACAACCATATTTATGAGTTCTGCTACTTCGGAAACAAAGCACGATGTAAACCTACACTTTAAATTAAGTTCATAGACAGGCTGCGCTGGCGTTTGTAATTTAGTGCCTGCCCATATAAGGCCGTCCGTCAGCGGCAATCCAATAGCAAACTCCCACTAAATATTCACGGGTTAAGGACTGTGCTTATGCAGAGGAAGATGAGATGGTCAGGGTGGTGTTTGGTACAAACTCAGCTAAACTGCGAGAAAGTTTTAAGTGCCAGGACTAAGGTAACATTAAATACAGCCATGGACATAGCACGAGATGGCACCAGCACAGCTGGGAAACTTCGATGCATGTACACCGAGTGGCTCACGTGAACTGACGCA